>NW_027207285.1:302500-602500 GCF_963455315.2 Globicephala melas
CCTAGAGCGTTGTCGTACCCTCACCTGGACCCTAAACCGTCCCCGTCCCCTAACCCTAACCCTAGCCCGAACCCTAACCCTAACCCTTCTACGAAGCCTGACCCTCAGCCGTCCCCTAATCCTAACCCGTACGCTGACACTAACCCGCGCCCTCACACGTACGCTCCCCCTAGAGCGTTGTCGTACCCTCACCTGGACCCTAAACCGTCCCCGTCCCCTAACCCTAACCCTAGCCCGAACCCTAACACTAACCCTTCCCCGAAGCCTGACCCTCAGCCCTCCCCTAATCCTAACCCGTACGCTGACACTAACCCGCGCCCTCACACGTACGCTCCCCCTAGAGCGTTGTCGTACCCTCACCTGGACCCTGAACCGTCCCCGTCCCCTAACCCTAACCCTAGCCCGAACTCTAACCCTAACCCTTCCCCGAAGCCTGACCCTCAGCCGTCCCCTAATCCTAACCCGTACGCTGACACTAACCCGCGCCCTCACACGTACGCTCCCCCTAGAGCGTTGTCGTACCCTCACCTGGACCCTGAACCGTCCCCGTCCCCTAACCCTAACCCTAGGCCGAAGCCTAACCCTAACCCTTCCCCGAAGCCTGACCCTCAGCCGTCCCCTAATCCTAACCCGTACGCTGACACTAACCCGCGCCCTCACACGTACGCTCCCCCTAGGTCGTTGTCGTACCCTCACCTGGACCCTAAACCGTCCCCGTCCCCTAACCCTAACCCTAGCCCGAACCCTAACCCTAACCCTTCCCCGAAGCCTGACCCTCAGCCGTCCCCTAATCCTAACCAGTACGCTGACACTAACCCGCGCCCTCACACGTACGCTCCCCCTAGAGCGTTGTCGTACCCTCACTTGGACCCTGAACCGTCCCCGTCCCCTAACCCTAACCCTAACCCTAGCCCGAACCCTAACCCTAACCCTTCCCCGAAGCCTGACCCTCAGCCGTCCCCTAATCCTAACCCGTACGCTGACACTAACCCGCGCCCTCACACGTACGCTCCCCCTAGAGCGTTGTCGTACCCTCACCTGGACCCTAAACCGACCCCGTCCCCTAACCCTAACCCTAGCCCGAACCCTAACCCTAACCCTTCCCCGAAGCCTGACCCTCAGCCGTCCCCTAATCCTAACCCGTACGCTGACACTAACCCGCGCGCTCACACGTACGCTCCCCCTAGAGCGTTGTCGTACCCTCACCTGGACCCTAAACCGTCCCCGTCCCCTAACCCTAACCCTAGCCCGAACCCTAACCCTAACCCTTCCCCGAAGCCTGACCCTCAGCCGTCCCCTAATCCTAACCCGTACGCTGACACTAACCCGCGCCCTCACACGTACGCTCCCCCTAGAGCGTTGTCGTACCCTCACCTGGACCCTAAACCGTCCCCGTCCCCTAACCCTAACCCTAGCCCGAAGCCTAACCCTAACCCTTCCCCGAAGCCTGACCCTCAGCCGTCCCCTAATCCTAACCCGTACGCTGACACTAACCCGCGCCCTCACACGTACGCTCCCCCTAGAGCGTTGTCGTACCCTCACCTGGACCCTGAACCGTCCCCGTCCCCTAACCCTAACCCTAGGCCGAAGCCTAACCCTAACCCTTCCCCGAAGCCTGACCCTCAGCCGTCCCCTAATCCTAACCCGTACGCTGACACTAACCCGCGCCCTCACACGTACGCTCCCCCTAGAGCGTTGTCGTACCCTCACCTGGACCCTGAACCGTCCCCGTCCCCTAACCCTAACCCTAGCCCGAACCCTAACCCTAACCCTTCCCCGAAGCCTGACCCTCAGCCGTCCCCTAATCCTAACCCGTACGCTGTCACTAACCCGCGCCCTCACACGTACGCTCCCCCTAGAGCGTTGCCGTACCCTCACCTGGACCCTGAACCGTCCCCGTCCCCTAACCCTAACCCTAGCCCGAACCCTAACCCTAACCCTTCCCCGAAGCCTGACCCTCAGCCGTCCCCTAATCCTAACCCGTACGCTGACACTAACCCGCGCCCTCACACGTACGCTCCCCCTAGAGCGTTGTCGTACCCTCACCTGGACCCTGAACCGTCCCCGTCCCCTAACCCTAACCCTAGGCCGAAGCCTAACCCTAACCCTTCCCCGAAGCCTGACCCTCAGCCGTCCCCTAATCCTAACCCGTACGCTGACACTAACCCGCGCCCTCACTCGTACGCTCCCCCTAGAGCGTTGTCGTACCCTCACCTGGACCCTGAACCGTCCCCGTCCCCTAACCCTAACCCTAGCCCGAACCCTAACCCTAACCCTTCCCCGAAGCCTGACCCTCAGCCGTCCCCTAATCCTAACCCGTACGCTGACACTAACCCACGCCCTCACACGTACGCTCCCCCTAGAGCGTTGCCGTACCCTCACCTGGACCCTGAACCGTCCCCGTCCCCTAACCCTAACCCTAGCCCGAACCCTAACCCTAACCCTTCCCCGAAGCCTGACCCTCAGCCGTCCCCTAATCCTAACCCGTACGCTGACACTAACCCGCGCCCTCACACGTACGCTCCCCCTAGAGCGTTGTCGTACCCTCACCTGGACCCTGAACCGTCCCCGTCCCCTAACCCTAACCCTAGGCCGAAGCCTAACCCTAACCCTTCCCCGAAGCCTGACCCTCAGCCGTCCCCTAATCCTAAACCGTACGCTGACACTAACCCGCGCCCTCACACGTACGCTCCCCCTAGAGCGTTGTCGTACCCTCACCTGGACCCTGAACCGTCCCCGTCCCCTAACCCTAACCCTAGGCCGAAGCCTAACCCTAACCCTTCCCCGAAGCCTGACCCTCAGCCGTCCCCTAATCCTAACCCGTACGCTGACACTAACCCGCGCCCTCACACGTACGCTCCCCCTAGAGCGTTGTCGTACCCTCACCTGGACCCTGAACCGTCCCCGTCCCCTAACCCTAACCCTAGCCCGAAGCCTAACCCTAACCCTTCCCCGAAGCCTGACCCTCAGCCGTCCCCTAATCCTAACCCGTACGCTGACACTAACCCGCGCCCTCACACGTACGCTCCCCCTAGAGCGTTGCCGTACCCTCACCTGGACCCTGAACCGTCCCCGTCCCCTAACCCTAACCCTAGCCCGAACCCTAACCCTAACCCTTCCCCGAAGCCTGACCCTCAGCCGTCCCCTAATCCTAACCCGTACGCTGACACTAACCCGCGCCCTCACACGTACGCTCCCCCTAGAGCGTTGTCGTACCCTCACCTGGACCCTAAACCGTCCCCGTCCCCTAACCCTAACCCTAGCCCGAACCCTAACCCTAACACTTCCCCGAAGCCTGACCCTCAGCCGTCCCCTAATCCTAACCCGTACGCTGACACTAACCCGCGCCCTCACACGTACGCTCCCCCTAGAGCGTTGTCGTACCCTCACCTGGACCCTAAACAGTCCCCATCCCCTAACCCTAACCCTAGCCCGAACACTAACCCTAACCCTTCCCCGAAGCCTGACCCTCAGCCGTCCCCTAATCCTAACCCGTACGCTGACACTAACCCGCGCCCTCACACATACGCTCCCCCTAGAGCGCTATCGTACCCTCACCTGGACCCTAAACCGTCCCCGTCCCCTAACCCTAACCCTAGCCCGAACCCTAACCCTAACCCTTCCCCGAAGCCTGACCCTCAGCCGTCCCCTAATCCTAACCCGTACGCTGACACTAACCCGCGCCCTCACACGTACGCTCCCCCTAGAGCGTTGTCGTACCCTCACCTGGACCCTAAACCGTCCCCGTCCCCTAACCCTAACCCTAGCCCGAACCCTAACCCTAACCCTTCCCCGAAGCCTGACCCTCAGCCGTCGCCTAATCCTAACCCGTACGCTGACACTAACCCGCGACCTCACACGTACGCTCCCCCTAGAGCGTTGTCGTACCCTCACCTGGACCCTAAACCGTCCCCGTCCCCTAACCCTAACCCTAGCCCGAACCCTAACCCTAACCCTTCCACGAAGCCTGACCCTCAGCCGTCCCCTAATCCTAACCCGTACGCTGACACTAACCCGCGCCCTCACACATACGCTCCCCCTAGAGCGTTGTCGTACCCTCACCTGGACCCTAAACCGTCCCCGTCCCCTAACCCTAACCCTAGCCCGAAGCCTAACCCTAACCCTTCCCCGAAGCCTGACCCTCAGCCGTCCCCTAATCCTAACCCGTACGCTGACACTAAACCGCGCCCTCACACGTACGCTCCCCCTAGAGCGTTGTCGTACCCTCACCTGGACCCTGAACCGTCCCCGTCCCCTAACCCTAACCCTAGGCCGAAGCCTAACCCTAACCCTTCCCCGAAGCCTGACCTTCAGCCGTCCCCTAATCCTAACCCGTACGCTGACACTAACACGCGCCCTCACACGTACGCTCCCCCTAGAGCGTTGTCGTACCCTCACCTGGACCCTGAACCGTCCCCGTCCCCTAACCCTAACCCTAGGCCGAAGCCTAACCCTAACCCTTCCCCGAAGCCTGACCCTCAGCCGTCCCCTAATCCTAACCCGTACGCTGACACTAACCCGCGCCCTCACACGTACGCTCCCCTTAGAGCGTTGTCGCACCCTCACCTGGACCCTGAACCGTCCCCGTCCCCTAACCCTAACCCTAGCCCGAACCCTAACCCTAACCCTTCCCCGAAGCCTGACCCTCAGCCGTCCCCTAATCCTAACCCGTACGCTGACACTAACCCGCGCCCCCACACGTACGCTCCCCCTAGAGCGTTGTCGTACCCTCACCTGGACCCTGAACCGTCCCCGTCCCCTAACCCTAACCCTAGGCCGAAGCCTAACCCTAAACCTTCCCCGAAGCCTGACCCTCAGCCGTCCCCTAATCCTAACCCGTACGCTGACACTAACCCGCGCCCTCACACATACGCTCCCCCTAGAGCGCTATCGTACCCTCACCTGGACCCTAAACCGTCCCCGTCCCCTAACCCTAACCCTAGCCCGAACCCTAACCCTAACCCTTCCCCGAAGCCTGACCCTCAGCCGTCGCCTATTCCTAACCCGTACGCTGACACTAACCCGCGCCCTCACACGTACGCTCCCCCTAGAGCGTTGTCGTACCCTCACCTGGACCCTAAACCGTCCCCGTCCCCTAACCCTAACCCTAGCCCGAACCCTAACCCTAACCCTTCCACGAAGCCTGACCCTCAGCCGTCCCCTAATCCTAACCCGTACGCTGACACTAACCCGCGCCCTCACACGTACGCTCCCCCTAGAGCGTTGTCGTACCCTCACCTGGACCCTAAACCGTCCCCGTCCCCTAACCCTAACCCTAGCCCGAACCCTAACACTAACACTTCCCCGAAGCCTGACCCTCAGCCGTCCCCTAATCCTAACCCGTACGCTGACACTAACCCGCGCCCTCACACGTACGCTCCCCCTAGAGCGTTGTCGTACCCTCACCTGGACCCTAAACCGTCCCCGTCCCCTAACCCTAACCCTAGCCCGAACCCTAAACCTAACCCTTCCCCGAAGCCTGACCCTCAGCCGTCCCCTAATCCTAACCCGTACGCTGACACTAACCCGCGCCATCACACGTACGCTCCCCCTAGAGCGTTGTCGTACCCTCACCTGGACCCTGAACCGTCCCCGTCCCCTAACCCTAACCCTAGGCCGAAGCCTAACCCTAACCGTTCCCCGAAGCCTGACCCTCAGCCGTCCCCTAATCCTAACCCGTACGCTGACACTAACCCGCGCCCTCACACGTACGCTCCCCCTAGAGCGTTGTCGTACCCTCACCTGGACCCTGAACCGTCCCCGTCCCCTAACCCTAACCCTAGCCCGAACCCTAACCCTAACACTTCCCCGAAGCCTGACCCTCAGCCGTCCCCTAATCCTAACCCATACGCTGACACTAACCCGCGCCCTCACACGTACGCTCCCCCTAGAGCGTTGTCGTACCCTCACCTGGACCCTAAACAGTCCCCATCCCCTAACCCTAACCCTAGCCCGAACACTAACCCTAACCCTTCCCCGAAGCCTGACCCTCAGCCGTCCCCTAATCCTAACCCGTACGCTGACACTAACCCGCGCCCTCACACATACGCTCCCCCTAGAGCGCTATCGTACCCTCACCTGGACCCTAAACCGTCCCCGTCCCCTAACCCTAACCCTAGCCCGAACCCTAACCCTAACCCTTCCCCGAAGCCTGACCCTCAGCCGTCCCCTAATCCTAACCCGTACGCTGACACTAACCCACGCCCTCACACGTACGCTCCCCCTAGAGCGTTGTCGTACCCTCACCTGGACCCTAAACCGTCCCCGTCCCCTAACCCTAACCCTAGCCCGAACCCTAACCCTAACCCTTCCCCGAAGCCTGACCCTCAGCCGTCGCCTAATCCTAACCCGTACGCTGACACTAACCCGCGACCTCACACGTACGCTCCCCCTAGAGCGTTGTCGTACCCTCACCTGGACCCTAAACCGTCCCCGTCCCCTAACCCTAACCCTAGCCCGAACCCTAACCCTAACCCTTCCACGAAGCCTGACCCTCAGCCGTCCCCTAATCCTAACCCGTACGCTGACACTAACCCGCGCCCTCACACATACGCTCCCCCTAGAGCGTTGTCGTACCCTCACCTGGACCCTAAACCGTCCCCGTCCCCTAACCCTAACCCTAGCCCGAAGCCTAACCCTAACCCTTCCCCGAAGCCTGACCCTCAGCCGTCCCCTAATCCTAACCCGTACGCTGACACTAAACCGCGCCCTCACACGTACGCTCCCCCTAGAGCGTTGTCGTACCCTCACCTGGACCCTGAACCGTCCCCGTCCCCTAACCCTAACCCTAGGCCGAAGCCTAACCCTAACCCTTCCCCGAAGCCTGACCTTCAGCCGTCCCCTAATCCTAACCCGTACGCTGACACTAACACGCGCCCTCACACGTACGCTCCCCCTAGAGCGTTGTCGTACCCTCACCTGGACCCTGAACCGTCCCCGTCCCCTAACCCTAACCCTAGGCCGAAGCCTAACCCTAACCCTTCCCCGAAGCCTGACCCTCAGCCGTCCCCTAATCCTAACCCGTACGCTGACACTAACCCGCGCCCTCACACGTACGCTCCCCTTAGAGCGTTGTCGCACCCTCACCTGGACCCTGAACCGTCCCCGTCCCCTAACCCTAACCCTAGCCCGAACCCTAACCCTAACCCTTCCCCGAAGCCTGACCCTCAGCCGTCCCCTAATCCTAACCCGTACGCTGACACTAACCCGCGCCCTCACACGTACGCTCCCCCTAGAGCGTTGTCGTACCCTCACCTGGACCCTGAACCGTCCCCGTCCCCTAACCCTAACCCTAGGCCGAAGCCTAACCCTAAACCTTCCCCGAAGCCTGACCCTCAGCCGTCCCCTAATCCTAACCCGTACGCTGACACTAACCCGCGCCCTCACACATACGCTCCCCCTAGAGCGCTATCGTACCCTCACCTGGACCCTAAACCGTCCCCGTCCCCTAACCCTAACCCTAGCCCGAACCCTAACCCTAACCCTTCCCCGAAGCCTGACCCTCAGCCGTCGCCTAATCCTAACCCGTACGCTGACACTAACCCGCGCCCTCACACGTACGCTCCCCCTAGAGCGTTGTCGTACCCTCACCTGGACCCTAAACCGTCCCCGTCCCCTAACCCTAACCCTAGCCCGAACCCTAACCCTAACCCTTCCACGAAGCCTGACCCTCAGCCGTCCCCTAATCCTAACCCGTACGCTGACACTAACCCGCGCCCTCACACGTACGCTCCCCCTAGAGCGTTGTCGTACCCTCACCTGGACCCTAAACCGTCCCCGTCCCCTAACCCTAACCCTAGCCCGAACCCTAACACTAACACTTCCCCGAAGCCTGACCCTCAGCCGTCCCCTAATCCTAACCCGTACGCTGACACTAACCCGCGCCCTCACACGTACGCTCCCCCTAGAGCGTTGTCGTACCCTCACCTGGACCCTAAACCGTCCCCGTCCCCTAACCCTAACCCTAGCCCGAACCCTAAACCTAACCCTTCCCCGAAGCCTGACCCTCAGCCGTCCCCTAATCCTAACCCGTACGCTGACACTAACCCGCGCCATCACACGTACGCTCCCCCTAGAGCGTTGTCGTACCCTCACCTGGACCCTGAACCGTCCCCGTCCCCTAACCCTAACCCTAGGCCGAAGCCTAACCCTAACCGTTCCCCGAAGCCTGACCCTCAGCCGTCCCCTAATCCTAACCCGTACGCTGACACTAACCCGCGCCCTCACACGTACGCTCCCCCTAGAGCGTTGTCGTACCCTCACCTGGACCCTGAACCGTCCCCGTCCCCTAACCCTAACCCTAGGCCAAAGCCTAACCCTAACCCTTCCCCGAAGCCTGACCCTCAGCCGTCCCCTAATCCTAACCCGTACGCTGACACTAACCCGCGCCCTCACACGTACGCTCCCCCTAGAGTGTTGTCGTACCCTCACCTGGACCCTAAACCGTCCCCGTCCCCTAACCCTAACCCTAGCCCGAACCCTAACCCTAACCCTTCCCCGAAGCCTGACCCTCAGCCGTCCCCTAATCCTAACCCGTACGCTGACACTAACCCGCGCCCTCACACGTACGCTCCCCCTAGAGCGTTGTCGTACCCTCACCTGGACCCTGAACCGTCCCCGTCCCCTAACCCTAACCCTAGGCCGAAGCCTAACCCTAACCCTTCCCTGAAGCCTGACCCTCAGCCGTCCCCTAATCCTAACCCGTACGCTGACACTAACCCGCGCCCTCACACGTACGCTCCCCCTAGAGCGTTGTCGTACCCTCACCTGGACCCTGAACCGTCCCCGTCCCCTAACCCTAACCCTAGGCCGAAGCCTAATCCTAACCCTTCCCCGAAGCCTGACCCTCAGCCGTCCCCTAATCCTAACCCGTACGCTGACACTAACCCGCGCCCTCACACGTACGCTCCCCCTAGAGCGTTGTCGTACCCTCACCTGGACCCTGAACCGTCCCCGTCCCCTAACCCTAACCCTAGGCCGAAGCCTAACCCTAACCCTTCCCCGAAGCCTGACCCTCAGCCGTCCCCTAATCCTAACCCGTACGCTGACACTAACCCGCGCCCTCACACGTACGCTCCCCCTAGATCGTTGTCGTACCCTCACCTGGACCCTGAACCGTCCCCGTCCCCTAACCCTAACCCTAGGCCGAAGCCTAACCCTAAACCTTCCCCGAAGCCTGACCCTCAGCCGTCCCCTAATCCTAACCCGTACGCTGACACTAACCCGCGCCCTCACACGTACGCTCCCCCTAGAGCGTTGTCGTACCCTCACCTGGACCCTAAACCGTCCCCGTCCCCTAACCCTAACCCTAGCCCGAACCCTAACCCTAACCCTTCCCCGAAGCCTGACCCTCAGCCGTCCCCTAATCCTAACCCGTACGCTGACACTAACCCGCGCCCTCACACGTACGCTCCCCCTAGAGCGTTGTCGTACCCTCACCTGGACCCTGAACCGTCCCCGTCCCCTAACCCTAACCCTAGGCCGAAGCCTAACCCTAACCCTTCCCCGAAGCCTGACCCTCAGCCGTCCCCTAATCCTAACCCGTACGCTGACACTAACCCGCGCCCTCACACGTACGCTCCCCCTAGGTCGTTGTCGTACCCTCACCTGGACCCTAAACCGTCCCCGTCCCCTAACCCTAACCCTAGCCCGAACCCTAACCCTAACCCTTCCCCGAAGCCTGACCCTCAGCCGTCCCCTAATCCTAACCAGTACGCTGACACTAACCCGCGCCCTCACACGTACGCTCCCCCTAGAGCGTTGTCGTACCCTCACTTGGACCCTGAACCGTCCCCGTCCCCTAACCCTAACCCTAACCCTAGCCCGAACCCTAACCCTAACCCTTCCCCGAAGCCTGACCCTCAGCCGTCCCCTAATCCTAACCCGTACGCTGACACTAACCCGCGCCCTCACACGTACGCTCCCCCTAGAGCGTTGTCGTACCCTCACCTGGACCCTAAACCGACCCCGTCCCCTAACCCTAACCCTAGCCCGAACCCTAACCCTAACCCTTCCCCGAAGCCTGACCCTCAGCCGTCCCCTAATCCTAACCCGTACGCTGACACTAACCCGCGCGCTCACACGTACGCTCCCCCTAGAGCGTTGTCGTACCCTCACCTGGACCCTAAACCGTCCCCGTCCCCTAACCCTAACCCTAGCCCGAACCCTAACCCTAACCCTTCCCCGAAGCCTGACCCTCAGCCGTCCCCTAATCCTAACCCGTACGCTGACACTAACCCGCGCCCTCACACGTACGCTCCCCCTAGAGCGTTGTCGTACCCTCACCTGGACCCTAAACCGTCCCCGTCCCCTAACCCTAACCCTAGCCCGAACCCTAACCCTAACCCTTCCCCGAAGCCTGACCCTCAGCCGTCCCCTAATCCTAACCCGTACGCTGACACTAACCCGCGCCCTCACACGTACGCTCCCCCTAGAGCGTTGTCGTACCCTCACCTGGACCCTGAACCGTCCCCGTCCTCTAACCCTAACCCTAGGCCGAAGCCTAACCCTAACCCTTCCCCGAAGCCTGACCCTCAGCCGTCCCCTAATCCTAACCCGTACGCTGACACTAACCCGCGCCCTCACACGTACGCTCCCCCTAGAGCGTTGTCGTACCCTCACCTGGACCCTGAACCGTCCCCGTCCCCTAACCCTAACCCTAGGCCGAAGCCTAACCCTAACCCTTCCCCGAAGCCTGACCCTCAGCCGTCCCCTAATCCTAACCCGTACGCTGACACTAACCCGCGCCCTCACACGTACGCTCCCCCTAGAGCGTTGTCGTACCCTCACCTGGACCCTGAACCGTCCCCGTCCCCTAACCCTAACCCTAGCCCGAACCCTAACCCTAACCCTTCCCCGAAGCCTGACCCTCAGCCGTCCCCTAATCCTAACCCGTACGCTGTCACTAACCCGCGCCCTCACACGTACGCTCCCCCTAGAGCGTTGCCGTACCCTCACCTGGACCCTGAACCGTCCCCGTCCCCTAACCCTAACCCTAGCCCGTACCCTAACCCTAACCCTTCCCCGAAGCCTGACCCTCAGCCGTCCCCTAATCCTAACCCGTACGCTGACACTAACCCGCGCCCTCACACGTACGCTCCCCCTAGAGCGTTGTCGTACCCTCACCTGGACCCTGAACCGTCCCCGTCCCCTAACCCTAACCCTAGGCCGAAGCCTAACCCTAACCCTTCCCCGAAGCCTGACCCTCAGCCGTCCCCTAATCCTAACCCGTACGCTGACACTAACCCGCGCCCTCACTCGTACGCTCCCCCTAGAGCGTTGTCGTACCCTCACCTGGACCCTGAACCGTCCCCGTCCCCTAACCCTAACCCTAGCCCGAACCCTAACCCTAACCCTTCCCCGAAGCCTGACCCTCAGCCGTCCCCTAATCCTAACCCGTACGCTGACACTAACCCACGCCCTCACACGTACGCTCCCCCTAGAGCGTTGCCGTACCCTCAGCTGGACCCTGAACCGTCCCCGTCCCCTAACCCTAACCCTAGGCCGAAGCCTAACCCTAACCCTTCCCCGAAGCCTGACCCTCAGCCGTCCCCTAATCCTAACCCGTACGCTGACACTAACCCGCGCCCTCACACGTACGCTCCCCCTAGAGCGTTGTCGTACCCTCACCTGGACCCTGAACCGTCCCCGTCCCCTAACCCTAACCCTAGCCCGAAGCCTAACCCTAACCCTTCCCCGAAGCCTGACCCTCAGCCGTCCCCTAATCCTAACCCGTACGCTGACACTAACCCGCGCCCTCACACGTACGCTCCCCCTAGAGCGTTGCCGTACCCTCACCTGGACCCTGAACCGTCCCCGTCCCCTAACCCTAACCCTAGCCCGAACCCTAACCCTAACCCTTCCCCGAAGCCTGACCCTCAGCCGTCCCCTAATCCTAACCCGTACGCTGACACTAACCCGCGCCCTCACACGTACGCTCCCCCTAGAGCGTTGTCGTACCCTCACCTGGACCCTAAACCGTCCCCGTCCCCTAACCCTAACCCTAGCCCGAACCCTAACCCTAACACTTCCCCGAAGCCTGACCCTCAGCCGTCCCCTAATCCTAACCCGTACGCTGACACTAACCCGCGCCCTCACACGTACGCTCCCCCTAGAGCGTTGTCGTACCCTCACCTGGACCCTAAACAGTCCCCATCCCCTAACCCTAACCCTAGCCCGAACACTAACCCTAACCCTTCCCCGAAGCCTGACCCTCAGCCGTCCCCTAATCCTAACCCGTACGCTGACACTAACCCGCGCCCTCACACATACGCTCCCCCTAGAGCGCTATCGTACCCTCACCTGGACCCTAAACCGTCCCCGTCCCCTAACCCTAACCCTAGCCCGAACCCTAACCCTAACCCTTCCCCGAAGCCTGACCCTCAGCCGTCCCCTAATCCTAACCCGTACGCTGACACTAACCCGCGCCCTCACACGTACGCTCCCCCTAGAGCGTTGTCGTACCCTCACCTGGACCCTAAACCGTCCCCGTCCCCTAACCCTAACCCTAGCCCGAACCCTAACCCTAACCCTTCCCCGAAGCCTGACCCTCAGCCGTCGCCTAATCCTAACCCGTACGCTGACACTAACCCGCGACCTCACACGTACGCTCCCCCTAGAGCGTTGTCGTACCCTCACCTGGACCCTAAACCGTCCCCGTCCCCTAACCCTAACCCTAGCCCGAACCCTAACCCTAACCCTTCCACGAAGCCTGACCCTCAGCCGTCCCCTAATCCTAACCCGTACGCTGACACTAACCCGCGCCCTCACACATACGCTCCCCCTAGAGCGTTGTCGTACCCTCACCTGGACCCTAAACCGTCCCCGTCCCCTAACCCTAACCCTAGCCCGAAGCCTAACCCTAACCCTTCCCCGAAGCCTGACCCTCAGCCGTCCCCTAATCCTAACCCGTACGCTGACACTAAACCGCGCCCTCACACGTACGCTCCCCCTAGAGCGTTGTCGTACCCTCACCTGGACCCTGAACCGTCCCCGTCCCCTAACCCTAACCCTAGGCCGAAGCCTAACCCTAACCCTTCCCCGAAGCCTGACCCTCAGCCGTCCCCTAATCCTAACCCGTACGCTGACACTAACACGCGCCCTCACACGTACGCTCCCCCTAGAGCGTTGTCGTACCCTCACCTGGACCCTGAACCGTCCCCGTCCCCTAACCCTAACCCTAGGCCGAAGCCTAACCCTAACCCTTCCCCGAAGCCTGACCCTCAGCCGTCCCCTAATCCTAACCCGTACGCTGAAACTAACCCGCGCCCTCACACGTACGCTCCCCTTAGAGCGTTGTCGCACCCTCACCTGGACCCTGAACCGTCCCCGTCCCCTAACCCTAACCCTAGCCCGAACCCTAACCCTAACCCTTCCCCGAAGCCTGACCCTCAGCCGTCCCCTAATCCTAACCCGTACGCTGACACTAACCCGCGCCCTCACACGTACGCTCCCCCTAGAGCGTTGTCGTACCCTCACCTGGACCCTGAACCGTCCCCGTCCCCTAACCCTATCCCTAGGCCGAAGCCTAACCCTAAACCTTCCCCGAAGCCTGACCCTCAGCCGTCCCCTAATCCTAACCCGTACGCTGACACTAACCCGCGCCCTCACACATACGCTCCCCCTAGAGCGCTATCGTACCCTCACCTGGACCCTAAACCGTCCCCGTCCCCTAACCCTAACCCTAGCCCGAACCCTAACCCTAACCCTTCCCCGAAGCCTGACCCTCAGCCGTCGCCTAATCCTAACCCGTACGCTGACACTAACCCGCGCCCTCACACGTACGCTCCCCCTAGAGCGTTGTCGTACCCTCACCTGGACCCTAAACCGTCCCCGTCCCCTAACCCTAACCCTAGCCCGAACCCTAACCCTAACCCTTCCACGAAGCCTGACCCTCAGCCGTCCCCTAATCCTAACCCGTACGCTGACACTAACCCGCGCCCTCACACGTACGCTCCCCCTAGAGCGTTGTCGTACCCTCACCTGGACCCTAAACCGTCCCCGTCCCCTAACCCTAACCCTAGCCCGAACCCTAACACTAACACTTCCCCGAAGCCTGACCCTCAGCCGTCCCCTAATCCTAACCCGTACGCTGACACTAACCCGCGCCCTCACACGTACGCTCCCCCTAGAGCGTTGTCGTACCCTCACCTGGACCCTAAACCGTCCCCGTCCCCTAACCCTAACCCTAGCCCGAACCCTAAACCTAACCCTTCCCCGAAGCCTGACCCTCAGCCGTCCCCTAATCCTAACCCGTACGCTGACACTAACCCGCGCCCTCACACGTACGCTCCCCCTAGAGCGTTGTCGTACCCTCACCTGGACCCTGAACCGTCCCCGTCCCCTAACCCTAACCCTAGGCAGAAGCCTAACCCTAACCGTTCCCCGAAGCCTGACCCTCAGCCGTCCCCTAATCCTAACCCGTACGCTGACACTAACCCGCGCCCTCACACGTACGCTCCCCCTAGAGCGTTGTCGTACCCTCACCTGGACCCTGAACCGTCCCCGTCCCCTAACCCTAACCCTAGGCCAAAGCCTAACCCTAACCCTTCCCCGAAGCCTGACCCTCAGCCGTCCCCTAATCCTAACCCGTACGCTGACACTAACCCGCGCCCTCACACGTACGCTCCCCCTAGAGTGTTGTCGTACCCTCACCTGGACCCTAAACCGTCCCCGTCCCCTAACCCTAACCCTAGCCCGAACCCTAACCCTAACCCTTCCCCGAAGCCTGACCCTCAGCCGTCCCCTAATCCTAACCCGTACGCTGACACTAACCCGCGCCCTCACACGTACGCTCCCCCTAGAGCGTTGTTGTACCCTCACCTGGACCCTGAACCGTCCCCGTCCCCTAACCCTAACCCTAGGCCGAAGCCTAACCCTAACCCTTCCCTGAAGCCTGACCCTCAGCCGTCCCCTAATCCTAACCCGTACGCTGACACTAACCCGCGCCCTCACACGTACGCTCCCCCTAGAGCGTTGTCGTACCCTCACCTGGACCCTGAACCGTCCCCGTCCCCTAACCCTAACCCTAGGCCGAAGCCTAATCCTAACCCTTCCCCGAAGCCTGACCCTCAGCCGTCCCCTAATCCTAACCCGTACGCTGACACTAACCCGCGCCCTCACACGTACGCTCCCCCTAGAGCGTTGTCGTACCCTCACCTGGACCCTGAACCGTCCCCGTCCCCTAACCCTAACCCTAGGCCGAAGCCTAACCCTAACCCTTCCCCGAAGCCTGACCCTCAGCCGTCCCCTAATCCTAACCCGTACGCTGACACTAACCCGCGCCCTCACACGTACGCTCCCCCTAGATCGTTGTCGTACCCTCACCTGGACCCTGAACCGTCCCCGTCCCCTAACCCTAACCCTAGGCCGAAGCCTAACCCTAAACCTTCCCCGAAGCCTGACCCTCAGCCGTCCCCTAATCCTAACCCGTACGCTGACACTAACCCGCGCCCTCACACGTACGCTCCCCCTAGAGCGTTGTCGTACCCTCACCTGGACCCTAAACCGTCCCCGTCCCCTAACCCTAACCCTAGCCCGAACCCTAACCCTAACCCTTCCCCGAAGCCTGACCCTCAGCCGTCCCCTAATCCTAACCCGTACGCTGACACTAACCCGCGCCCTCACACGTACGCTCCCCCTAGAGCGTTGTCGTACCCTCACCTGGACCCTAAACCGTCCCCGTCCTCTAACCCTAACCCTAGCCTGAACCCTAACCCTAACCCTTCCCCGAAGCCTGACCCTCAGCCGTCCCCTAATCCTACCCGTACGCTGACACTAACCCGCGCCCTCACACGTACGCTCCCCCTAGAGCGTTGTCGTACCCTCACCTGGACCCTAAACCGTCCCCGTCCCGTAACCCTAACCCTAGCCCGAACCCTAAACCTAACCCTTCTACGAAGCCTGACCCTCAGCCGTCGCCTAATCCTAACCCGTACGCTGACACTAACCCGCGCCCTCACACGAACGCTCCCCCTAGAGCGTTGTCGTACCCTCACCTGGACCCTAAACCGTCCCCGTCCCCTAACCCTAACCCTAGCCCGAACCCTAACACTAACCCTTCCCCGAAGCCTGACCCTCAGCCGTCCCCTAATCCTAACCCGTACGCTGACACTAACCCGCGCCCTCACACGTACGCTCCCCCTAGAGCGTTGTCGTACCCTCACCTGGACCCTGAACCGTCCCCGTCCCCTAACCCTAACCCTAGCCCGAACTCTAACCCTAACCCTTCCCCGAAGCCTGACCCTCAGCCGTCCCCTAATCCTAACCCGTACGCTGACACTAACCCGCGCCCTCACACGTACGCTCCCCCTAGAGCGTTGTCGTACCCTCACCTGGACCCTGAACCGTCCCCGTCCCCTAACCCTAACCCTAGGCCGAAGCCTAACCCTAACCCTTCCCCGAAGCCTGACCCTCAGCCGTCCCCTAATCCTAACCCGTACGCTGACACTAACCCGCGCCCTCACACGTACGCTCCCCCTAGGTCGTTGTCGTACCCTCACCTGGACCCTAAACCGTCCCCGTCCCCTAACCCTAACCCTAGCCCGAACCCTAACCCTAACCCTTCCCCGAAGCCTGACCCTCAGCCGTCCCCTAATCCTAACCCGTACGCTGACACTAACCCGCGCCCTCACACGTACGCTCCCCCTAGAGCGTTGTCGTACCCTCACTTGGACCCTGAACCGTCCCCGTCCCCTAACCCTAACCCTAACCCTAGCCCGAACCCTAACCCTAACCCTTCCCCGAAGCCTGACCCTCAGCCGTCCCCTAATCCTAACCCGTACGCTGACACTAACCCGCGCCCTCACACGTACGCTCCCCCTAGAGCGTTGTCGTACCCTCACCTGGACCCTAAACCGTCCCCGTCCCCTAACCCTAACCCTAGCCCGAACCCTAACCCTAACCCTTCCCCGAAGCCTGACCCTCAGCCGTCCCCTAATCCTAACCCGTACGCTGACACTAACCCGCGCCCTCACACGTACGCTCCCCCTAGAGCGTTGTCGTACCCTCACCTGGACCCTAAACCGTCCCCGTCCCCTAACCCTAACCCTAGCCCGAACCCTAACCCTAACCCTTCCCCGAAGCCTGACCCTCAGCCGTCCCCTAATCCTAACCCGTACGCTGACACTAACCCGCGCCCTCACACGTACGCTCCCCCTAGAGCGTTGTCGTACCCTCACCTGGACCCTGAACCGTCCCCGTCCCCTAACCCTAACCCTAGGCCGAAGCCTAACCCTAACCCTTCCCCGAAGCCTGACCCTCAGCCGTCCCCTAATCCTAACCCGTACGCTGACACTAACCCGCGCCCTCACACGTACGCTCCCCCTAGAGCGTTGTCGTACCCTCACCTGGACCCTGAACCGTCGCCGTCCCCTAACCCTAACCCTAGGACGAAGCCTAACCCTAACACTTCCCCGAAGCCTGACCCTCAGCCGTCCCCTAATCCTAACCCGTACGCTGACACTAACCCGCGCCCTCACACGTACGCTCCCCCTACAGCGTTGTCGTACCCTCACCTGGACCCTGAACCGTCCCCGTCCCCTAACCCTAACCCTAGGCCGAACTCTAACCCTAACCCTTCCCCGAAGCCTGACCCTCAGCCGTCCCCTAATCCTAACCCGTACGCTGACACTAACCCGCGCCCTCACACGTACGCTCCCCCTAGAGCGTTGTCGTACCCTCACCTGGACCCTGAACCGTCCCCGTCCCCTAACCCTAACCCTAGGCCGAAGCCTAACCCTAACCCTTCCCCGAAGCCTGACCCTCAGCCGTCCCCTAATCCTAACCCGTACGCTGACACTAACCCGCGCCCTCACACGTACGCTCCCCCTAGGTCGTTGTCGTACCCTCACCTGGACCCTAAACCGTCCCCGTCCCCTAACCCTAACCCTAGCCCGAACCCTAACCCTAACCCTTCCCCGAAGCCTGACCCTCAGCCGTCCCCTAATCCTAACCCGTACGCTGACACTAACCCGCGCCCTCACACGTACGCTCCCCCTAGAGCGTTGTCGTACCCTCACCTGGACCCTGAACCGTCCCCGTCCCCTAACCCTAACCCTAACCCTAGCCCGAACCCTAACCCTAACCCTTCCCCGAAGCCTGACCCTCAGCCGTCCCCTAATCCTAACCCGTACGCTGACACTAACCCGCGCCCTCACACGTACGCTCCCCCTAGAGCGTTGTCGTACCCTCACCTGGACCCTAAACCGTCCCCGTCCCCTAACCCTAACCCTAGCCCGAACCCTAACCCTAACCCTTCCCCGAAGCCTGACCCTCAGCCGTCCCCTAATCCTAACCCGTACGCTGACACTAACCCGCGCCCTCACACGTACGCTCCCCCTAGAGCGTTGTCGTACCCTCACCTGGACCCTAAACCGTCCCCGTCCCCTAACCCTAACCCTAGCCCGAACCCTTCCCCGAAGCCTGACCCTCAGCCGTCCCCTAATCCTAACCCGTACGCTGACACTAACCCGCGCCCTCACACGTACGCTCCCCCTAGAGCGTTGTCGTACCCTCACCTGGACCCTGAACCGTCCCCGTCCCCTAACCCTAACCCTAGGCCGAAGCCTAACCCTAACCCTTCCCCGAAGCCTGACCCTCAGCCGTCCCCTAATCCTAACCCGTACGCTGACACTAACCCGCGCCCTCACACGTACGCTCCCCCTAGAGCGTTGTCGTACCCTCACCTGGACCCTGAACCGTCCCCGTCCCCTAACCCTAACCCTAGGCCGAAGCCTAACCCTAACCCTTCCCCGAAGCCTGACCCTCAGCCGTCCCCTAATCCTAACCCGTACGCTGACACTAACCCGCGCCCTCACACGTACGCTCCCCCTAGAGCGTTGTCATACCCTCACCTGGACCCTGAACCGTCGCCGTCCCCTAACCCTAACCCTAGGACGAAGCCTAACCCTAACACTTCCCCGAAGCCTGACCCTCAGCCGTCCCCTAATCCTAACCCGTACGCTGACACTAACCCGCGCCCTCACACGTACGCTCCCCCTACAGCGTTGTCGTACCCTCACCTGGACCCTGAACCGTCCCCGTCCCCTAACCCTAACCCTAGGCCGAAGCCTAATCCTAACCCTTCCCCGAAGCCTGACCCTCAGCCGTCCCCTAATCCTAACCCGTACGCTGACACTAACCCGCGCCCTCACACGTACGCTCCCCCTAGAGCGTTGTCGTACCCTCACCTGGACCCTGAACCGTCCCCGTCCCCTAACCCTAACCCTAGCCCGAAGCCTAACCCTAACCCTTCCCCGAAGCCTGACCCTCAGCCGTCCCCTAATCCTAACCCGTACGCTGACACTAACCCGCGCCCTCACACGTACGCTCCCCCTAGAGCGTTGTCGTACCCTCACCTGGACCCTGAACCGTCCCCGTCCCCTAACCCTAACCCTAGCCCGAACCCTAACCCTAACCCTTCCCCGAAGCCTGACCCTCAGCCGTCCCCTAATCCTAACCCGTACGCTGACACTAACCCGCGCCCTCACACGTACGCTCCCCCTAGAGCGTTGTCGTACCCTCACCTGGTCCCTGAACCGTCCCCGTCCCCTAACACTAACCCTAGCCCGAACCCTAACCCTAACCCTTCCCCGAAGCCTGACCCTCAGCCGTCCCCTAATCCTAACCCGTACGCTGAAACTAACCCGCGCCCTCACACGTACGCTCCCCCTAGAGCGTTGTCGTACCCTCACCTGGACCCTAAACCGTCCCCGTCCCCTAACCCTAACCCTAGCCCGAACCCTAACCCTAACACTTCCCCGAAGCCTGACCCTCAGCCGTCCCCTAATCCTAACCCGTACGCTGACACTAACCCACGCCCTCACACGTACGCTCCCCCTAGAGCGTTGTCGTACCCTCACCTGGACCCTAAACCGTCCCCGTCCCCTAACCCTAACCCTAGCCCGAACCCTAACCCTAACCCTTCCCCGAAGCCTGACCCTCAGCCGTCCCCTAATCCTAACCCGTACGCTGACACTAACCCGCGCCCTCACATGTACGCTCCCCCTAGAGCGTTTTCGTACCCTCACCTGGACCCTAAACCGTCCCCGTCCCCTAACCCTAACCCTAGCCCGAACCCTAACCCTAACCCTTCCCCGAAGCCTGACCCTCAGCCGACCCCTAATCCTAACCCGTACGCTGACACTAACCCGCGCACTCACACGTACGCTCCCCCTAGAGCGTTGTCGTACCCTCACCTGGACCCTAAACCGTCCCCGTCCCCTAACCCTAACCCTAGCCCGAACCCTAACCCTAACCCTTCCCCGAAGCCTGACCCTCAGCCGTCCCATAATCCTAACCCGTACGCTGACACTAACCCGCGCCCTCACATGTACGCTCCCCCTAGAGCGTTGTCGTACCCTCACCTGGACCCTGAACCGTCCCTGTCCCCTAACCCTAACCCTAGGCCGAAGCCTAACCCTAACCCTTCCCCGAAGCCTGACCCTCAGCCGTCCCCTAATCCTAACCCGTACGCTGACACTAACCCACGCCCTCACACGTACGCTCCCCCTAGAGCGTTGTCGTACCCTCACCTGGACCCTGAACCGTCCCCGTCCCCTAACCCTAACCCTAGCCCGAACCCTAACCCTAACCCTTCCCCGAAGCCTGACCCTCGGCCGTCCCCTAATCCTAACCCGTACGCTGACACTAACCCGCGCCCTCACACGTACGCTCCCCCTAGAGCGTTGTCGTACCCTCACCTGGACCCTGAACCGTCCCCGTCCCCTAACCCTAACCCTAGGCCGAAGCCTAACCCTAACCCTTCCCCGAAGCCTGACCCTCAGCCGTCCCCTAATCCTAACCCGTACGCTGAAACTAACCCGCGCCCTCACACGTACGCTCCCCCTAGAGCGTTGTCGTACCCTCACCTGGACCCTGAACCGTCCCCGTCCCCTAACCCTAACCCTAGGCCGAAGCCTAACCCTAACCCTTCCCCGAAGCCTGACCCTCAGCCGTCCCCTAATCCTAAACCGTACGCTGACACTAACCCGCGCCCTCACACGTACGCTCCCCCTAGAGCGTTGCCGTACCCTCACCTGGACCCTGAACCGTCCCCGTCCCCTAAGCCTAACCCTAGCCCGAACCCTAACCCTAACCCTTCCCCGAAGCCTGACCCTCAGCCGACCCTAATCCTAACCCGTACGCTGACACTAACCCGCGCCCTCACACGTACGCTCCCCCTAGAGCGTTGTCGTACCCTCACCTGGACCCTAAACAGTCCCCATCCCCTAACCCTAACCCTAGCCCGAACACTAACCCTAACCCTTCCCCGAAGCCTGACCCTCAGCCGTCCCCTAATCCTAACCCGTACGCTGACACTAACCCGCGCCCTCACACGTACGCTCCCCCTAGAGCGCTGTCGTACCCTCACCTGGACCCTAAACCGTCCCCGTCCCCTAACCCTAACCCTAGCCCGAACCCTAAACCTAACCCTTCCCCGAAGCCTGACCCTCAGCCGTCCCCTAATCCTAACCCGTACGCTGACACTAACCCACGCCCTCACACGTACGCTCCCCCTAGAGCGTTGTCGTACCCTCACCTGGACCCTAAACCGTCCCCGTCCCCTAACCCTAACCCTAGCCAGAACCCTAAACCTAACCCTTCCCCGAAGCCTGACCCTCAGCCGTCGCCTAATCCTAACCCGTACGCTGACACTAACCCGCGCCCTCACACGTACGCTCCCCCTAGAGCGTTGTCGTACCCTCACCTGGACCCTAAACCGTCCCCGTCCCCTAACCCTAACCCTAGCCCGAACCCTAACCCTAACACCTCCACGAAGCCTGACCCTCAGCCGTCCCCTAATCCTAACCCGTACGCTGACACTAACCCGCGCCCTCACACGTACGCTCCCCCTAGAGCGTTGTCGTACCCTCACCTGGACCCTAAACCGTCCCCGTCCCCTAACCCTAACCCTAGCCCGAACCCTAACCCTAACCTTTCCCCGAAGCCTGACCCTCAGCCGTCCCCTAATCCTAACCCGTACGCTGAAACTAACCCGCGCCCTCACACGTACGCTCCCCCTAGAGCGTTGTCGTACCCTCACCTGGACCCTAAACCGTCCCCGTCCCCTAACCCTAACCCTAGCCCGAACCCTAAACCTAACCCTTCCCCGAAGCCTGACCCTCAGCCGTCCCCTAATCCTAACCCGTACGCTGACACTAACCCGCGCCCTCACACGTACGCTCCCCCTAGAGCGTTGTCGTACCCTCACCTGGACCCTGAACCGTCCCCGTCCCCTAACCCTAACCCTAGGCCGAAGCCTAACCCTAACCCTTCCCCGAAGCCTGACCCTCAGCCGTCCCCTAATCCTAACCCGTACTCTGACACTAACCCGCGCCCTCACACGTACGCTCCCCCTAGAGCGTTGTCGTACCCTCACCTGGACCCTGAACCGTCCCCGTCCCCTAACCCTAACCCTAGGCCGAAGCTTAACCCTAACCCTTCCCAGAAGCCTGACCCTCAGCCGTCCCCTAATCCAAACCCGTACGCTGACACTAACCCGCGCCCTCACACGTACGCTCCCCCTAGAGCGTTGTCGTACCCTCACCTGGACCCTGAACCGTCCCCGTCCCCTAACCCTAACCCTAGCCCGAACCCTAACCCTAACCCTTCCCCGAAGCCTGACCCTCAGCCGTCCCCTAATCCTAACCCGTACGCTGACACTAACCCGCGCCCTCACACGTACGCTCCCCCTAGAGCGTTGTCGTACCCTCACCTGGACCCTGAACCGTCCCCGTCCCCTAACCCTAACCCTAGGCCGAAGCCTAACCTTAACCCTTCCCCGAAGCCTGACCCTCAGCCGTCCCCTAATCCTAACCCGTACGCTGACACTAACCCGCGCCCTCACACGTACGCTCCCCCTAGAGCGTTGTCGTACCCTCACCTGGACCCTGAACCGTCCCCGTCCCCTAACCCTAACCCTAGGCCGAAGCCTAACCCTAACCCTTCCCCGAAGCCTGACCCTCAGCCGTCCCCTAATCCTAACCCGTACGCTGACACTAACCCGCGCCCTCACACGTACGCTCCCCCTAGAGCGTTGTCGTACCCTCACCTGGACCCTGAACCGTCCCCGTCCCCTAACCCTAACCCTAGGCCGAAGCCTAACCCTAACCCTTCCCCGAAGCCTGACCCTCAGCCGTCCCCTAATCCTAACCCGTACGCTGACACTAACCCGTGCCCTCACACGTACGCTCCCCCTAGATCGTTGTCGTACCCTCACCTGGACCCTGAACCGTCGCCGTCCCCTAACCCTAACCCTAGGACGAAGCCTATCCCTAACACTTCCCCGAAGCCTGACCCTCAGCCGTCCCCTAATCCTAACCCGTACGCTGACACTAACCCGCGCCCTCACACGTACGCTCGCCCTACAGCGTTGTCGTACCCTCACCTGGACCCTGAACCGTCCCCGTCCCCTAACCCTAACCCTAGGCCGAAGCCTAACCCTAACCCTTCCCCGAAGCCTGACCCTCAGCCGTCCCCTAATCCTAACCCGTACGCTGACACTAACCCGCGCCCTCACACGTACGCTCCCCCTAGAGCGTTGTCGTACCCTCACCTGGACCCTGAACCGTCCCCGTCCCCTAACCCTAACCCTAGCCCGAAGCCTAACCCTAACCCTTCCCCGAAGCCTGACCCTCAGCCGTCCCCTAATCCTAACCCGTACGCTGACACTAACCCGCGCCCTCACACGTACGCTCCCCCTAGAGCGTTGTCGTACCCTCACCTGGACCCTGAACCGTCCCCGTCCCCTAACCCTAACCCTAGCCCGAACCCTAACCCTAACCCTTCCCCGAAGCCTGACCCTCAGCCGTCCCCTAATCCTAACCCGTACGCTGACACTAACCCGCGCCCTCACACGTACGCTCCCCCTAGAGCGTTGTCGTACCCTCACCTGGTCCCTGAACCGTCCCCGTCCCCTAACACTAACCGTAGCCAGAACCCTAACCCTAACCCTTCCCCGAAGCCTGACCCTCAGCCGTCCCCTAATCCTAACCCGTACGCTGAAACTAACCCGCGCCCTCACACGTACGCTCCCCCTAGAGCGTTGTCGTACCCTCACCTGGACCCTAAACCGTCCCCGTCCCCTAACCCTAACCCTAGCCCGAACCCTAACCCTAACACTTCCCCGAAGCCTGACCCTCAGCCGTCCCCTAATCCTAACCCGTACGCTGACACTAACCCACGCCCTCACACGTACGCTCCCCCTAGAGCGTTGTCGTACCCTCACCTGGACCCTAAACCGTCCCCGTCCCCTAACCCTAACCCTAGCCCGAACCCTAACCCTAACCCTTCCCCGAAGCCTGACCCTCAGCCGTCCCCTAATCCTAACCCGTACGCTGACACTAACCCGCGCCCTCACATGTACGCTCCCCCTAGAGCGTTTTCGTACCCTCACCTGGACCCTAAACCGTCCCCGTCCCCTAACCCTAACCCTAGCCCGAACCCTAACCCTAACCCTTCCCCGAAGCCTGACCCTCAGCCGACCCCTAATCCTAACCCGTACGCTGACACTAACCCGCGCACTCACACGTACGCTCCCCCTAGAGCGTTGTCGTACCCTCACCTGGACCCTAAACCGTCCCCGTCCCCTAACCCTAACCCTAGCCCGAACCCTAACCCTAACCCTTCCCCGAAGCCTGACCCTCAGCCGTCCCCTAATCCTAACCCGTACGCTGACACTAACCCGCGCCCTCACACGTACGCTCCCCCTAGAGCGTTGTCGTACCCTCACCTGGACCCTAAACCGTCCCCGTCCCCTAACCCTAACCCTAGGCCGAACCCTAACCCTAACCCTTGCCCGAAGCCTGACCCTCAGCCGTCCCCTAATCCTAACCCGTACACTGACACTAACCCACGCCCTCACACGTACGGTCCACCTAGAGCGTTGTCGTACCCTCACCTGGACCCTAAACAGTCCCCGTCCCCTAACCCTAACCCTAGCCCGAACCCTAACCCTAACCCTTCCCCGAAGCCTGACCCTCAGCCGTCCCCTAATCCTAACCCGTACGCTGACACTAACCCGCGCCCTCACACGTACGCTCCCCCTAGAGCGTTGTCGTACCCTCACCTGGACCCTGAACCGTCCCCGTCCCCTAACCCTAACCCTAGGCCGAAGCCTAACCCTAACCCTTCCCCGAAGCCTGACCCTCAGCCGTCCCCTAATCCTAACCCGTACGCTGACACTAACCCCCGCCCTCACACGTACGCTCCCCCTAGAGCGTTGTCGTACCCTCACCTGGACCCTGAACCGTCCCCGTCCCCTAACCCTAACCCTAGGCCGAAGCCTAACCCTAACCCTTCCCCGAAGCCTGACCCTCAGCCGTCCCCTAATCCTAACCCGTACGCTGACACTAACCCGCGCCCTCACACGTACGCTCCCCCTAGAGCGTTGTCGTACCCTCACCTGGACCCTGAACCGTCCCCGTCCCCTAACCCTAACCCTAGTCCGAAGCCTAACCCTAACCCTTCCCCGAAGCCTGACCCTCAGCCGTCCCCTAATCCTAACCCGTACGCTGACACTAACCCGCGCCCTCACACGTACGCTCCCCCTAGAGCGTTGTCGTACCCTCACCTGGACCCTGAACCGTCCCCGTCCCCTAACCATAACCCTAGGCCGAAGCCTAATCCTAACCCTTCCCCGAAGCCTGACCCTCAGCCGTCCCCTAATCCTAACCCGTACGCTGACACTAACCCGCGCCCTCACACGTACGCTCCCCCTAGAGCGTTGTCGTACCCTCACCTGGACCCTGAACCGTCCCCGTCCCCTAACCCTAACCCTAGGCCGAAGCCTAACCCTAACCCTTCCCCGAAGCCTGACCCTCAGCCGTCCCCTAATCCTAACCCGTACGCTGACACTAACCCGAGCCCTCACACGTACGCTCCCCCTAGATCGTTGTCGTACCCTCACCTGGACCCTGAACCGTCCCCGTCCCCTAACCCTAACCCTAGGCCGAAGCCTAACCCTAACCCTTCCCCGAAGCCTGACCCTCAGCCGTCCCCTAATCCTAACCCGTACGCTGACACTAACCTGCGCCCTCACACGTACGCTCCCCCTAGAGCGTTGTCGTACCCTCACCTGGACCCTGAACCGTCCCCGTCCCCTAACCCTAACCCTAGGCCGAAGCCTAACCCTAACCCTTCCCCGAAGCCTGACCCTCAGCCGTCCCCTAATCCTAACCCGTACGCTGACACTAACCCGCGCCCTCACACGTACGCTCCCCCTAGAGCGTTGTCGTACCCTCACCTGGACCCTGAACCGTCCCCGTCCCCTAACCCTAACCCTAGCCCGAACCCTAAACCTAACCCTTCCCCGAAGCCTGACCCTCAGCCGTCCCCTAATCCTAACCCGTACGCTGACACTAACCCGCGCCCTCACTCGTACGCTCCCCCTAGAGCGTTGTCGTACCCTCACCTGGACCCTGAACCGTCCCCGTCCCCTAACCCTAACCCTAGCCCGAACCCTAACCCTAACCCTTCCCCGAAGCCTGACCCTCAGCCGTCCCCTAATCCTAACCCGTACGCTGACACTAACCCACGCCCTCACACGTACGCTCCCCCTAGAGCGTTGTCGTACCCTCACCTGGACCCTAAACCGTCCCCGTCCCCTAACCCTAACCCTAGCCCGAACCCTAACCCTAACCCTTCCCCGAAGCCTGACCCTCAGCCGTCCCCTAATCCTAACCCGTACGCTGACACTAACCCGCGCCCTCACACGTACGCTCCCCCTAGAGCGTTGTCGTACCCTCACCTGGACCCTGAACCGTCCCCGTCCCCTAACCCTAACCCTAGGCCGAAGCCTAACCCTAACCCTTCCCCGAAGCTTGACCCTCAGCCGTCCCATAATCCTAACCCGTACGCTGACACTAACCCGCGCCCTCACATGTACGCTCCCCCTAGAGCGTTGTCGTACCCTCACCTGGACCCTGAACCGTCCCTGTCCCCTAACCCTAACCCTAGGCCGAAGCCTAACCCTAACACTTCCCCGAAGCCTGACCCTCAGCCGTCCCCTAATCCTAACCCGTACGCTGACACTAACCCACGCCCTCACACGTACGCTCCCCCTAGAGCGTTGTCGTACCCTCACCTGGACCCTGAACCGTCCCCGTCCCCTAACCCTAACCCTAGCCCGAACCCTAACCCTAACCCTTCCCCGAAGCCTGACCCTCGGCCGTCCCCTAATCCTAACCCGTACGCTGACACTAACCCGCGCCCTCACACGTACGCTCCCCCTAGAGCGTTGTCGTACCCTCACCTGTACCCTGAACCGTCCCCGTCCCCTAACCCTAACCCTAGGCCGAAGCCTAACCCTAACCCTTCCCCGAAGCCTGACCCTCAGCCGTCCCCTAATCCTAACCCGTACGCTGAAACTAACCCGCGCCCTCACACGTACGCTCCCCCTAGAGCGTTGTCGTACCCTCACCTGGACCCTGAACCGTCCCCGTCCCCTAACCCTAACCCTAGGCCGAAGCCTAACCCTAACCCTTCCCCGAAGCCTGACCCTCAGCCGTCCCCTAATCCTAACCCGTACGCTGACACTAACCCGCGCCCTCACACGTACGCTCCCCCTAGAGCGTTGTCGTACCCTCACCTGGACCCTGAACCGTCCCCGTCCCCTAACCCTAACCCTAGTCCGAAGCCTAACCCTAACCCTTCCCCGAAGCCTGACCCTCAGCCGTCCCCTAATCCTAACCCGTACGCTGACACTAACCCGCGCCCTCACACGTACGCTCCCCCTAGAGCGTTGTCGTACCCTCACCTGGACCCTGAACCGTCCCCGTCCCCTAACCATAACCCTAGGCCGAAGCCTAATCCTAACCCTTCCCCGAAGCCTGACCCTCAGCCGTCCCCTAATCCTAACCCGTACGCTGACACTAACCCGCGCCCTCACACGTACGCTCCCCCTAGAGCGTTGTCGTACCCTCACCTGGACCCTGAACCGTCCCCGTCCCCTAACCCTAACCCTAGGCCGAAGCCTAACCCTAACCCTTCCCCGAAGCCTGACCCTCAGCCGTCCCCTAATCCTAACCCGTACGCTGACACTAACCCGAGCCCTCACACGTACGCTCCCCCTAGATCGTTGTCGTACCCTCACCTGGACCCTGAACCGTCCCCGTCCCCTAACCCTAACCCTAGGCCGAAGCCTAACCCTAACCCTTCCCCGAAGCCTGACCCTCAGCCGTCCCCTAATCCTAACCCGTACGCTGACACTAACCTGCGCCCTCACACGTACGCTCCCCCTAGAGCGTTGTCGTACCCTCACCTGGACCCTGAACCGTCCCCGTCCCCTAACCCTAACCCTAGGCCGAAGCCTAACCCTAACCCTTCCCCGAAGCCTGACCCTCAGCCGTCCCCTAATCCTAACCCGTACACTGACACTAACCCGCGCCCTCACACGTACGCTCCCCCTAGAGCGTTGTCGTACCCTCACCTGGACCCTGAACCGTCCCCGTCCCCTAACCCTAACCCTAGCCCGAACCCTAAACCTAACCCTTCCCCGAAGCCTGACCCTCAGCCGTCCCCTAATCCTAACCCGTACGCTGACACTAACCCGCGCCCTCACTCGTACGCTCCCCCTAGAGCGTTGTCGTACCCTCACCTGGACCCTGAACCGTCCCCGTCCCCTAACCCTAACCCTAGCCCGAACCCTAACCCTAACCCTTCCCCGAAGCCTGACCCTCAGCCGTCCCCTAATCCTAACCCGTACGCTGACACTAACCCACGCCCTCACACGTACGCTCCCCCTAGAGCGTTGTCGTACCCTCACCTGGACCCTAAACCGTCCCCGTCCCCTAACCCTAACCCTAGCCCGAACCCTAACCCTAACCCTTCCCCGAAGCCTGACCCTCAGCCGTCCCCTAATCCTAACCCGTACGCTGACACTAACCCGCGCCCTCACACGTACGCTCCCCCTAGAGCGTTGTCGTACCCTCACCTGGACCCTGAACCGTCCCCGTCCCCTAACCCTAACCCTAGGCCGAAGCCTAACCCTAACCCTTCCCCGAAGCCTGACCCTCAGCCGTCCCATAATCCTAACCCGTACGCTGACACTAACCCGCGCCCTCACACGTACGCTCCCCCTAGAGCGTTGTCGTACCCTCACCTGGACCCTGAACCGTCCCCGTCCCCTAACCCTAACCCTAGGCCGAAGCCTAACCCTAAACCTTCCCCGAAGCCTGACCCTCAGCCGTCCCCTAATCCTAACCCGTACGCTGACACTAACCCACGCCCTCACACGTACGCTCCCCCTAGAGCGTTGTCGTACCCTCACCTGGACCCTGAACCGTCCCCGTCCCCTAACCCTAACCCTAGCCCGAACCCTAACCCTAACCCTTCCCCGAAGCCTGACCCTCGGCCGTCTCCTAATCCTAACCCGTACGCTGACACTAACCCGCGCCCTCACACGTACGCTCCCCCTAGAGCGTTGTCGTACCCTCACCTGGACCCTGAACCGTCCCCGTCCCCTAACCCTAACCCTAGGCCGAAGCCTAACCCTAACCCTTCCCCGAAGCCTGACCCTCAGCCGTCCCCGAATCCTAACCCGTACGCTGAAACTAACCCGCGCCCTCACACGTACGCTCCCCCTAGAGCGTTGTCGTACCCTCACCTGGACCCTGAACCGTCCCCGTCCCCTAACCCTAACCCTAGGCCGAAGCCTAACCCTAACCCTTCCCCGAAGCCTGACCCTCAGCCGTCCCCTAATCCTAACCCGTACGCTGACACTAACCCGCGCCCTCACACGTACGCTCCCCCTAGAGCGTTGCCGTACCCTCACCTGGACCCTGAACCGTCCCCGTCCCCTAAGCCTAACCCTAGCCCGAACCCTAACCCTAACCCTTCCCCGAAGCCTGACCCTCAGCCGACCCTAATCCTAACCCGTACGCTGACACTAACCCGCGCCCTCACACGTACGCTCCCCCTAGAGCGTTGTCGTACCCTCACCTGGACCCTAAACAGTCCCCATCCCCTAACCCTAACCCTAGCCCGAACACTAACCCTAACCCTTCCCCGAAGCCTGACCCTCAGCCGTCCCCTAATCCTAACCCGTACGCTGACACTAACCCGCGCCCTCACACGTACGCTCCCCCTAGAGCGCTGTCGTACCCTCACCTGGACCCTAAACCGTCCCCGTCCCCTAACCCTAACCCTAGCCCGAACCCTAAACCTAACCCTTCCCCGAAGCCTGACCCTCAGCCGTCCCCTAATCCTAACCCGTACGCTGACACTAACCCACGCCCTCACACGTACGCTCCCCCTAGAGCGTTGTCGTACCCTCACCTGGACCCTAAACCGTCCCCGTCCCCTAACCCTAACCCTAGCCAGAACCCTAACCCTAACCCTTCCCCGAAGCCTGACCCTCAGCCGTCGCCTAATCCTAACCCGTACGCTGACACTAACCCGCGCCCTCACACGTACGCTCCCCCTAGAGCGTTGTCGTACCCTCACCTGGACCCTGAACCGTCCCCGTCCCCTAACCCTAACCCTAGCCCGAACCCTAACCCTAACCCTTCCCCGAAGCCTGACCCTCAGCCGTCCCCTAATCCTAACCCGTACGCTGACACTAACCCGCGCCCTCACACGTACGCTCCCCCTAGAGCGTTGTCGTACCCTCACCTGGACCCTGAACCGTCCCCGTCCCCTAACCCTAACCCTAGGCCGAAGCCTAACCTTAACCCTTCCCCGAAGCCTGACCCTCAGCCGTCCCCTAATCCTAACCCGTACGCTGACACTAACCCGCGCCCTCACACGTACGCTCCCCCTAGAGCGTTGTCGTACCCTCACCTGGACCCTGAACCGTCCCCGTCCCCTAACCCTAACCCTAGGCCGAAGCCTAACCCTAACCCTTCCCCGAAGCCTGACCCTCAGCCGTCCCCTAATCCTAACCCGTACGCTGACACTAACCCGCGCCCTCACACGTACGCTCCCCCTAGAGCGTTGTCGTACCCTCACCTGGACCCTGAACCGTCCCCGTCCCCTAACCCTAACCCTAGGCCGAAGCCTAACCCTAACCCTTCCCCGAAGCCTGACCCTCAGCCGTCCCCTAATCCTAACCCGTACGCTGACACTAACCCGTGCCCTCACACGTACGCTCCCCCTAGATCGTTGTCGTACCCTCACCTGGACCCTGAACGGTCCCCGTCCCCTAACCCTAACCCTAGGCCGAAGCCTAACCCTAAACCTTCCCCGAAGCCTGACCCTCAGCCGTCCCCTAATCCTAACCCGTACGCTGACACTAACCCGCGCCCTCACACGTACGCTCCCCCTAGAGCGTTGTCGTACCCTCACCTGGACCCTGAACCGTCCCCGTCCCCTAACCCTAACCCTAGCCCGAACCCTAACCCTAACCCTTCCCCGAAGCCTGACCCTCAGCCGTCCCCTAATCCTAACCCGTACGCTGACACTAACCCGCGCCCTCACACGTACGCTCCCCCTAGAGCGTTGTCGTACCCTCACCTGGACCCTAAACCGTCCCCGTCCCCTAACCCTAACCCTAGCCCGAACCCTAACCCTAACCCTTCCCCGAAGCCTGACCCTCAGCCGTCCCCTAATCCTAACCCGTACGCTGACACTAACCCGCGCCCTCACACGTACGCTCCCCCTAGAGCGTTGTCGTACCCTCACCTGGACCCTAAACCGTCCCTGTCCCCTAAACCTAACCCTAGCCCGAACCCTAAACCTAACCCTTCCCCGAAGCCTGACACTCAGCCGTCCCCTAATCCTAACCCGTACGCTGACACTAACCCGCGCCCTCACACGTACGCTCCCCCTAGAGCGTTGTCGTACCCTCACCTGGACCCTAAACCGTCCCCGTCCCCTAACCCTAACCCTAGCCCGAACCCTAACACTAACACTTCCCCGAAGCCTGACCCTCAGCCGTCCCCTAATCCTAACCCGTACGCTGACACTAACCCGCGCCCTCACACGTACGCTCCCCCTAGAGCGTTGTCGTACCCTCACCTGGACCCTGAACCGTCACCGTCCCCTAACCCTAACCCTAGGCCGAAGCCTAACCCTAACCCTTCCCCGAAGCCTGACCCTCAGCCGTCCCCTAATCCTAACCCGTACGCTGACACTAACCCGCGCCCTCACACGTACGCTCCCCCTAGAGCGTTGTCGTACCCTCACCTGGACCCTGAACCGTCCCCGTCCCCTAACCCTAACCCTAGGCCGAAGCCTAACCCTAACCCTTCCCCGAAGCCTGACCCTCAGCCGTCCCCTAATCCTAACCCGTACGCTGACACTAACCCGTGCCCTCACACGTACGCTCCCCCTAGATCGTTGTCGTACCCTCACCTGGACCCTGAACCGTCCCCGTCCCCTAACCCTAACCCTAGGCCGAAGCCTAACCCTAAACCTTCCCCGAAGCCTGACCCTCAGCCGTCCCCTAATCCTAACCCGTACGCTGACACTAACCCGCGCCCTCACACGTACGCTCCCCCTAGAGCCTTGTCATACCCTCACCTGGACCCTGAACCGTCCCCGTCCCCTAACCCTAACCCTAGCCCGAACCCTAACCCTAAGCCTTCCCCGAAGCCTGACCCTCAGCCGTCCCCTAATCCTAACCCGTACGCTGACACTAACCCGCGCCCTCACACGTACGCTCCCCCTAGAGCGTTGTCGTACCCTCACCTGGACTCTAAACCGTCCCCGTCCCCTAACCCTAACCCTAGCCCGAACCCTAACCCTAACCCTTCCCCGAAGCCTGACCCTCAGCCGTCCCCTAATCCTACCCGTACGCTGACACTAAACCACGCCCTCACACGTACGCTCCCCCTAGAGCGTTGTCGTACCCTCACCTGGACCCTGAACCGTCCCCGTCCCCTAACCCTAACCCTAGGCCGAAGCCTAACCCTAAGCCTTCCCCGAAGCCTGACCCTCAGCCGTCCCCTAATCCTAACCCGTACGCTGACACTAACCCTCGCCCTCACACGTACGCTCCCCCTAGAGCGTTGTCGTACCCTCACCTGGACCCTGAACCGTCCCCGTCCCCTAACCCTAACCCTAGGCCGAAGCCTAACCCTAACCCTTCCCCGAAGCCTGACCCTCAGCCGTCCCCTAATCCTAACCCGTACGCTGACACTAACCCGCGCCCTCACATGTACGCTCCCCCTAGAGCGTTGTCGTACCCTCACCTGGACCCTGAACCGTCCCCGTCCCCTAACCCTAACCCTAGGCCGAAGCCTAACCCTAACCCTTCCCCGAAGCCTGACCCTCAGCCGTCCCCTAATCCTAACCCGTACGCTGACACTAACCCGCGCCCTCACACGTACGCTCCCCCTAGAGCGTTGTCGTACCCTCACCTGGACCCTGAACCGTCCCCGTCCCCTAACCCTAACCCTAGCCCGAAGCCTAACCCTAACCCTTCCCCGAAGCCTGACCCTCAGCCGTCCCCTAATCCTAACCCGTACGCTGACACTAACCCGCGCCCTCACACGTACGCTCCCCCTAGAGCGTTGTCGTACCCTCACCTGGACCCTGAACCGTCCCCGTCCCCTAACCCTAACCCTAGGCCGAAGCCTAACCTTAACCCTTCCCCGAAGCCTGACCCTCAGCCGTCCCCTAATCCTAACCCGTACGCTGACACTAACCCGCGCCCTCACACGTACGCTCCCCCTAGAGCGTTGTCGTACCCTCACCTGGACCCTGAACCGTCCCCGTCCCCTAACCCTAACCCTAGGCCGAAGCCTAACCCTAACCCTTCCCCGAAGCCTGACCCTCAGCCGTCCCCTAATCCTAACCCGTACGCTGACACTAACCCGCGCCCTCACACGTACGCTCCCCCTAGAGCGTTGTCGTACCCTCACCTGGACCCTGAACCGTCCCCGTCCCCTAACCCTAACCCTAGGCCGAAGCCTAACCCTAACCCTTCCCCGAAGCCTGACCCTCAGCCGTCCCCTAATCCTAACCCGTACGCTGACACTAACCCGCGCCCTCACACGTACGCTCCCCCTAGAGCGTTGTCGTACCCTCACCTGGACCCTGAACCGTCCCCGTCCCCTAACCCTAACCCTAGCCCGAACCCTAACCCTAACCCTTCCCCGAAGCCTGACCCTCAGCCGTCCCCTAATCCTAACCCGTACGCTGACACTAACCCGCGCCCTCACACGTACGCTCCCCCTAGAGCGTTGTCGTACCCTCACCTGGACCCTGAACCGTTCCCGTCCCCTAACCCTAACCCTAGGCCGAAGCCTAACCTTAACCCTTCCCCGAAGCCTGACCCTCAGCCGTCCCCTAATCCTAACCCGTACGCTGACACTAACCCGCGCCCTCACACGTACGCTCCCCCTAGAGCGTTGTCGTACCCTCACCTGGACCCTAAACCGTCCCCGTCCCCTAACCCTAACCCTAGCCCGAACCCTAACCCTAACCCTTCCCCGAAGCCTGACCCTCAGCCGTCCCCTAATCCTAACCCGTACGCTGACACTAACCCGCGCCCTCACACGTACGCTCCCCCTAGAGCGTTGTCGTACCCTCACCTGGACCCTAAACCGTCCCTGTCCCCTAAACCTAACCCTAGCCCGAACCCTAAACCTAACCCTTCCCCGAAGCCTGACCCTCAGCCGTCCCCTAATCCTAACCCGTACGCTGACACTAACCCGCGCCCTCACACGTACGCTCCCCCTAGAGCGTTGTCGTACCCTCACCTGGACCCTAAACCGTCCCCGTCCCCTAACCCTAACCCTAGCCCGAACCCTAACACTAACACTTCCCCGAAGCCTGACCCTCAGCCGTCCCCTAATCCTAACCCGTACGCTGACACTAACCCGCGCCCTCACACGTACGCTCCCCCTAGAGCGTTGTCGTACCCTCACCTGGACCCTGAACCGTCCCCGTCCCCTAACCCTAACCCTAGGCCGAAGCCTAACCCTAACCCTTCCCCGAAGCCTGACCCTCAGCCGTCCCCTAATCCTAACCCGTACGCTGACACTAACCCGCGCCCTCACACGTACGCTCCCCCTAGAGCGTTGTCGTACCCTCACCTGGACCCTGAACCGTCCCTGTCCCCTAACCCTAACCCTAGGCCGAAGCCTAACCCTAACCCTTCCCCGAAGCCTGACCCTCAGCCGTCCCCTAATCCTAACCCGTACGCTGACACTAACCCGTGCCCTCACACGTACGCTCCCCCTAGATCGTTGTCGTACCCTCACCTGGACCCTGAACCGTCCCCGTCCCCTAACCCTAACCCTAGGCCGAAGCCTAACCCTAAACCTTCCCCGAAGCCTGACCCTCAGCCGTCCCCTAATCCTAACCCGTACGCTGACACTAACCCGCGCCCTCACACGTACGCTCCCCCTAGAGCGTTGTCATACCCTCACCTGGACCCTGAACCGTCCCCGTCCCCTAACCCTAACCCTAGCCCGAACCCTAACCCTAAGCCTTCCCCGAAGCCTGACCCTCAGCCGTCCCCTAATCCTAACCCGTACGCTGACACTAACCCGCGCCCTCACACGTACGCTCCCCCTAGAGCGTTGTCGTACCCTCACCTGGACTCTAAACCGTCCCCGTCCCCTAACCCTAACCCTAGCCCGAACCCTAACCCTAACCCTTCCCCGAAGCCTGACCCTCAGCCGTCCCCTAATCCTACCCGTACGCTGACACTAAACCGCGCCCTCACACGTACGCTCCCCCTAGAGCGTTGTCGTACCCTCACCTGGACCCTGAACCGTCCCCGTCCCCTAACCCTAACCCTAGGCCGAAGCCTAACCCTAAGACTTCCCCGAAGCCTGACCCTCAGCCGTCCCCTAATCCTAACCCGTACGCTGACACTAACCCTCGCCCTCACACGTACGCTCCCCCTAGAGCGTTGTCGTACCCTCACCTGGACCCTGAACCGTCCCCGTCCCCTAACCCTAACCCTAGGCCGAAGCCTAACCCTAACCCTTCCCCGAAGCCTGACCCTCAGCCGTCCCCTAATCCTAACCCGTACGCTGACACTAACCCGCGCCCTCACATGTACGCTCCCCCTAGAGCGTTGTCGTACCCTCACCTGGACCCTGAACCGTCCCCGTCCCCTAACCCTAACCCTAGGCCGAAGCCTAACCCTAACCCTTCCCCGAAGCCTGACCCTCAGCCGTCCCCTAATCCTAACCCGTACGCTGACACTAACCCGCGCCCTCACACGTACGCTCCCCCTAGAGCGTTGTCGTACCCTCACCTGGACCCTGAACCGTCCCCGTCCCCTAACCCTAACCCTAGCCCGAAGCCTAACCCTAACCCTTCCCCGAAGCCTGACCCTCAGCCGTCCCCTAATCCTAACCCGTACGCTGACACTAACCCGCGCCCTCACACGTACGCTCCCCCTAGAGCGTTGTCGTACCCTCACCTGGACCCTGAACCGTCCCCGTCCCCTAACCCTAACCCTAGGCCGAAGCCTAACCCTAACCCTTCCCCGAAGCCTGACCCTCAGCCGTCCCCTAATCCTAACCCGTACGCTGACACTAACCCGCGCCCTCACACGTACGCTCCCCCTAGAGCGTTGTCGTACCCTCACCTGGACCCTGAACCGTCCCCGTCCCCTAACCCTAACCCTAGGCCGAAGCCTAACCCTAACCCTTCCCCGAAGCCTGACCCTCAGCCGTCCCCTAATCCTAACCCGTACGCTGACACTAACCCGCGCCCTCACACGTACGCTCCCTCTAGAGCGTTGTCGTACCCTCACCTGGACCCTGAACCGTCCCCGTCCCCTAACCCTAACCCTAGGCCGAAGCCTAACCCTAACCCTTCCCCGAAGCCTGACCCTCAGCCGTCCCCTAATCCTAACCCGTACGCTGACACTAACCCGCGCCCTCACACGTACGCTCCCCCTAGAGCGTTGTCGTACCCTCACCTGGACCCTGAACCGTCCCCGTCCCCTAACCCTAACCCTAGCCCGAACCCTAACCCTAACCCTTCCCCGAAGCCTGACCCTCAGCCGTCCCCTAATCCTAACCCGTACGCTGACACTAACCCGCGCCCTCACACGTACGCTCCCCCTAGAGCGTTGTCGTACCCTCACCTGGACCCTGAACCGTTCCAGTCCCCTAACCCTAACCCTAGGCCGAAGCCTAACCTTAACACTTCCCCGAAGCCTGACCCTCAGCCGTCCCCTAATCGTAACCCGTACGCTGACACTAACCCGCCCCCTCACACGTACGCTCCCCCTAGAGCGTTGTCGTACCCTCACCTGGACCCTAAACCGTCCCCGTCCCCTAACCCTAACCCTAGCCCGAACCCTAACCCTAACCCTTTCCCGAAGCCTGACCCTCAGCCGTCCCCTAATCCTAACCCGTACGCTGACACTAACCCGCGCCCTCACACGTACGCTCCCCCTAGAGCGTTGTCGTACCCTCACCTGGACCCTAAACCGTCCCCGTCCCCTAAACCTAACCCTAGCCCGAACCCTAAACCTAACCCTTCCCCGAAGCCTGACCCTCAGCCGTCCCCTAATCCTAACCCGTACGCTGACACTAACCCGCGCCCTCACACGTACGCTCCCCCTAGAGCGTTGTCGTACCCTCACCTGGACCCTAAACCGTCCCCGTCCCCTAACCCTAACCCTAGCCCGAACCCTAACACTAACACTTCCCCGAAGCCTGACCCTCAGCCGTCCCCTAATCCTAACCCGTACGCTGACACTAACCCGCGCCCTCACACGTACGCTCCCCCTAGAGCGTTGTCGTACCCTCACCTGGACCCTGAACCGTCCCCGTCCCCTAACCCTAACCCTAGGCCGAAGCCTAACCCTAACCCTTCCCCGAAGCCTGACCCTCAGCCGTCCCCTAATCCTAACCCGTACGCTGACACTAACCCGCGCCCTCACACGTACGCTCCCCCTAGAGCGTTGTCGTACCCTCACCTGGACCCTGAACCGTCCCCGTCCCCTAACCCTAACCCTAGGCCGAAGCCTAACCCTAACCCTTCCCCGAAGCCTGACCCTCAGCCGTCCCCTAATCCTAACCCGTACGCTGACACTAACCCGCGCCCTCACACGTACGCTCCCCCTAGATCGTTGTCGTACCCTCACCTGGACCCTGAACCGTCCCCGTCCCCTAACCCTAACCCTAGGCCGAAGCCTAACCCTAAACCTTCCCCGAAGCCTGACCCTCAGCCGTCCCCTAATCCTAACCCGTACGCTGACACTAACCCGCGCCCTCACACGTACGCTCCCCCTAGAGCGTTGTCATACCCTCACCTGGACCCTGAACCGTCCCCGTCCCCTAACCCTAACCCTAGCCCGAACCCTAACCCTAAGCCTTCCCCGAAGCCTGACCCTCAGCCGTCCCCTAATCCTAACCCGTACGCTGACACTAACCCGCGCCCTCACACGTACGCTCCCCCTAGAGCGTGGTCGTACCCTCACCTGGACTCTAAACCGTCCCCGTCCCCTAACCCTAACCCTAGCCCGAACCCTAACCCTAACCCTTCCCCGAAGCCTGACCCTCAGCCGTCCCCTAATCCTACCCGTACGCTGACACTAAACCGCGCCCTCACACGTACGCTCCCCCTAGAGCGTTGTCGTACCCTCACCTGGACCCTGAACCGTCCCCGTCCCCTAACCCTAACCCTAGGCCGAAGCCTAACCCTAAGCCTTCCCCGAAGCCTGACCCTCAGCCGTCCCCTAATCCTAACCCGTACGCTGACACTAACCCTCGCCCTCACACGTACGCTCCCCCTAGAGCGTTGTCGTACCCTCACCTGGACCCTGAACCGTCCCCGTCCCCTAACCCTAACCCTAGGCCGAAGCCTAACCCTAACCCTTCCCCGAAGCCTGACCCTCAGCCGTCCCCTAATCCTAACCCGTACGCTGACACTAACCCGCGCCCTCACACGTACGCTCCCCCTAGAGCGTTGTCGTACCCTCACCTGGACCCTGAACCGTCCCCGTCCCCTAACCCTAACCCTAGGCCGAAGCCTAACCCTAACCCTTCCCCGAAGCCTGACCCTCAGCCGTCCCCTAATCCTAACCCGTACGCTGACACTAACCCGCGCCCTCACACGTACGCTCCCCCTAGAGCGTTGTCGTACCCTCACCTGGACCCTGAACCGTCCCCGTCCCCTAACCCTAACCCTAGCCCGAAGCCTAACCCTAACCCTTCCCCGAAGCCTGACCCTCAGCCGTCCCCTAATCCTAACCCGTACGCTGACACTAACCCGCGCCCTCACACGTACGCTCCCCCTAGAGCGTTGTCATACCCTCACCTGGACCCTGAACCGTCCCCGTCCCCTAACCCTAACCCTAGGCCGAAGCCTAACCCTAACCCTTCCCCGAAGCCTGACCCTCAGCCGTCCCCTAATCCTAACCCGTACGCTGACACTAACCCGCGCCCTCACACGTACGCTCCCCCTAGAGCGTTGTCGTACCCTCACCTGGACCCTGAACCGTCCCCGTCCCCTAACCATAACCCTAGGCCGAAGCCTAATCCTAACCCTTCCCCGAAGCCTGACCCTCAGCCGTCCCCTAATCCTAACCCGTACGCTGACACTAACCCGCGCCCTCACACGTACGCTCCCCCTAGAGCGTTGTCGTACCCTCACCTGGACCCTGAACCGTCCCCGTCCCCTAACCCTAACCCTAGGCCGAAGCCTAACCCTAACCCTTCCCCGAAGCCTGACCCTCAGCCGTCCCCTAATCCTAACCCGTACGCTGACACTAACCCGAGCCCTCACACGTACGCTCCCCCTAGATCGTTGTCGTACCCTCACCTGGACCCTGAACCGTCCCCGTCCCCTAACCCTAACCCTAGGCCGAAGCCTAACCCTAACCCTTCCCCGAAGCCTGACCCTCAGCCGTCCCCTAATCCTAACCCGTACGCTGACACTAACCTGCGCCCTCACACGTACGCTCCCCCTAGAGCGTTGTCGTACCCTCACCTGGACCCTGAACCGTCCCCGTCCCCTAACCCTAACCCTAGGCCGAAGCCTAACCCTAACCCTTCCCCGAAGCCTGACCCTCAGCCGTCCCCTAATCCTAACCCGTACACTGACACTAACCCGCGCCCTCACACGTACGCTCCCCCTAGAGCGTTGTCGTACCCTCACCTGGACCCTGAACCGTCCCCGTCCCCTAACCCTAACCCTAGCCCGAACCCTAAACCTAACCCTTCCCCGATGCCTGACCCTCAGCCGTCCCCTAATCCTAACCCGTACGCTGACACTAACCCGCGCCCTCACTCGTACGCTCCCCCTAGAGCGTTGTCGTACCCTCACCTGGACCCTGAACCGTCCCCGTCCCCTAACCCTAACCCTAGCCCGAACCCTAACCCTAACCCTTCCCCGAAGCCTGACCCTCAGCCGTCCCCTAATCCTAACCCGTACGCTGACACTAACCCGCGCCCTCACACGTACGCTCCCCCTAGAGCGTTGTCGTACCCTCACCTGGACCCTAAACCGTCCCCGTCCCCTAACGCTAACCCTAGCCCGAACCCTAACCCTAACCCTTCCCCGAAGCCTGACCCTCAGCCGTCCCCTAATCCTAACCCGTACGCTGACACTAACCCGCGCCCTCACACGTACGCTCCCCCTAGAGCGTTGTCGTACCCTCACCTGGACCCTGAACCGTCCCCGTCCCCTAACCCTAACCCTAGGCCGAAGCCTAACCCTAAGACTTCCCCGAAGCCTGACCCTCAGCCGTCCCCTAATCCTAACCCGTACGCTGACACTAACCCTCGCCCTCACACGTACGCTCCCCCTAGAGCGTTGTCGTACCCTCACCTGGACCCTGAACCGTCCCCGTCCCCTAACCCTAACCCTAGGCCGAAGCCTAACCCTAACCCTTCCCCGAAGCCTGACCCTCAGCCGTCCCCTAATCCTAACCCGTACGCTGACACTAACCCGCGCCCTCACATGTACGCTCCCCCTAGAGCGTTGTCGTACCCTCACCTGGACCCTGAACCGTCCCCGTCCCCTAACCCTAACCCTAGGCCGAAGCCTAACCCTAACCCTTCCCCGAAGCCTGACCCTCAGCCGTCCCCTAATCCTAACCCGTACGCTGACACTAACCCGCGCCCTCACACGTACGCTCCCCCTAGAGCGTTGTCGTACCCTCACCTGGACCCTGAACCGTCCCCGTCCCCTAACCCTAACCCTAGCCCGAAGCCTAACCCTAACCCTTCCCCGAAGCCTGACCCTCAGCCGTCCCCTAATCCTAACCCGTACGCTGACACTAACCCGCGCCCTCACACGTACGCTCCCCCTAGAGCGTTGTCGTACCCTCACCTGGACCCTGAACCGTCCCCGTCCCCTAACCCTAACCCTAGGCCGAAGCCTAACCCTAACCCTTCCCCGAAGCCTGACCCTCAGCCGTCCCCTAATCCTAACCCGTACGCTGACACTAACCCGCGCCCTCACACGTACGCTCCCCCTAGAGCGTTGTCGTACCCTCACCTGGACCCTGAACCGTCCCCGTCCCCTAACCCTAACCCTAGGCCGAAGCCTAACCCTAACCCTTCCCCGAAGCCTGACCCTCAGCCGTCCCCTAATCCTAACCCGTACGCTGACACTAACCCGCGCCCTCACACGTACGCTCCCCCTAGAGCGTTGTCGTACCCTCACCTGGACCCTGAACCGTCCCCGTCCCCTAACCCTAACCCTAGGCCGAAGCCTAACCCTAACCCTTCCCCGAAGCCTGACCCTCAGCCGTCCCCTAATCCTAACCCGTACGCTGACACTAACCCGCGCCCTCACACGTACGCTCCCCCTAGAGCGTTGTCGTACCCTCACCTGGACCCTGAACCGTCCCCGTCCCCTAACCCTAACCCTAGCCCGAACCCTAACCCTAACCCTTCCCCGAAGCCTGACCCTCAGCCGTCCCCTAATCCTAACCCGTACGCTGACACTAACCCGCGCCCTCACACGTACGCTCCCCCTAGAGCGTTGTCGTACCCTCACCTGGACCCTGAACCGTTCCAGTCCCCTAACCCTAACCCTAGGCCGAAGCCTAACCTTAACACTTCCCCGAAGCCTGACCCTCAGCCGTCCCCTAATCGTAACCCGTACGCTGACACTAACCCGCCCCCTCACACGTACGCTCCCCCTAGAGCGTTGTCGTACCCTCACCTGGACCCTAAACCGTCCCCGTCCCCTAACCCTAACCCTAGCCCGAACCCTAACCCTAACCCTTCCCCGAAGCCTGACCCTCAGCCGTCCCCTAATCCTAACCCGTACGCTGACACTAACCCGCGCCCTCACACGTACGCTCCCCCTAGAGCGTTGTCGTACCCTCACCTGGACCCTAAACCGTCCCCGTCCCCTAAACCTAACCCTAGCCCGAACCCTAAACCTAACCCTTCCCCGAAGCCTGACCCTCAGCCGTCCCCTAATCCTAACCCGTACGCTGACACTAACCCGCGCCCTCACACGTACGCTCCCCCTAGAGCGTTGTCGTACCCTCACCTGGACCCTAAACCGTCCCCGTCCCCTAACCCTAACCCTAGCCCGAACCCTAACACTAACACTTCCCCGAAGCCTGACCCTCAGCCGTCCCCTAATCCTAACCCGTACGCTGACACTAACCCGCGCCCTCACACGTACGCTCCCCCTAGAGCGTTGTCGTACCCTCACCTGGACCCTGAACCGTCCCCGTCCCCTAACCCTAACCCTAGGCCGAAGCCTAACCCTAACCCTTCCCCGAAGCCTGACCCTCAGCCGTCCCCTAATCCTAACCCGTACGCTGACACTAACCCGCGCCCTCACACGTACGCTCCCCCTAGAGCGTTGTCGTACCCTCACCTGGACCCTGAACCGTCCCCGTCCCCTAACCCTAACCCTAGGCCGAAGCCTAACCCTAACCCTTCCCCGAAGCCTGACCCTGAGCCGTCCCCTAATCCTAACCCGTACGCTGACACTAACCCGCGCCCTCACACGTACGCTCCCCCTAGATCGTTGTCGTACCCTCACCTGGACCCTGAACCGTCCCCGTCCCCTAACCCTAACCCTAGGCCGAAGCCTAACCCTAAACCTTCCCCGAAGCCTGACCCTCAGCCGTCCCCTAATCCTAACCCGTACGCTGACACTAACCCGCGCCCTCACACGTACGCTCCCCCTAGAGCGTTGTCATACCCTCACCTGGACCCTGAACCGTCCCCGTCCCCTAACCCTAACCCTAGCCCGAACCCTAACCCTAAGCCTTCCCCGAAGCCTGACCCTCAGCCGTCCCCTAATCCTAACCCGTACGCTGACACTAACCCGCGCCCTCACACGTACGCTCCCCCTAGAGCGTTGTCGTACCCTCACCTGGACTCTAAACCGTCCCCGTCCCCTAACCCTAACCCTAGCCCGAACCCTAACCCTAACCCTTCCCCGAAGCCTGACCCTCAGCCGTCCCCTAAACCTACCCGTACGCTGACACTAAACCGCGCCCTCACACGTACGCTCCCCCTAGAGCGTTGTCGTACCCTCACCTGGACCCTGAACCGTCCCCGTCCCCTAACCCTAACCCTAGGCCGAAGCCTAACCCTAAGCCTTCCCCGAAGCCTGACCCTCAGCCGTCCCCTAATCCTAACCCGTACGCTGACACTAACCCTCGCCCTCACACGTACGCTCCCCCTAGAGCGTTGTCGTACCCTCACCTGGACCCTGAACCGTCCCCGTCCCCTAACCCTAACCCTAGGCCGAAGCCTAACCCTAACCCTTCCCCGAAGCCTGACCCTCAGCCGTCCCCTAATCCTAACCCGTACGCTGACACTAACCCGCGCCCTCACACGTACGCTCCCCCTAGAGCGTTGTCGTACCCTCACCTGGACCCTGAACCGTCCCCGTCCCCTAACCCTAACCCTAGGCCGAAGCCTAACCCTAACCCTTCCCCGAAGCCTGACCCTCAGCCGTCCCCTAATCCTAACCCGTACGCTGACACTAACCCGCGCCCTCACACGTACGCTCCCCCTAGAGCGTTGTCGTACCCTCACCTGGACCCTGAACCGTCCCCGTCCCCTAACCCTAACCCTAGCCCGAAGCCTAACCCTAACCCTTCCCCGAAGCCTGACCCTCAGCCGTCCCCTAATCCTAACCCGTACGCTGACACTAACCCGCGCCCTCACACGTACGCTCCCCCTAGAGCGTTGTCGTACCCTCACCTGGACCCTGAACCGTCCCCGTCCCCTAACCCTAACCCTAGGCCGAAGCCTAACCCTAACCCTTCCCCGAAGCCTGACCCTCAGCCGTCCCCTAATCCTAACCCGTACGCTGACACTAACCCGCGCCCTCACACGTACGCTCCCCCTAGAGCGTTGTCGTACCCTCACCTGGACCCTGAACCGTCCCCGTCCCCTAACCATAACCCTAGGCCGAAGCCTAATCCTAACCCTTCCCCGAAGCCTGACCCTCAGCCGTCCCCTAATCCTAACCCGTACGCTGACACTAACCCGCGCCCTCACACGTACGCTCCCCCTAGAGCGTTGTCGTACCCTCACCTGGACCCTGAACCGTCCCCGTCCCCTAACCCTAACCCTAGGCCGAAGCCTAACCCTAACCCTTCCCCGAAGCCTGACCCTCAGCCGTCCCCTAATCCTAACCCGTACGCTGACACTAACCCGAGCCCTCACACGTACGCTCCCCCTAGATCGTTGTCGTACCCTCACCTGGACCCTGAACCGTCCCCGTCCCCTAACCCTAACCCTAGGCCGAAGCCTAACCCTAACCCTTCCCCGAAGCCTGACCCTCAGCCGTCCCCTAATCCTAACCCGTACGCTGACACTAACCTGCGCCCTCACACGTACGCTCCCCCTAGAGCGTTGTCGTACCCTCACCTGGACCCTGAACCGTCCCCGTCCCCTAACCCTAACCCTAGGCCGAAGCCTAACCCTAACCCTTCCCCGAAGCCTGACCCTCAGCCGTCCCCTAATCCTAACCCGTACACTGACACTAACCCGCGCCCTCACACGTACGCTCCCCCTAGAGCGTTGTCGTACCCTCACCTGGACCCTGAACCGTCCCCGTCCCCTAACCCTAACCCTAGCCCGAACCCTAAACCTAACCCTTCCCCGATGCCTGACCCTCAGCCGTCCCCTAATCCTAACCCGTACGCTGACACTAACCCGCGCCCTCACTCGTACGCTCCCCCTAGAGCGTTGTCGTACCCTCACCTGGACCCTGAACCGTCCCCGTCCCCTAACCATAACCCTAGCCCGAACCCTAACCCTAACCCTTCCCCGAAGCCTGACCCTCAGCCGTCCCCTAATCCTAACCCGTACGCTGACACTAACCCGCGCCCTCACACGTACGCTCCCCCTAGAGCGTTGTCGTACCCTCACCTGGACCCTAAACCGTCCCCGTCCCCTAACCCTAACCCTAGCCCGAACCCTAACCCTAACCCTTCCCCGAAGCCTGACCCTCAGCCGTCCCCTAATCCTAACCCGTACGCTGACACTAACCCGCGCCCTCACACGTACGCTCCCCCTAGAGCGTTGTCGTACCCTCACCTGGACCCTGAACCGTCCCCGTCCCCTAACCCTAACCCTAGGCCGAAGCCTAACCCTAAGACTTCCCCGAAGCCTGACCCTCAGCCGTCCCCTAATCCTAACCCGTACGCTGACACTAACCCTCGCCCTCACACGTACGCTCCCCCTAGAGCGTTGTCGTACCCTCACCTGGACCCTGAACCGTCCCCGTCCCCTAACCCTAACCCTAGGCCGAAGCCTAACCCTAACCCTTCCCCGAAGCCTGACCCTCAGCCGTCCCCTAATCCTAACCCGTACGCTGACACTAACCCGCGCCCTCACATGTACGCTCCCCCTAGAGCGTTGTCGTACCCTCACCTGGACCCTGAACCGTCCCCGTCCCCTAACCCTAACCCTAGGCCGAAGCCTAACCCTAACCCTTCCCCGAAGCCTGACCCTCAGCCGTCCCCTAATCCTAACCCGTACGCTGACACTAACCCGCGCCCTCACACGTACGCTCCCCCTAGAGCGTTGTCGTACCCTCACCTGGACCCTGAACCGTCCCCGTCCCCTAACCCTAACCCTAGCCCGAAGCCTAACCCTAACCCTTCCCCGAAGCCTGACCCTCAGCCGTCCCCTAATCCTAACCCGTACGCTGACACTAACCCGCGCCCTCACACGTACGCTCCCCCTAGAGCGTTGTCGTACCCTCACCTGGACCCTGAACCGTCCCCGTCCCCTAACCCTAACCCTAGGCCGAAGCCTAACCCTAACCCTTCCCCGAAGCCTGACCCTCAGCCGTCCCCTAATCCTAACCCGTACGCTGACACTAACCCGCGCCCTCACACGTACGCTCCCCCTAGAGCGTTGTCGTACCCTCACCTGGACCCTGAACCGTCCCCGTCCCCTAACCCTAACCCTAGGCCGAAGCCTAACCCTAACCCTTCCCCGAAGCCTGACCCTCAGCCGTCCCCTAATCCTAACCCGTACGCTGACACTAACCCGCGCCCTCACACGTACGCTCCCCCTAGAGCGTTGTCGTACCCTCACCTGGACCCTGAACCGTCCCCGTCCCCTAACCCTAACCCTAGGCCGAAGCCTAACCCTAACCCTTCCCCGAAGCCTGACCCTCAGCCGTCCCCTAATCCTAACCCGTACGCTGACACTAACCCGCGCCCTCACACGTACGCTCCCCCTAGAGCGTTGTCGTACCCTCACCTGGACCCTGAACCGTCCCCGTCCCCTAACCCTAACCCTAGCCCGAACCCTAACCCTAACCCTTCCCCGAAGCCTGACCCTCAGCCGTCCCCTAATCCTAACCCGTACGCTGACACTAACCCGCGCCCTCACACGTACGCTCCCCCTAGAGCGTTGTCGTACCCTCACCTGGACCCTGAACCGTTCCAGTCCCCTAACCCTAACCCTAGGCCGAAGCCTAACCTTAACACTTCCCCGAAGCCTGACCCTCAGCCGTCCCCTAATCGTAACCCGTACGCTGACACTAACCCGCCCCCTCACACGTACGCTCCCCCTAGAGCGTTGTCGTACCCTCACCTGGACCCTAAACCGTCCCCGTCCCCTAACCCTAACCCTAGCCCGAACCCTAACCCTAACCCTTCCCCGAAGCCTGACCCTCAGCCGTCCCCTAATCCTAACCCGTACGCTGACACTAACCCGCGCCCTCACACGTACGCTCCCCCTAGAGCGTTGTCGTACCCTCACCTGGACCCTAAACCGTCCCCGTCCCCTAAACCTAACCCTAGCCCGAACCCTAAACCTAACCCTTCCCCGAAGCCTGACCCTCAGCCGTCCCCTAATCCTAACCCGTACGCTGACACTAACCCGCGCCCTCACACGTACGCTCCCCCTAGAGCGTTGTCGTACCCTCACCTGGACCCTAAACCGTCCCCGTCCCCTAACCCTAACCCTAGCCCGAACCCTAACACTAACACTTCCCCGAAGCCTGACCCTCAGCCGTCCCCTAATCCTAACCCGTACGCTGACACTAACCCGCGCCCTCACACGTACGCTCCCCCTAGAGCGTTGTCGTACCCTCACCTGGACCCTGAACCGTCCCCGTCCCCTAACCCTAACCCTAGGCCGAAGCCTAACCCTAACCCTTCCCCGAAGCCTGACCCTCAGCCGTCCCCTAATCCTAACCCGTACGCTGACACTAACCCGCGCCCTCACACGTACGCTCCCCCTAGAGCGTTGTCGTACCCTCACCTGGACCCTGAACCGTCCCCGTCCCCTAACCCTAACCCTAGGCCGAAGCCTAACCCTAACCCTTCCCCGAAGCCTGACCCTGAGCCGTCCCCTAATCCTAACCCGTACGCTGACACTAACCCGCGCCCTCACACGTACGCTCCCCCTAGATCGTTGTCGTACCCTCACCTGGACCCTGAACCGTCCCCGTCCCCTAACCCTAACCCTAGGCCGAAGCCTAACCCTAAACCTTCCCCGAAGCCTGACCCTCAGCCGTCCCATAATCCTAACCCGTACGCTGACACTAACCCGCGCCCTCACACGTACGCTCCCCCTAGAGCGTTGTCATACCCTCACCTGGACCCTGAACCGTCCCCGTCCCCTAACCCTAACCCTAGCCCGAACCCTAACCCTAAGCCTTCCCCGAAGCCTGACCCTCAGCCGTCCCCTAATCCTAACCCGTACGCTGACACTAACCCGCGCCCTCACACGTACGCTCCCCCTAGAGCGTTGTCGTACCCTCACCTGGACTCTAAACCGTCCCCGTCCCCTAACCCTAACCCTAGCCCGAACCCTAACCCTAACCCTTCCCCGAAGCCTGACCCTCAGCCGTCCCCTAATCCTACCCGTACGCTGACACTAAACCGCGCCCTCACACGTACGCTCCCCCTAGAGCGTTGTCGTACCCTCACCTGGACCCTGAACCGTCCCCGTCCCCTAACCCTAACCCTAGGCCGAAGCCTAACCCTAAGCCTTCCCCGAAGCCTGACCCTCAGCCGTCCCCTAATCCTAACCCGTACGCTGACACTAACCCTCGCCCTCACACGTACGCTCCCCCTAGAGCGTTGTTGTACCCTCACCTGGACCCTGAACCGTCCCCGTCCCCTAACCCTAACCCTAGGCCGAAGCCTAACCCTAACCCTTCCCCGAAGCCTGACCCTCAGCCGTCCCCTAATCCTAACCCGTACGCTGACACTAACCCGCGCCCTCACACGTACGCTCCCCCTAGAGCGTTGTCGTACCCTCACCTGGACCCTGAACCGTCCCCGTCCCCTAACCCTAACCCTAGGCCGAAGCCTAACCCTAACCCTTCCCCGAAGCCTGACCCTCAGCCGTCCCCTAATCCTAACCCGTACGCTGACACTAACCCGCGCCCTCACACGTACGCTCCCCCTAGAGCGTTGTCGTACCCTCACCTGGACCCTGAACCGTCCCCGTCCCCTAACCCTAACCCTAGCCCGAAGCCTAACCCTAACCCTTCCCCGAAGCCTGACCCTCAGCCGTCCCCTAATCCTAACCCGTACGCTGACACTAACCCGCGCCCTCACACGTACGCTCCCCCTAGAGCGTTGTCGTACCCTCACCTGGACCCTGAACCGTCCCCGTCCCCTAACCCTAACCCTAGGCCGAAGCCTAACCCTAACCCTTCCCCGAAGCCTGACCCTCAGCCGTCCCCTAATCCTAACCCGTACGCTGACACTAACCCGCGCCCTCACACGTACGCTCCCCCTAGAGCGTTGTCGTACCCTCACCTGGACCCTGAACCGTCCCCGTCCCCTAACCATAACCCTAGGCCGAAGCCTAATCCTAACCCTTCCCCGAAGCCTGACCCTCAGCCGTCCCCTAATCCTAACCCGTACGCTGACACTAACCCGCGCCCTCACACGTACGCTCCCCCTAGAGCGTTGTCGTACCCTCACCTGGACCCTGAACCGTCCCCGTCCCCTAACCCTAACCCTAGGCCGAAGCCTAACCCTAACCCTTCCCTGAAGCCTGACCCTCAGCCGTCCCCTAATCCTAACCCGTACGCTGACACAAACCCGAGCCCTCACACGTACGCTCCCCCTAGATCGTTGTCGTACCCTCACCTGGACCCTGAACCGTCCCCGTCCCCTAACCCTAACCCTAGGCCGAAGCCTAACCCTAACCCTTCCCCGAAGCCTGACCCTCAGCCGTCCCCTAATCCTAACCCGTACGCTGACACTAACCTGCGCCCTCACACGTACGCTCCCCCTAGAGCGTTGTCGTACCCTCACCTGGACCCTGAACCGTCCCCGTCCCCTAACCCTAACCCTAGGCCGAAGCCTAACCCTAACCCTTCCCCGAAGCCTGACCCTCAGCCGTCCCCTAATCCTAACCCGTACACTGACACTAACCCGCGCCCTCACACGTACGCTCCCCCTAGAGCGTTGTCGTACCCTCACCTGGACCCTGAACCGTCCCCGTCCCCTAACCCTAACCCTAGCCCGAACCCTAAACCTAACCCTTCCCCGATGCCTGACCCTCAGCCGTCCCCTAATCCTAACCCGTACGCTGACACTAACCCGCGCCCTCACTCGTACGCTCCCCCTAGAGCGTTGTCGTACCCTCACCTGGACCCTGAACCGTCCCCGTCCCCTAACCCTAACCCTAGCCCGAACCCTAACCCTAACCCTTCCCCGAAGCCTGACCCTCAGCCGTCCCCTAATCCTAACCCGTACGCTGACACTAACCCGCGCCCTCACACGTACGCTCCCCCTAGAGCGTTGTCGTACCCTCACCTGGACCCTAAACCGTCCCCGTCCCCTAACCCTAACCCTAGCCCGAACCCTAACCCTAACCCTTCCCCGAAGCCTGACCCTCAGCCGTCCCCTAATCCTAACCCGTACGCTGACACTAACCCGCGCCCTCACACGTACGCTCCCCCTAGAGCGTTGTCGTACCCTCACCTGGACCCTGAACCGTCCCCGTCCCCTAACCCTAACCCTAGGCCGAAGCCTAACCCTAACCCTTCCCCGAAGCCTGACCCTCAGCCGTCCCATAATCCTAACCCGTACGCTGACACTAACCCGCGCCCTCACATGTACGCTCCCCCTAGAGCGTTGTCGTACCCTCACCTGGACCCTGAACCGTCCCCGTCCCCTAACCCTAACCCTAGGCCGAAGCCTAACCCTAACCCTTCCCCGAAGCCTGACCCTCAGCCGTCCCCTAATCCTAACCCGTACGCTGACACTAACCCGCGCCCTCACACGTACGCTCCCCCTAGAGCGTTGCCGTACCCTCACCTGGACCCTGAACCGTCCCCGTCCCCTAAGCCTAACCCTAGCCCGAAGCCTAACCCTAACCCTTCCCCGAAGCCTGACCCTCAGCCGTCCCCTAATCCTAACCCGTACGCTGACACTAACCCGCGCCCTCACACGTACGCTCCCCCTAGAGCGTTGTCGTACCCTCACCTGGACCCTAAACCGTCCCCGTCCCCTAACCCTAACCCTAGCCCGAACCCTAACCCTAACCCTTCCCCGAAGCCTGACCCTCAGCCGACCCTAATCCTAACCCGTACGCTGACACTAACCCGCGCCCTCACACGTACGCTCCCCCTAGAGCGTTGTCGTACCCTCACCTGGACCCTAAACAGTCCCCATCCCCTAACCCTAACCCTAGCCCGAACCCTAACCCTAACCCTTCCCCGAAGCCTGACCCTCAGCCGTCCCCTAATCCTAACCCGTACGCTGACACTAACCCGCGCCCTCACACGTACGCTCCCCCTAGAGCGTTGTCGTACCCTCACCTGGTACCTGAACCGTCCCCGTCCCCTAACACTAACCCTAGCCCGAACCCTAACCCTAACCCTTCCCCGAAGCCTGACCCTCAGCCGTCCCCTAATCCTAACCCGTACGCTGAAACTAACCCGCGCCCTCACACGTACGCTCCCCCTAGAGCGTTGTCGTACCCTCACCTGGACCCTAAACCGTCCCCGTCCCCTAACCCTAACCCTAGCCCGAACCCTAACCCTAACACTTCCCCGAATCCTGACCCTCAGCCGTCCCCTAATCCTAACCCGTACGCTGACACTAACCCACGCCCTCACACGTACGCTCCCCCTAGAGCGTTGTCGTACCCTCACCTGGACCCTAAACCGTCCCTGTCCCCTAACCCTAACCCTAGCCCGAACCCTAACCCTAACCCTTCCCCGAAGCCTGACCCTCAGCCGTCCCCTAATCCTAACCCGTACGCTGACACTAACCCGCGCCCTCACACGTACGCTCCCCCTAGAGCGTTGTCGTACCCTCACCTGGACCCTGAACCGTCCCCGTCCCCTAACCCTAACCCTAGGCCGAAGCCTAACCCTAACCCTTCCCCGAAGCCTGACCCTCAGCCGTCCCCTAATCCTAACCCGTACGCTGACACTAACCCGCGCCCTCACACGTACGCTCCCCCTAGAGCGTTGTCGTACCCTCACCTGGACCCTGAACCGTCCCCGTCCCCTAACCCTAACCCTAGGCCGAAGCCTAACCCTAACCCTTCCCCGAAGCCTGACCCTCAGCCGTCCCCTAATCCTAACCCGTACGCTGACACTAACCCGCGCCCTCACACGTACGCTCCCCCTAGAGCGTTGTCGTACCCTCACCTGGACCCTGAACCGTCCCCGTCCCCTAACCCTAACCCTAGTCCGAAGCCTAACCCTAACCCTTCCCCGAAGCCTGACCCTCAGCCGTCCCCTAATCCTAACCCGTACGCTGACACTAACCCGCGCCCTCACACGTACGCTCCCCCTAGAGCGTTGTCGTACCCTCACCTGGACCCTGAACCGTCCCCGTCCCCTAACCATAACCCTAGGCCGAAGCCTAATCCTAACCCTTCCCCGAAGCCTGACCCTCAGCCGTCCCCTAATCCTAACCCGTACGCTGACACTAACCCGCGCCCTCACACGTACGCTCCCCCTAGAGCGTTGTCGTACCCTCACCTGGACCCTGAACCGTCCCCGTCCCCTAACCCTAACCCTAGGCCGAAGCCTAACCCTAACCCTTCCCCGAAGCCTGACCCTCAGCCGTCCCCTAATCCTAACCCGTACGCTGACACTAACCCGAGCCCTCACACGTACGCTCCCCCTAGATCGTTGTCGTACCCTCACCTGGACCCTGAACCGTCCCCGTCCCCTAACCCTAACCCTAGGCCGAAGCCTAACCCTAACCCTTCCCCGAAGCCTGACCCTCAGCCGTCCCCTAATCCTAACCCGTACGCTGACACTAACCTGCGCCCTCACACGTACGCTCCCCCTAGAGCGTTGTCGTACCCTCACCTGGACCCTGAACCGTCCCCGTCCCCTAACCCTAACCCTAGGCCGAAGCCTAACCCTAACCCTTCCCCGAAGCCTGACCCTCAGCCGTCCCCTAATCCTAACCCGTACACTGACACTAACCCGCGCCCTCACACGTACGCTCCCCCTAGAGCGTTGTCGTACCCTCACCTGGACCCTGAACCGTCCCCGTCCCCTAACCCTAACCCTAGCCCGAACCCTAAACCTAACCCTTCCCCGAAGCCTGACCCTCAGCCGTCCCCTAATCCTAACCCGTACGCTGACACTAACCCACGCCCTCACTCGTACGCTCCCCCTAGAGCGTTGTCGTACCCTCACCTGGACCCTGAACCGTCCCCGTCCCCTAACCCTAACCCTAGCCCGAACCCTAACCCTAACCCTTCCCCGAAGCCTGACCCTCAGCCGTCCCCTAATCCTAACCCGTACGCTTACACTAACCCGCGCCCTCACACGTACGCTCCCCCTAGAGCGTTGTCGTACCCTCACCTGGACCCTAAACCGTCCCCGTCCCCTAACCCTAACCCTAGCCCGAACCCTAACCCTAACCCTTCCCCGAAGCCTGACACTCAGCCGTCCCCTAATCCTAACCCGTACGCTGACACTAACCCGCGCCCTCACACGTACGCTCCCCCTAGAGCGTTGTCGTACCCTCACCTGGACCCTGAACCGTCCCCGTCCCCTAACCCTAACCCTAGGCCGAAGCCTAACCCTAACCCTTCCCCGAAGCCTGACCCTCAGCCGTCCCATAATCCTAACCCGTACGCTGACACTAACCCGCGCCCTCACATGTACGCTCCCCCTAGAGCGTTGTCGTACCCTCACCTGGACCCTGAACCGTCCCCGTCCCCTAACCCTAACCCTAGGCCGAAGCCTAACCCTAACCCTTCCCCGAAGCCTGACCCTCAGCCGTCCCCTAATCCTAACCCGTACGCTGACACTAACCCACGCCCTCACACGTACGCTCCCCCTAGAGCGTTGTCGTACCCTCACCTGGACCCTGAACCGTCCCCGTCCCCTAACCCTAACCCTAGCCCGAACCCTAACCCTAACCCTTCCCCGAAGCCTGACCCTCGGCCGTCCCCTAATCCTAACCCGTACGCTGACACTAACCCGCGCCCTCACACGTACGCTCCCCCTAGAGCGTTGTCGTACCCTCACCTGGACCCTGAACCGTCCCCGTCCCCTAACCCTAACCCTAGGCCGAAGCCTAACCCTAACCCTTCCCCGAAGCCTGACCCTCAGCCGTCCCCTAATCCTAACCCGTACGCTGACACTAACCCGCGCCCTCACACGTACGCTCCCCCTAGAGCGTTGTCGTACCCTCACCTGGACCCTGAACCGTCCCCGTCCCCTAACCCTAACCCTAGGCCGAAGCCTAACCCTAACCCTTCCCCGAAGCCTGACCCTCGGCCGTCCCCTAATCCTAACCCGTACGCTGACACTAACCCGCGCCCTCACACGTACGCTCCCCCTAGAGCGTTGCCGTACCCTCACCTGGACCCTGAACCGTCCCCGTCCCCTAAGCCTAACCCTAGCCCGAAGCCTAACCCTAACCCTTCCCCGAAGCCTGACCCTCAGCCGTCCCCTAATCCTAACCCGTACGCTGACACTAACCCGCGCCCTCACACGTACGCTCCCCCTAGAGCGTTGTCGTACCCTCACCTGGACCCTAAACCGTCCCCGTCCCCTAACCCTAACCCTAGCCCGAACCCTAACCCTAACCCTTCCCCGAAGCCTGACCCTCAGCCGACCCTAATCCTAACCCGTACGCTGACACTAACCCGCGCCCTCACACGTACGCTCCCCCTAGAGCGTTGTCGTACCCTCACCTGGACCCTAAACAGTCCCCATCCCCTAACCCTAACCCTAGCCCGAACACTAACCCTAACCCTTCCCCGAAGCCTGACCCTCAGCCGTCCCCTAATCCTAACCCGTACGCTGACACTAACCCGCGCCCTCACACGTACGCTCCCCCTAGAGCGCTGTCGTACCCTCACCTGGACCCTAAACCGTCCCCGTCCCCTAACCCTAACCCTAGCCCGAACCCTAAACCTAACCCTTCCCCGAAGCCTGAACCTCAGCCGTCCCCTAATCCTAACCCGTACGCTGACACTAACCCACGCCCTCACACGTACGCTCCCCCTAGAGCGTTGTCGTACCCTCACCTGGACCCTAAACCGTCCCCGTCCCCTAACCCTAACCCTAGCCAGAACCCTAACCCTAACCCTTCCCCGAAGCCTGACCCTCAGCCGTCGCCTAATCCTAACCCGTACGCTGACACTAACCCGCGCCCTCACACGTACGCTCCCCCTAGAGCGTTGTCGTACCCTCACCTGGACCCTAAACCGTCCCCGTCCCCTAACCCTAACCCTAGCCCGAACCCTAACCCTAACACTTCCACGAAGCCTGACCCTCAGCCGTCCCCTAATCCTAACCCGTACGCTGACACTAACCCGCGCCCTCACACGTACGCTCCCCCTAGAGCGTTGTCGTACCCTCACCTGGACCCTAAACCGTCCCCGTCCCCTAACCCTAACCATAGCCCGAACCCTAACCCTAACCCTTCCCCGAAGCCTGACCCTCAGCCGACCCTAATCCTAACCCGTACGCTGACACTAACCCGCGCCCTCACACGTACGCTCCCCCTAGAGCGTTGTCGTACCCTCACCTGGACCCTAAACAGTCCCCATCCCCTAACCCTAACCCTAGCCCGAACACTAAACCTAACCCTTCCCCGAAGCCTGACCCTCAGCCGTCCCCTAATCCTAACCCGTACGCTGACACTAACCCGCGCCCTCACACGTACGCTCCCCCTAGAGCGCTGTCGTACCCTCACCTGGACCCTAAACCGTCCCCGTCCCCTAACCCTAACCCTAGCCCGAACCCTAAACCTAAACCTTCCCCGAAGCCTGAACCTCAGCCGTCCCCTAATCCTAACCCGTACGCTGACACTAACCCACGCCCTCACACGTACGCTCCCCCTAGAGCGTTGTCGTACCCTCACCTGGACCCTAAACCGTCCCCGTCCCCTAACCCTAACCCTAGCCAGAACCCTAACCCTAACCCTTCCCCGAAGCCTGACCCTCAGCCGTCGCCTAATCCTAACCCGTACGCTGACACTAACCCGCGCCCTCACACGTACGCTCCCCCTAGAGCGTTGTCGTACCCTCACCTGGACCCTGAACCGTCCCCGTCCCCTAACCCTAACCCTAGGCCGAAGCCTAACCCTAACCCTTCCCCGAAGCCTGACCCTCAGCCGTCCCCTAATCCTAACCCGTACGCTGACACTAACCCGCGCCCTCACACGTACGCTCCCCCTAGAGCGTTGTCGTACCCTCACCTGGACCCTAAACCGTCCCCGTCCCCTAACCCTAACCCTAGCCCGAACCCTAACCCTAACCCTTCCCCGAAGCCTGACCCTCAGCCGTCCCCTAATCCTAACCCGTACGCTGAAACTAACCCGCGCCCTCACACGTACGCTCCCCCTAGAGCGTTGTCGTACCCTCACCTGGACCCTAAACCGTCCCCGTCCCCTAACCCTAACCCTAGCCCGAACCCTAAACCTAACCCTTCCCCGAAGCCTGACCCTCAGCCGTCCCCTAATCCTAACCCGTACGCTGACACTAACCCGCGCCCTCACACGTACGCTCCCCCTAGAGCGTTGTCGTACCCTCACCTGTACCCTGAATCGTCCCCGTCCCCTAACCCTAACCCTAGGCCGAAGCCTAACCCTAACCCTTCCCCGAAGCCTGACCCTCAGCCGTCCCCTAATCCTAACCCGTACTCTGACACTAACCCGCGCCCTCACACGTACGCTCCCCCTAGAGCGTTGTCGTACCCTCACCTGGACCCTGAACCGTCCCCGTCCCCTAACCCTAACCCTAGGCCGAAGCTTAACCCTAACCCTTCCCAGAAGCCTGACCCTCAGCCGTCCCCTAATCCAAACCCGTACGCTGACACTAACCCGCGCCCTCACACGTACGCTCCCCCTAGAGCGTTGTCGTACCCTCACCTGGACCCTGAACCGTCCCCGTCCCCTAACCCTAACCCTAGGCCGAAGCCTAACCCTAACCCTTCCCCGAAGCCTGACCCTCAGCCGTCTCCTAATCCTAACCCGTACGCTGACACTAACCCGCGCCCTCACACGTACGCTCCCCCTAGAGCGCTGTCGTACCCTCACCTGGACCCTAAACCGTCCCCGTCCCCTAACCCTAACCCTAGCCCGAACCCTAAACCTAACCCTTCCCCGAAGCCTGAACCTCAGCCGTCCCCTAATCCTAACCCGTACGCTGACACTAACCCACGCCCTCACACGTACGCTCCCCCTAGAGCGTTGTCGTACCCTCACCTGGACCCTAAACCGTCCCCGTCCCCTAACCCTAACCCTAGCCAGAACCCTAACCCTAACCCTTCCCCGAAGCCTGACCCTCAGCCGTCGCCTAATCCTAACCCGTACGCTGACACTAACCCGCGCCCTCACACGTACGCTCCCCCTAGAGCGTTGTCGTACCCTCACCTGGACCCTAAACCGTCCCCGTCCCCTAACCCTAACCCTAGCCCGAACCCTAACCCTAACACTTCCACGAAGCCTGACCCTCAGCCGTCCCCTAATCCTAACCCGTACGCTGACACTAACCCGCGCCCTCACACGTACGCTCCCCCTAGAGCGTTGTCGTACCCTCACCTGGACCCTAAACCGTCCCCGTCCCCTAACCCTAACCATAGCCCGAACCCTAACCCTAACCCTTCCCCGAAGCCTGACCCTCAGCCGACCCTAATCCTAACCCGTACGCTGACACTAACCCGCGCCCTCACACGTACGCTCCCCCTAGAGCGTTGTCGTACCCTCACCTGGACCCTAAACAGTCCCCATCCCCTAACCCTAACCCTAGCCCGAACACTAAACCTAACCCTTCCCCGAAGCCTGACCCTCAGCCGTCCCCTAATCCTAACCCGTACGCTGACACTAACCCGCGCCCTCACACGTACGCTCCCCCTAGAGCGCTGTCGTACCCTCACCTGGACCCTAAACCGTCCCCGTCCCCTAACCCTAACCCTAGCCCGAACCCTAAACCTAAACCTTCCCCGAAGCCGGAACCTCAGCCGTCCCCTAATCCTAACCCGTAGGCTGACACTAACCCACGCCCTCACACGTACGCTCCTCCTAGAGCGTTGTCGTACCCTCACCTGGACCCTAAACCGTCCCCGTCCCCTAACCCTAACCCTAGCCAGAACCCTAACCCTAACCCTTCCCCGAAGCCTGACCCTCAGCCGTCGCCTAATCCTAACCCGTACGCTGACACTAACCCGCGCCCTCACACGTACGCTCCCCCTAGAGCGTTGTCGTACCCTCACCTGGACCCTGAACCGTCCCCGTCCCCTAACCCTAACCCTAGGCCGAAGCCTAACCCTAACCCTTCCCCGAAGCCTGACCCTCAGCCGTCCCCTAATCCTAACCCGTACGCTGACACTAACCCGCGCCCTCACACGTACGCTCCCCCTAGAGCGTTGTCGTACCCTCACCTGGACCCTAAACCGTCCCCGTCCCCTAACCCTAACCCTAGCCCGAACCCTAACCCTAACCCTTCCCCGAAGCCTGACCCTCAGCCGTCCCCTAATCCTAACCCGTACGCTGAAACTAACCCGCGCCCTCACACGTACGCTCCCCCTAGAGCGTTGTCGTACCCTCACCTGTACCCTGAACCGTCCCCGTCCCCTAACCCTAACCCTAGGCCGAAGCCTAACCCTAACCCTTCCCCGAAGCCTGACCCTCAGCCGTCCCCTAATCCTAACCCGTACTCTGACACTAACCCGCGCCCTCACACGTACGCTCCCCCTAGAGCGTTGTCGTACCCTCACCTGGACCCTGAACCGTCCCCGTCCCCTAACCCTAACCCTAGGCCGAAGCTTAACCCTAACCCTTCCCAGAAGCCTGACCCTCAGCCGTCCCCTAATCCAAACCCGTACGCTGACACTAACCCGCGCCCTCACACGTACGCTCCCCCTAGAGCGTTGTCGTACCCTCACCTGGACCCTGAACCGTCCCCGTCCCCTAACCCTAACCCTAGCCCGAACCCTAACCCTAACCCTTCCCCGAAGCCTGACCCTCAGCCGTCTCCTAATCCTAACCCGTACGCTGACACTAACCCGCGCCCTCACACGTACGCTCCCCCTAGAGCGTTGTCGTACCCTCACCTGGACCCTGAACCGTCCCCGTCCCCTAACCCTAACCCTAGGCCGAAGCCTAACCTTAACCCTTCCCCGAAGCCTGACCCTCAGCCGTTCCCAAATCCTAACCCGTACGCTGACACTAACCCGCGCCCTCACACGTACGCTCCCCCTAGAGCGTTGTCGTACCCTCACCTGGACCCTGAACCGTCCCCGTCCCCTAACCCTAACCCTAGGCCGAAGCCTAACCCTAACCCTTCCCCGAAGCCTGACCCTCAGCCGTCCCCTAATCCTAACCCGTACGCTGACACTAACCCGCGCCCTCACACGTACGCTCCCCCTAGAGCGTTGTCGTACCCTCACCTGGACCCTGAACCGTCCCCGTCCCCTAACCCTAACCCTAGGCCGAAGCCTAACCCTAACCCTTCCCCGAAGCCTGACCCTCAGCCGTCCCCTAATCCTAACCCGTACGCTGACACTAACCCGCGCCCTCACACGTACGCTCCCCCTAGATCGTTGTCGTACCCTCACCTGGACCCTGAACCGTCCCCGTCCCCTAACCCTAACCCTAGGCCGAAGCCTAACCCTAACCCTTCCCCGAAGCCTGACCCTCAGCCGTCCCCTAATCCTAACCCGTACGCTGACACTAACCCGCGCCCTCACACGTACGCTCCCCCTAGAGCGTTGTCGTACCCTCACCTGGACCCTGAACCGTCCCCGTCCCCTAACCCTAACCCTAGGCCGAAGCCTAACCCTAACCCTTCCCCGAAGCCTGACCCTCAGCCGTCCCCTAATCCTAACCCGTACGCTGACACTAACCCGCGCCCTCACACGTACGCTCCCCCTAGAGCGTTGCCGTACCCTCACCTGGACCCTGAACCGTCCCCGTCCCCTAACCCTAACCCTAGCCCGAACCCAACCCTAACCCTTCCCCGAAGCCTGACCCTCAGCCGTCCCCTAATCCTAACCCGTACGCTGACACTAACCCGCGCCCTCACACGTACGCTCCCCCTAGAGCGTTGCCGTACCCTCACCTGGACCCTGAACCGTCCCCGTCCCCTAACCCTAACCCTAGCCCGAACCCAACCCTAACCCTTCCCCGAAGCCTGACCCTCAGCCGTCCCCTAATCCTAACCCGTACGCTGACACTAACCCGCGCCCTCACACGTACGCTCCCCCTAGAGCGTTGTCGTACCCTCACCTGGACCCTGAACCGTCCCCGTCCCCTAACCCTAACCCTAGGCCGAAGCCTAACCCTAACCCTTCCCCGAAGCCTGACCCTCAGCCGTCCCCTAATCCTAACCCGTACGCTGACACTAACCCGCGCCCTCACACGTACGCTCCCCCTAGAGCGTTGTCGTACCCTCACCTGGACCCTGAACCGTCCCCGTCCCCTAACCCTAACCCTAGCCCGAACCCTAACCCTAACCCTTCCCCGAAGCCTGACCCTCAGCCGTCCCCTAATCCTAACCCGTACGCTGACACTAACCCACGCCCTCACACGTACGCTCCCCCTAGAGCGTTGCCGTACCCTCACCTGGACCCTGAACCGTCCCCGTCCCCTAACCCTAACCCTAGCCCGAACCCTAACCCTAACCCTTCCCCGAAGCCTGACCCTCAGCCGTCCCCTAATCCTAACCCGTACGCTGACACTAACCCGCGCCCTCACACGTACGCTCCCCCTAGAGCGTTGTCGTACCCTCACCTGGACCCTGAACCGTCCCCGTCCCCTAACCCTAACCCTAGGCCGAAGCCTAACCCTAACCCTTCCCCGAAGCCTGACCCTCAGCCGTCCCCTAATCCTAACCCGTACGCTGACACTAACCCGTGCCCTCACACGTACGCTCCCCCTAGAGCGTTGTCGTACCCTCACCTGGACCCTGAACCGTCCCCGTCCCCTAACCCTAACCCTAGGCCGAAGCCTAACCCTAACCCTTCCCCGAAGCCTGACCCTCAGCCGTCCCCTAATCCTAACCCGTACGCTGACACTAACCCACGCCCTCACACGTACGCTCCCCCTAGAGCGTTGTCGTACCCTCACCTGGACCCTGAACCGTCCCCGTCCCCTAACCCTAACCCTAGCCCGAAGCCTAACCCTAACCCTTCCCCTAAGCCTGACCCTCAGCCGTCCCCTAATCCTAACCCGTACGCTGACACTAACCCGCGCCCTCACACGTACGCTCCCCCTAGAGCGTTGCCGTACCCTCACCTGGACCCTGAACCGTCCCCGTCCCCTAACCCTAACCCTAGCCCGAACCCTAACCCTAACCCTTCCCCGAAGCCTGACCCTCAGTCGTCCCCTAACCCTAACCCGTACGCTGACACTAACCCGCGCCCTCACACGTACGCTCCCCCTAGAGCGTTGCCGTACCCTCACCTGGACCCTGAACCGTCCCCGTCCCCTAACCCTAACCCTAGCCCGAACCCAACCCTAACCCTTCCCCGAAGCCTGACCCTCAGCCGTCCCCTAATCCTAACCCGTACGCTGACACTAACCCGCGCCCTCACACGTACGCTCCCCCTAGAGCGTTGTCGTACCCTCACCTGGACCCTGAACCGTCCCCGTCCCCTAACCCTAACCCTAGGCCGAAGCCTAACCCTAACCCTTCCCCGAAGCCTGACCCTCAGCCGTCCCCTAATCCTAACCCGTACGCTGACACTAACCCGCGCCCTCACACGTACGCTCCCCCTAGAGCGTTGTCGTACCCTCACCTGGACCCTGAACCGTCCCCGTCCCCTAACCCTAACCCTAGCCCGAACCCTAACCCTAACCCTTCCCCGAAGCCTGACCCTCAGCCGTCCCCTAATCCTAACCCGTACGCTGTCACTAACCCGCGCCCTCACACGTACGCTCCCCCTAGAGCGTTGCCGTACCCTCACCTGGACCCTGAACCGTCCCCGTCCCCTAACCCTAACCCTAGCCCGAACCCTAACCCTAACCCTTCCCCGAAGCCTGACCCTCAGCCGTCCCCTAATCCTAACCCGTACGCTGACACTAACCCGCGCCCTCACACGTACGCTCCCCCTAGAGCGTTGTCGTACCCTCACCTGGACCCTGAACCGTCCCCGTCCCCTAACCCTAACCCTAGGCCGAAGCCTAACCCTAACCCTTCCCCGAAGCCTGACCCTCAGCCGTCCCCTAATCCTAACCCGTACGCTGACACTAACCCGCGCCCTCACTCGAACGCTCCCCCTAGAGCGTTGTCGTACCCTCACCTGGACCCTGAACCGTCCCCGTCCCCTAACCCTAACCCTAGCCCGAACCCTAACCCTAACCCTTCCCCGAAGCCTGACCCTCAGCCGTCCCCTAATCCTAACCCGTACGCTGACACTAACCCGCGCCCTCACACGTACGCTCCCCCTAGAGCGTTGCCGTACCCTCACCTGGACCCTGAACCGTCCCCGTCCCCTAACCCTAACCCTAGCCCGAACCCTAACCCTAACCCTTCCCCGAAGCCTGACCCTCAGCCGTCCCCTAATCCTAACCCGTACGCTGACACTAACCCGCGCCCTCACACGTACGCTCCCCCTAGAGCGTTGTCGTACCCTCACCTGGACCCTGAACCGTCCCCGTCCCCTAACCCTAACCCTAGGCCGAAGCCTAACCCTAACCCTTCCCCGAAGCCTGACCCTCAGCCGTCCCCTAATCCTAACCCGTACGCTGACACTAACCCGCGCCCTCACACGTACGCTCCCCCTAGAGCGTTGTCGTACCCTCACCTGGACCCTGAACCGTCCCCGTCCCCTAACCCTAACCCTAGGCCGAAGCCTAACCCTAACCCTTCCCCGAAGCCTGACCCTCAGCCGTCCCCTAATCCTAACCCGTACGCTGACACTAACCCGCGCCCTCACACGTACGCTCCCCCTAGAGCGTTGTCGTACCCTCACCTGGACCCTGAACCGTCCCCGTCCCCTAACCCTAACCCTAGCCCGAAGCCTAACCCTAACCCTTCCCCGAAGCCTGACCCTCAGCCGTCCCCTAATCCTAACCCGTACGCTGACACTAACCCGCGCCCTCACACGTACGCTCCCCCTAGAGCGTTGCCGTACCCTCACCTGGACCCTGAACCGTCCCCGTCCCCTAACCCTAACCCTAGCCCGAACCCTAACCCTAACCCTTCCCCGAAGCCTGACCCTCAGCCGTCCCCTAATCCTAACCCGTACGCTGACACTAACCCGCGCCCTCACACGTACGCTCCCCCTAGAGCGTTGTCGTACCCTCACCTGGACCCTAAACCGTCCCCGTCCCCTAACCCTAACCCTAGCCCGAACCCTAACCCTAACCCTTCCCCGAAGCCTGACCCTCAGCCGTCCCCTAATCCTAACCCGTACGCTGACACTAACCCGCGCCCTCACACGTACGCTCCCCCTAGAGCGTTGTCGTACCCTCACCTGGACCCTAAACAGTCCCCATCCCCTAACCCTAACCCTAGCCCGAACACTAACCCTAACCCTTCCCCGAAGCCTGACCCTCAGCCGTCCCCTAATCCTAACCCGTACGCTGACACTAACCCGCGCCCTCACACATACGCTCCCCCTAGAGCGCTATCGTACCCTCACCTGGACCCTAAACCGTCCCCGTCCCCTAACCCTAACCCTAGCCCGAACCCTAACCCTAACCCTTCCCCGAAGCCTGACCCTCAGCCGTCCCCTAATCCTAACCCGTACGCTGACACTAACCCGCGCCCTCACACGTACGCTCCCCCTAGAGCGTTGTCGTACCCTCACCTGGACCCTAAACCGTCCCCGTCCCCTAACCCTAACCCTAGCCCGAACCCTAACCCTAACCCTTCCCCGAAGCCTGACCCTCAGCCGTCGCCTAATCCTAACCCGTACGCTGACACTAACCCGCGCCCTCACACGTACGCTCCCCCTAGAGCGTTGTCGTACCCTCACCTGGACCCTAAACCGTCCCCGTCCCCTAACCCTAACCCTAGACCGAACCCTAACCCTAACCCTTCCACGAAGCCTGACCCTCAGCCGTCCCCTTATCCTAACCCGTACGCTGACACTAACCCGCGCCCTCACACATACGCTCCCCCTAGAGCGTTGTCGTACCCTCACCTGGACCCTAAACCGTCCCCGTCCCCTAACCCTAACCCTACCCCGAAGCCTAACCCTAACCCTTCCCCGAAGCCTGACCCTCAGCCGTCCCCTAATCCTAACCCGTACGCTGACACTAACCCGCGCCCTCACACGTACGCTCCCCCTAGAGCGTTGCCGTACCCTCACCTGGACCCTGAACCGTCCCCGTCCCCTAACCCTAACCCTAGCCCGAACCCTAACCCTAACCCTTCCCCGAAGCCTGACCCTCAGTCGTCCCCTAACCCTAACCCGTACGCTGACACTAACCCGCGCCCTCACACGTACGCTCCCCCTAGAGCGTTGCCGTACCCTCACCTGGACCCTGAACCGTCCCCGTCCCCTAACCCTAACCCTAGCCCGAACCCAACCCTAACCCTTCCCCGAAGCCTGACCCTCAGCCGTCCCCTAATCCTAACCCGTACGCTGACACTAACCCGCGCCCTCACACGTACGCTCCCCCTAGAGCGTTGTCGTACCCTCACCTGGACCCTGAACCGTCCCCGTCCCCTAACCCTAACCCTAGGCCGAAGCCTAACCCTAACCCTTCCCCGAAGCCTGACCCTCAGCCGTCCCCTAATCCTAACCCGTACGCTGACACTAACCCGCGCCCTCACACGTACGCTCCCCCTAGAGCGTTGTCGTACCCTCACCTGGACCCTGAACCGTCCCCGTCCCCTAACCCTAACCCTAGCCCGAACCCTAACCCTAACCCTTCCCCGAAGCCTGACCCTCAGCCGTCCCCTAATCCTAACCCGTACGCTGTCACTAACCCGCGCCCTCACACGTACGCTCCCCCTAGAGCGTTGCCGTACCCTCACCTGGACCCTGAACCGTCCCCGTCCCCTAACCCTAACCCTAGCCCGAACCCTAACCCTAACCCTTCCCCGAAGCCTGACCCTCAGCCGTCCCCTAATCCTAACCCGTACGCTGACACTAACCCGCGCCCTCACACGTACGCTCCCCCTAGAGCGTTGTCGTACCCTCACCTGGACCCTGAACCGTCCCCGTCCCCTAACCCTAACCCTAGGCCGAAGCCTAACCCTAACCCTTCCCCGAAGCCTGACCCTCAGCCGTCCCCTAATCCTAACCCGTACGCTGACACTAACCCGCGCCCTCACTCGAACGCTCCCCCTAGAGCGTTGTCGTACCCTCACCTGGACCCTGAACCGTCCCCGTCCCCTAACCCTAACCCTAGCCCGAACCCTAACCCTAACCCTTCCCCGAAGCCTGACCCTCAGCCGTCCCCTAATCCTAACCCGTACGCTGACACTAACCCGCGCCCTCACACGTACGCTCCCCCTAGAGCGTTGCCGTACCCTCACCTGGACCCTGAACCGTCCCCGTCCCCTAACCCTAACCCTAGCCCGAACCCTAACCCTAACCCTTCCCCGAAGCCTGACCCTCAGCCGTCCCCTAATCCTAACCCGTACGCTGACACTAACCCGCGCCCTCACACGTACGCTCCCCCTAGAGCGTTGTCGTACCCTCACCTGGACCCTGAACCGTCCCCGTCCCCTAACCCTAACCCTAGGCCGAAGCCTAACCCTAACCCTTCCCCGAAGCCTGACCCTCAGCCGTCCCCTAATCCTAACCCGTACGCTGACACTAACCCGCGCCCTCACACGTACGCTCCCCCTAGAGCGTTGTCGTACCCTCACCTGGACCCTGAACCGTCCCCGTCCCCTAACCCTAACCCTAGGCCGAAGCCTAACCCTAACCCTTCCCCGAAGCCTGACCCTCAGCCGTCCCCTAATCCTAACCCGTACGCTGACACTAACCCGCGCCCTCACACGTACGCTCCCCCTAGAGCGTTGTCGTACCCTCACCTGGACCCTGAACCGTCCCCGTCCCCTAACCCTAACCCTAGCCCGAAGCCTAACCCTAACCCTTCCCCGAAGCCTGACCCTCAGCCGTCCCCTAATCCTAACCCGTACGCTGACACTAACCCGCGCCCTCACACGTACGCTCCCCCTAGAGCGTTGCCGTACCCTCACCTGGACCCTGAACCGTCCCCGTCCCCTAACCCTAACCCTAGCCCGAACCCTAACCCTAACCCTTCCCCGAAGCCTGACCCTCAGCCGTCCCCTAATCCTAACCCGTACGCTGACACTAACCCGCGCCCTCACACGTACGCTCCCCCTAGAGCGTTGTCGTACCCTCACCTGGACCCTAAACCGTCCCCGTCCCCTAACCCTAACCCTAGCCCGAACCCTAACCCTAACCCTTCCCCGAAGCCTGACCCTCAGCCGTCCCCTAATCCTAACCCGTACGCTGACACTAACCCGCGCCCTCACACGTACGCTCCCCCTAGAGCGTTGTCGTACCCTCACCTGGACCCTAAACAGTCCCCATCCCCTAACCCTAACCCTAGCCCGAACACTAACCCTAACCCTTCCCCGAAGCCTGACCCTCAGCCGTCCCCTAATCCTAACCCGTACGCTGACACTAACCCGCGCCCTCACACATACGCTCCCCCTAGAGCGCTATCGTACCCTCACCTGGACCCTAAACCGTCCCCGTCCCCTAACCCTAACCCTAGCCCGAACCCTAACCCTAACCCTTCCCCGAAGCCTGACCCTCAGCCGTCCCCTAATCCTAACCCGTACGCTGACACTAACCCGCGCCCTCACACGTACGCTCCCCCTAGAGCGTTGTCGTACCCTCACCTGGACCCTAAACCGTCCCCGTCCCCTAACCCTAACCCTAGCCCGAACCCTAACCCTAACCCTTCCCCGAAGCCTGACCCTCAGCCGTCGCCTAATCCTAACCCGTACGCTGACACTAACCCGCGCCCTCACACGTACGCTCCCCCTAGAGCGTTGTCGTACCCTCACCTGGACCCTAAACCGTCCCCGTCCCCTAACCCTAACCCTAGACCGAACCCTAACCCTAACCCTTCCACGAAGCCTGACCCTCAGCCGTCCCCTTATCCTAACCCGTACGCTGACACTAACCCGCGCCCTCACACATACGCTCCCCCTAGAGCGTTGTCGTACCCTCACCTGGACCCTAAACCGTCCCCGTCCCCTAACCCTAACCCTACCCCGAAGCCTAACCCTAACCCTTCCCCGAAGCCTGACCCTCAGCCGTCCCCTAATCCTAACCCGTACGCTGACACTAAACCGCGCCCTCACACGTACGCACCCCCTAGAGCGTTGTCGTACCCTCACCTGGACCCTGAACCGTCCCCGTCCCCTAACCCTAACCCTAGGCCGAAGCCTAACCCTAACCCTTCCCCGAAGCCTGACCCTCAGCCGTCCCCTAATCCTAACCCGTACGCTGACACTAACACGCGCCCTCACACGTACGCTCCCCCTAGAGTGTTGTCGTACCCTCACCTGGACCCTGAACCGTCCCCGTCCCCTAACCCTAACCCTAGGCCGAAGCCTAACCCTAACCCTTCCCCGAAGCCTGACCCTCAGCCGTCCCCTAATCCTAACCCGTACGCTGACACTAACCCGCGCCCTCACACGTACGCTCCCCCTAGAGCGTTGTCGCACCCTCACCTGGACCCTGAACCGTCCCCGTCCCCTAACCCTAACCCTAGCCCGAACCGTAACCCTAACCCTTCCCCGAAGCCTGACCCTCAGCCGTCCCCTAATCCTAACCCGTACGCTGACACTAACCCGCGCCCTCACACGTACGCTCCCCCTAGAGCGTTGTCGTACCCTCACCTGGACCCTGAACCGTCCCCGTCCCCTAACCCTAACCCTAGGCCGAAGCCTAACCCTAAACCTTCCCCGAAGCCTGACCCTCAGCCGTCCCCTAATCCTAACCCGTACGCTGACACTAACCCGCGCCCTCACACATACGCTCCCCCTAGAGCGCTATCGTACCCTCACCTGGACCCTAAACCGTCCCCGTCCCCTAACCCTAACCCTAGCCCGAACCCTAACCCTAACCCTTCCCCGAAGCCTGACCCTCAGCCGTCGCCTAATCCTAACCCGTACGCTGACACTAACCCGCGCCCTCACACGTACGCTCCCCCTAGAGCGTTGTCGTACCCTCACCTGGACCCTAAACCGTCCCCGTCCCCTAACCCTAACCCTAGCCCGAACCCTAACCCTAACCCTTCCACGAAGCCTGACCCTCAGCCGTCCCCTAATCCTAACCCGTACGCTGACACTAACCCGCACCCTCACACGTACGCTCCTCCTAGAGCGTTGTCGTACCCTCACCTGGACCCTAAACCGTCCCCGTCCCCTAACCCTAACCCTAGCCCGAACCCTAACACTAACACTTCCCCGAAGCCTGACCCTCAGCCGTCCCCTAATCCTAACCCGTACGCTGACACTAACCCGCGCCCTCACACGTACGCTCCCCCTAGAGCGTTGTCGTACCCTCACCTGGACCCTAAACCGTCCCCGTCCCCTAACCCTAACCCTAGCCCGAACCCTAAACCTAACCCTTCCCCGAAGCCTGACCCTCAGCCGTCCCCTAATCCTAACCCGTACGCTGACACTAACCCGCGCCCTCACACGTACGCTCCCCCTAGAGCGTTGTCGTACCCTCACCTGGACCCTGAACCGTCCCCGTCCCCTAACCCTAACCCTAGGCCGAAGCCTAACCCTAACCGTTCCCCGAAGCCTGACCCTCAGCCGTCCCCTAATCCTAACCCGTACGCTGACACTAACCCGCGCCCTCACACGTACGCTCCCCCTAGAGCGTTGTCGTACCCTCACCTGGACCCTGAACCGTCCCCGTCCCCTAACCCTAACCCTAGGCCAAAGCCTAACCCTAACCCTTCCCCGAAGCCTGACCCTCAGCCGTCCCCTAATCCTAACCCGTACGCTGACACTAACCCGTGCCCTCACACGTACGCTCCCCCTAGAGCGTTGTCGTACCCTCACCTGGACCCTGAACCGTCCCCGTCCCCTAACCCTAACCCTAGGCCGAAGCCTAACCCTAACCCTTCCCCGAAGCCTGACCCTCAGCCGTCCCCTAATCCTAACCCGTACGCTGACACTAACCCGCGCCCTCACACGTACGCTCCCCCTAGAGCGTTGTCGTACCCTCACCTGGACCCTAAACCGTCCCCGTCCCCTAACCCTAACCCTAGCCCGAACCCTAACCCTAACCCTTCCCCGAAGCCTGACCCTCAGCCGTCCCCTAATCCTAACCCGTACGCTGACACTAACCCGCGCCCTCACACGTACGCTCCCCCTAGAGCGTTGTCGTACCCTCACCTGGACCCTGAACCGTCCCCGTCCCCTAACCCTAACCCTAGGCCGAAGCCTAACCCTAACCCTTCCCCGAAGCCTGACCCTCAGCCGTCCCCTAATCCTAACCCGTACGCTGACACTAACCCGCGCCCTCACACGTACGCTCCCCCTAGAGCGTTGTCGTACCCTCACCTGGACCCTGAACCGTCCCCGTCCCCTAACCCTAACCCTAGGCAGAAGCCTAATCCTAACCCTTCCCCGAAGCCTGACCCTCAGCCGTCCCCTAATCCTAACCCGTACGCTGACACTAACCCGCGCCCTCACACGTACGCTCCCCCTAGAGCGTTGTCGTACCCTCACCTGGACCCTGAACCGTCCCCGTCCCCTAACCCTAACCCTAGGCCGAAGCCTAACCCTAACCCTTCCCCGAAGCCTGACCCTCAGCCGTCCCCTAATCCTAACCCGTACGCTGACACTAACCCGCGCCCTCACACGTACGCTCCCCCTAGATCGTTGTCGTACCCTCACCTGGACCCTGAACCGTCCCCGTCCCCTAACCCTAACCCTAGGCCGAAGCCTAACCCTAAACCTTCCCCGAAGCCTGACCCTCAGCCGTCCCCTAATCCTAACCCTTACGCTGACACTAACCCGCGCCCTCACACGTACGCTCCCCCTAGAGCGTTGTCGTACCCTCACCTGGACCCTAAACCGTCCCCGTCCCCTAACCCTAACCCTAGCCCGAACCCTAACCCTAACCCTTCCCCGAAGCCTGACCCTCAGCCGTCCCCTAATCCTAACCCGTACGCTGACACTAACCCGCGCCCTCACACGTACGCTCCCCCTAGAGCGTTGTCGTACCCTCACCTGGACCCTAAACCGTCCCCGTCCCCTAACCCTAACCCTAGCCCGAACCCTAACCCTAACCCTTCCCCGAAGCCTGACCCTCAGCCGTCCCCTAATCCTAACCCGTACGCTGACACTAACCCGCGCCCTCACACGTACGCTCCCCCTAGAGCGTTGTCGTACCCTCACCTGGACCCTGAACCGTCCCCGTCCCCTAACCCTAACCCTAACCCTAGCCCGAACCCTAACCCTAACCCTTCCCCGAAGCCTGACCCTCAGCCGTCCCCTAATCCTAACCCGTACGCTGACACTAACCCGCGCCCTCACACGTACGCTCCCCCTAGAGCGTTGTCGTACCCTCACCTGGACCCTAAACCGTCCCCGTCCCCTAACCCTAACCCTAGCCCGAACCCTAACCCTAACCCTTCCCCGAAGCCTGACCCTCAGCCGTCCCCTAATCCTAACCCGTACGCTGACACTAACCCGCGCCCTCACACGTACGCTCCCCCTAGAGCGTTGTCGTAACCTCACCTGGACCCTAAACCGTCCCCGTCCCCTAACCCTAACCCTAGCCCGAACCCTAACCCTAACCCTTCCCCGAAGCCTGACCCTCAGCCGTCCCCTAATCCTAACCCGTACGCTGACACTAACCCGCGCCCTCACACGTACGCTCCCCCTAGAGCGTTGTCGTACCCTCACCTGGACCCTGAACCGTCCCCGTCCCCTAACCCTAACCCTAGGCCGAAGCCTAACCCTAACCCTTCCCCGAAGCCTGACCCTCAGCCGTCCCCTAATCCTAACCCGTACGCTGACACTAACCCGCGCCCTCACACGTACGCTCCCCCTAGAGCGTTGTCGTACCCTCACCTGGACCCTGAACCGTCCCCGTCCCCTAACCCTAACCCTAGGCCGAAGCCTAACCCTAACCCTTCCCCGAAGCCTGACCCTCAGCCGTCCCCTAATCCTAACCCGTACGCTGACACTAACCCGCGCCCTCACACGTACGCTCCCCCTAGAGCGTTGTCGTACCCTCACCTGGACCCTGAACCGTCCCCGTCCCCTAACCCTAACCCTAGGCCGAAGCCTAACCCTAACCCTTCCCCGAAGCCTGACCCTCAGCCGTCCCCTAATCCTAACCCGTACGCTGACACTAACCCGCGCCCTCACACGTACGCTCCCCCTAGAGCGTTGTCGTACCCTCACCTGGACCCTGAACCGTCGCCGTCCCCTAACCCTAACCCTAGGACGAAGCCTAACCCTAACACTTCCCCGAAGCCTGACCCTCAGCCGTCCCCTAATCCTAACCCGTACGCTGACACTAACCCGCGCCCTCACACGTATGCTCCCCCTACAGCGTTGTCGTACCCTCACCTGGACCCTGAACCGTCCCCGTCCCCTAACCCTAACCCTAGGCCGAAGCCTAACCCTAACCCTTCCCCGAAGCCTGACCCTCAGCCGTCCCCTAATCCTAACCCGTACGCTGACACTAACCCGCGCCCTCACACGTACGCTCCCCCTAGAGCGTTGTCGTACCCTCACCTGGACCCTGAACCGTCCCCGTCCCCTAACCCTAACCCTAGCCCGAAGCCTAACCCTAACCCTTCCCCGAAGCCTGACCCTCAGCCGTCCCCTAATCCTAACCCGTACGCTGACACTAACCCGCGCCCTCACACGTACGCTCCCCCTAGAGCGTTGTCGTACCCTCACCTGGACCCTGAACCGTCCCCGTCCCCTAACCCTAACCCTAGCCCGAACCCTAACCCTAACCCTTCCCCGAAGCCTGACCCTCAGCCGTCCCCTAATCCTAACCCGTACGCTGACACTAACCCGCGCCCTCACACGTACGCTCCCCCTAGAGCGTTGTCGTACCCTCACCTGGTCCCTGAACCGTCCCCGTCCCCTAACACTAACCCTAGCCCGAACCCTAACCCTAACCCTTCCCCGAAGCCTGACCCTCAGCCGTCCCCTAATCCTAACCCGTACGCTGAAACTAACCCGCGCCCTCACACGTACGCTCCCCCTAGAGCGTTGTCGTACCCTCACCTGGACCCTAAACCGTCCCCGTCCCCTAACCCTAACCCTAGCCCGAACCCTAACCCTAACACTTCCCCGAAGCCTGACCCTCAGCCGTCCCCTAATCCTAACCCGTACGCTGACACTAACCCGCGCCCTCACACGTACGCTCCCCCTAGAGCGTTGTCGTACCCTCACCTGGACCCTAAACCGTCCCCGTCCCCTAACCCTAACCCTAGCCCGAACCCTAACCCTAACACTTCCCCGAAGCCTGACCCTCAGCCGTCCCCTAATCCTAACCCGTACGCTGACACTAACCCGCGCCCTCACACGTACGCTCCCCCTAGAGCGTTTTCGTACCCTCACCTGGACCCTAAACCGTCCCCGTCCCCTAACCCTAACCCTAGCCCGAACCCTAACCCTAACCCTTCCCCGAAGCCTGACCCTCAGCCGTCCCCTAATCCTAACCCGTACGCTGACACTAACCCGCGCACTCACACGTACGCTCCCCCTAGAGCGTTGTCGTACCCTCACCTGGACCCTAAACCGTCCCCGTCCCCTAACCCTAACCCTAGGCCGAAGCCTAACCCTAACCCTTCCCCGAAGCCTGACCCTCAGCCGTCCCCTAATCCTAACCCGTACGCTGACACTAACCCGCGCCCTCACACGTACGCTCCCCCTAGAGCGTTGTCGTACCCTCACCTGGACCCTAAACCGTCCCCGTCCCCTAACCCTAACCCTAGGCCGAACCCTAACCCTAACCCTTGCCCGAAGCCTGACCCTCAGCCGTCCCCTAATCCTAACCCGTACACTGACACTAACCCACGCCCTCACACGTACGGTCCACCTAGAGCGTTGTCGTACCCTCACCTGGACCCTAAACAGTCCCCGTCCCCTAACCCTAACCCTAGCCCGAACCCTAACCCTAACCCTTCCCCGAAGCCTGACACTCAGCCGTCCCCTAATCCTAACCCGTACGCTGACACTAACCCACGCCCTCACACGTACGCTCCCCCTAGAGCGTTGTCGTACCCTCACCTGGACCCTGAACCGTCCCCGTCCCCTAACCCTAACCCTAGGCCGAAGCCTAACCCTAACCCTTCCCCGAAGCCTGACCCTCAGCCGTCCCCTAATCCTAACCCGTACGCTGACACTAACCCGCGCCCTCACACGTACGCTCCCCCTAGAGCGTTGTCGTACCCTCACCTGGACCCTGAACCGTTCCCGTCCCCTAACCCTAACCCTAGGCCGAAGCCTAAACTTAACACTTCCCCGAAGCCTGACCCTCAGCCGTCCCCTAATCCTAACCCGTACGCTGACACTAACCCGCGCCCTCACACGTACGCTCCCCCTAGAGCGTTGTCGTACCCTCACCTGGACCCTAAACCGTCCCCGTCCCCTAACCCTAACCCTAGCCCGAACCCTAACCCTAACCCTTCCCCGAAGCCTGACCCTCAGCTGTCCCCTAATCCTAACCCGTACGCTGACACTAACCCGCGCCCTCACACGTACGCTCCCCCTAGAGCGTTGTCGTACCCTCACCTGGACCCTAAACCGTCCCCGTCCCCTAAACCTAACCCTAGCCCGAACCCTAAACCTAACCCTTCCCCGAAGCCTGACCCTCAGCCGTCCCCTAATCCTAACCCGTACGCTGACACTAACCCGTGCCCTCACACGTACGCTCCCCCTAGAGCGTTGTCGTACCCTCACCTGGACCCTAAACCGTCCCCTTCCCCTAACCCTAACCCTAGCCCGAACCCTAACACTAACACTTCCCCGAAGCCTGACCCTCAGCCGTCCCCTAATCCTAACCCGTACGCTGACACTAACCCGCGCCCTCACACGTACGCTCCCCCTAGAGCGTTGTCGTACCCTCACCTGGACCCTGAACCGTCCCCGTCCCCTAACCCTAACCCTAGGCCGAAGCCTAACCCTAACCCTTCCCCGAAGCCTGACCCTCAGCCGTCCCCTAATCCTAACCCGTACGCTGACACTAACCCGCGCCCTCACACGTACGCTCCCCCTAGAGCGTTGTCGTACCCTCACCTGGACCCTGAACCGTCCCCGTCCCCTAACCCTAACCCTAGGCCGAAGCCTAACCCTAACCCTTCCCCGAAGCCTGACCCTCAGCCGTCCCCTAATCCTAACCCGTACGCTGACACTAACCCGCGCCCTCACACGTACGCTCCCCCTAGATCGTTGTCGTACCCTCACCTGGACCCTGAACCGTCCCCGTCCCCTAACCCTAACCCTAGGCCGAAGCCTAACCCTAAACCTTCCCCGAAGCCTGACCCTCAGCCGTCCCCTAATCCTAACCCGTACGCTGACACTAACCCGCGCCCTCACACGTACGCTCCCCCTAGAGCGTTGTCATACCCTCACCTGGACCCTGAACCGTCCCCGTCCCCTAACCCTAACCCTAGCCCGAACCCTAACCCTAAGCCTTCCCCGAAGCCTGACCCTCAGCCGTCCCCTAATCCTAACCCGTACGCTGACACTAACCCGCGCCCTCACACGTACGCTCCCCCTAGAGCGTTGTCGTACCCTCACCTGGACTCTAAACCGTCCCCGTCCCCTAACCCTAACCCTAGCCCGAACCCTAACCCTAACCCTTCCCCGAAGCCTGACCCTCAGCCGTCCCCTAATCCTACCCGTACGCTGACACTAAACCGCGCCCTCACACGTACGCTCCCCCTAGAGCGTTGTCGTACCGTCACCTGGACCCTGAACCGTCCCCGTCCCCTAACCCTAACCCTAGGCCGAAGCCTAACCCTAAGCCTTCCCCGAAGCCTGACCCTCAGCCGTCCCCTAATCCTAACCCGTACGCTGACACTAACCCTCGCCCTCACACGTACGCTCCCCCTAGAGCGTTGTCGTACCCTCACCTGGACCCTGAACCGTCCCCGTCCCCTAACCCTAACCCTAGGCCGAAGCCTAACCCTAAACCTTCCCCGAAGCCTGACCCTCAGCCGTCCCCTAATCCTAACCCGTACGCTGACACTAACCCGCGCCCTCACACGTACGCTCCCCCTAGAGCGTTGTCATACCCTCACCTGGACCCTGAACCGTCCCCGTCCCCTAACCCTAACCCTAGCCCGAACCCTAACCCTAAGCCTTCCCCGAAGCCTGACCCTCAGCCGTCCCCTAATCCTAACCCGTACGCTGACACTAACCCGCGCCCTCACACGTACGCTCCCCCTAGAGCGTTGTCGTACCCTCACCTGGACTCTAAACCGTCCCCGTCCCCTAACCCTAACCCTAGCCCGAACCCTAACCCTAACCCTTCCCCGAAGCCTGACCCTCAGCCGTCCCCTAATCCTACCCGTACGCTGACACTAAACCGCGCCCTCACACGTACGCTCCCCCTAGAGCGTTGTCGTACCGTCACCTGGACCCTGAACCGTCCCCGTCCCCTAACCCTAACCCTAGGCCGAAGCCTAACCCTAAGCCTTCCCCGAAGCCTGACCCTCAGCCGTCCACTAATCCTAACCCGTACGCTGACACTAACCCTCGCCCTCACACGTACGCTCCCCCTAGAGCGTTGTCGTACCCTCACCTGGACCCTGAACCGTCCCCGTCCCCTAACCCTAACCCTAGGCCGAAGCCTAACCCTAACCCTTCCCCGAAGCCTGACCCTCAGCCGTCCCCTAATCCTAACCCGTACGCTGACACTAACCCGTGCCCTCACACGTACGCTCCCCCTAGAGCGTTGTCGTACCCTCACCTGGACCCTGAACCGTCCCCGTCCCCTAACCCTAACCCTAGGCCGAAGCCTAACCCTAACCCTTCCCCGAAGCCTGACCCTCAGCCGTCCCCTAATCCTAACCCGTACGCTGACACTAACCCGCGCCCTCACACGTACGCTCCCCCTAGAGCGTTGTCGTACCCTCACCTGGACCCTGAACCGTCCCCGTCCCCTAACCCTAACCCTAGCCCGAAGCCTAACCCTAACCCTTCCCCGAAGCCTGACCCTCAGCCGTCCCCTAATCCTAACCCGTACGCTGACACTAACCCGCGCCCTCACACGTACGCTCCCCCTAGAGCGTTGTCGTACCCTCACCTGGACCCTGAACCGTCCCCGTCCCCTAACCCTAACCCTAGGCCGAAGCCTAACCCTAACCCTTCCCCGAAGCCTGACCCTCAGCCGTCCCCTAATCCTAACCCGTACGCTGACACTAACCCGCGCCCTCACACGTACGCTCCCCCTAGAGCGTTGTCGTACCCTCACCTGGACCCTGAACCGTCCCCGTCCCCTAACCATAACCCTAGGCCGAAGCCTAATCCTAACCCTTCCCCGAAGCCTGACCCTCAGCCGTCCCCTAATCCTAACCCGTACGCTGACACTAACCCGCGCCCTCACACGTACGCTCCCCCTAGAGCGTTGTCGTACCCTCACCTGGACCCTGAACCGTCCCCGTCCCCTAACCCTAACCCTAGGCCGAAGCCTAACCCTAACCCTTCCCCGAAGCCTGACCCTCAGCCGTCCCCTAATCCTAACCCGTACGCTGACACTAACCCGAGCCCTCACACGTACGCTCCCCCTAGATCGTTGTCGTACCCTCACCTGGACCCTGAACCGTCCCCGTCCCCTAACCCTAACCCTAGGCCGAAGCCTAACCCTAACCCTTCCCCGAAGCCTGACCCTCAGCCGTCCCCTAATCCTAACCCGTACGCTGACACTAACCTGCGCCCTCACACGTACGCTCCCCCTAGAGCGTTGTCGTACCCTCACCTGGACCCTGAACCGTCCCCGTCCCCTAACCCTAACCCTAGGCCGAAGCCTAACCCTAACCCTTCCCCGAAGCCTGACCCTCAGCCGTCCCCTAATCCTAACCCGTACACTGACACTAACCCGCGCCCTCACACGTACGCTCCCCCTAGAGCGTTGTCGTACCCTCACCTGGACCCTGAACCGTCCCCGTCCCCTAACCCTAACCCTAGCCCGAACCCTAAACCTAACCCTTCCCCGAAGCCTGACCCTCAGCCGTCCCCTAATCCTAACCCGTACGCTGACACTAACCCGCGCCCTCACTCGTACGCTCCCCCTAGAGCGTTGTCGTACCCTCACCTGGACCCTGAACCGTCCCCGTCCCCTAACCCTAACCCTAGCCCGAACCCTAACCCTAACCCTTCCCCGAAGCCTGACCCTCAGCCGTCCCCTAATCCTAACCCGTACGCTGACACTAACCCGCGCCCTCACACGTACGCTCCCCCTAGAGCGTTGTCGTACCCTCACCTGGACCCTAAACCGTCCCCGTCCCCTAACCCTAACCCTAGCCCGAACCCTAACCCTAACCCTTCCCCGAAGCCTGACCCTCAGCCGTCCCCTAATCCTAACCCGTACGCTGACACTAACCCGCGCCCTCACACGTACGCTCCCCCTAGAGCGTTGTCGTACCCTCACCTGGACCCTGAACCGTCCCCGTCCCCTAACCCTAACCCTAGGCCGAAGCCTAACCCTAACCCTTCCCCGAAGCCTGACCCTCAGCCGTCCCATAATCCTAACCCGTACGCTGACACTAACCCGCGCCCTCACATGTACGCTCCCCCTAGAGCGTTGTCGTACCCTCACCTGGACCCTGAACCGTCCCCGTCCCCTAACCCTAACCCTAGCCCGAACCCTAACCCTAACCCTTCCCCGAAGCCTGACCCTCAGCCGTCCCCTAATCCTAACCCGTACGCTGACACTAACCCACGCCCTCACACGTACGCTCCCCCTAGAGCGTTGTCGTACCCTCACCTGGACCCTGAACCGTCCCCGTCCCCTAACCCTAACCCTAGCCCGAACCCTAACCCTAACCCTTCCCCGAAGCCTGACCCTCGGCCGTCCCCTAATCCTAACCCGTACGCTGACACTAACCCGCGCCCTCACACGTACGCTCCCCCTAGAGCGTTGTCGTACCCTCACCTGGACCCTGAACCGTCCCCGTCCCCTAACCCTAACCCTAGGCCGAAGCCTAACCCTAACCCTTCCCCGAAGCCTGACCCTCAGCCGTCCCCTAATCCTAACCCGTACGCTGACACTAACCCGCGCCCTCACACGTACGCTCCCCCTAGAGCGTTGTCGTACCCTCACCTGGACCCTGAACCGTCCCCGTCCCCTAACCCTAACCCTAGGCCGAAGCCTAACCCTAACCCTTCCCCGAAGCCTGACCCTCAGGCGTCCCCTAATCCTAACCCGTACGCTGACACTAACCCGCGCCCTCACACGTACGCTCCCCCTAGAGCGTTGCCGTACCCTCACCTGGACCCTGAACCGTCCCCGTCCCCTAAGCCTAACCCTAGCCCGAAGCCTAACCCTAACCCTTCCCCGAAGCCTGACCCTCAGCCGTCCACTAATCCTAACCCGTACGCTGACACTAACCCGCGCCCTCACACGTACGCTCCCCCTAGAGCGTTGTCGTACCCTCACCTGGACCCTGAACCGTCCCCGTCCCCTAACCCTAACCCTAGCCCGAACCCTAACCCTAACCCTTCCCCGAAGCCTGACCCTCAGCCGACCCTAATCCTAACCCGTACGCTGACACTAACCCGCGCCCTCACACGTACGCTCCCCCTAGAGCGTTGTCGTACCCTCACCTGGACCCTAAACAGTCCCCATCCCCTAACCCTAACCCTAGCCCGAACCCTAACCCTAACCCTTCCCCGAAGCCTGACCCTCAGCCGTCCCCTAATCCTAACCCGTACGCTGACACTAACCCGCGCCCTCACACGTACGCTCCCCCTAGAGCGTTGTCGTACCCTCACCTGGTCCCTGAACCGTCCCCGTCCCCTAACACTAACCCTAGCCCGAACCCTAACCCTAACCCTTCCCCGAAGCCTGACCCTCAGCCGTCCCCTAATCCTAACCCGTACGCTGAAACTAACCCGCGCCCTCACACGTACGCTCCCCCTAGAGCGTTGTCGTACCCTCACCTGGACCCTAAACCGTCCCCGTCCCCTAACCCTAACCCTAGCCCGAACCCTAACCCTAACACTTCCCCGAATCCTGACCCTCAGCCGTCCCCTAATCCTAACCCGTACGCTGACACTAACCCACGCCCTCACACGTACGCTCCCCCTAGAGCGTTGTCGTACCCTCACCTGGACCCTAAACCGTCCCCGTCCCCTAACCCTAACCCTAGCCCGAACCCTAACCCTAACCCTTCCCCGAAGCCTGACCCTCAGCCGTCCCCTAATCCTAACCCGTACGCTGACACTAACCCGCGCCCTCACACGTACGCTCCCCCTAGAGCGTTGTCGTACCCTCACCTGGACCCTGAACCGTCCCCGTCCCCTAACCCTAACCCTAGGCCGAAGCCTAACCCTAACCCTTCCCCGAAGCCTGACCCTCAGCCGTCCCCTAATCCTAACCCGTACGCTGACACTAACCCGCGCCCTCACACGTACGCTCCCCCTAGAGCGTTGTCGTACCCTCACCTGGACCCTGAACCGTCCCCGTCCCCTAACCCTAACCCTAGGCCGAAGCCTAACCCTAACCCTTCCCCGAAGCCTGACCCTCAGCCGTCCCCTAATCCTAACCCGTACGCTGACACTAACCCGCGCCCTCACACGTACGCTCCCCCTAGAGCGTTGTCGTACCCTCACCTGGACCCTGAACCGTCCCCGTCCCCTAACCCTAACCCTAGTCCGAAGCCTAACCCTAACCCTTCCCCGAAGCCTGACCCTCAGCCGTCCCCTAATCCTAACCCGTACGCTGACACTAACCCGCGCCCTCACACGTACGCTCCCCCTAGAGCGTTGTCGTACCCTCACCTGGACCCTGAACCGTCCCCGTCCCCTAACCATAACCCTAGGCCGAAGCCTAATCCTAACCCTTCCCCGAAGCCTGACCCTCAGCCGTCCCCTAATCCTAACCCGTACGCTGACACTAACCCGCGCCCTCACACGTACGCTCCCCCTAGAGCGTTGTCGTACCCTCACCTGGACCCTGAACCGTCCCCGTCCCCTAACCCTAACCCTAGGCCGAAGCCTAACCCTAACCCTTCCCCGAAGCCTGACCCTCAGCCGTCCCCTAATCCTAACCCGTACGCTGACACTAACCCGAGCCCTCACACGTACGCTCCCCCTAGATCGTTGTCGTACCCTCACCTGGACCCTGAACCGTCCCCGTCCCCTAACCCTAACCCTAGGCCGAAGCCTAACCCTAACCCTTCCCCGAAGCCTGACCCTCAGCCGTCCCCTAATCCTAACCCGTACGCTGACACTAACCTGCGCCCTCACACGTACGCTCCCCCTAGAGCGTTGTCGTACCCTCACCTGGACCCTGAACCGTCCCCGTCCCCTAACCCTAACCCTAGGCCGAAGCCTAACCCTAACCCTTCCCCGAAGCCTGACCCTCAGCCGTCCCCTAATCCTAACCCGTACACTGACACTAACCCGCGCCCTCACACGTACGCTCCCCCTAGAGCGTTGTCGTACCCTCACCTGGACCCTGAACCGTCCCCGTCCCCTAACCCTAACCCTAGCCCGAACCCTAAACCTAACCCTTCCCCGAAGCCTGACCCTCAGCCGTCCCCTAATCCTAACCCGTACGCTGACACTAACCCGCGCCCTCACTCGTACGCTCCCCCTAGAGCGTTGTCGTACCCTCACCTGGACCCTGAACCGTCCCCGTCCCCTAACCCTAACCCTAGCCCGAACCCTAACCCTAACCCTTCCCCGAAGCCTGACCCTCAGCCGTCCCCTAATCCTAACCCGTACGCTGACACTAACCCGCGCCCTCACACGTACGCTCCCCCTAGAGCGTTGTCGTACCCTCACCTGGACCCTAAACCGTCCCCGTCCCCTAACCCTAACCCTAGCCCGAACCCTAACCCTAACCCTTCCCCGAAGCCTGACCCTCAGCCGTCCCCTAATCCTAACCCGTACGCTGACACTAACCCGCGCCCTCACACGTACGCTCCCCCTAGAGCGTTGTCGTACCCTCACCTGGACCCTGAACCGTCCCCGTCCCCTAACCCTAACCCTAGGCCGAAGCCTAACCCTAACCCTTCCCCGAAGCCTGACCCTCAGCCGTCCCATAATCCTAACCCGTACGCTGACACTAACCCGCGCCCTCACATGTACGCTCCCCCTAGAGCGTTGTCGTACCCTCACCTGGACCCTGAACCGTCCCCGTCCCCTAACCCTAACCCTAGGCCGAAGCCTAACCCTAACCCTTCCCCGAAGCCTGACCCTCAGCCGTCCCCTAATCCTAACCCGTACGCTGACACTAACCCACGCCCTCACACGTACGCTCCCCCTAGAGCGTTGTCGTACCCTCACCTGGACCCTGAACCGTCCCCGTCCCCTAACCCTAACCCTAGCCCGAACCCTAACCCTAACGCTTCCCCGAAGCCTGACCCTCGGCCGTCCCCTAATCCTAACCCGTACGCTGACACTAACCCGCGCCCTCACACGTACGCTCCCCCTAGAGCGTTGTCGTACCCTCACCTGGACCCTGAACCGTCCCCGTCCCCTAACCCTAACCCTAGGCCGAAGCCTAACCCTAACCCTTCCCCGAAGCCTGACCCTCAGCCGTCCCCTAATCCTAACCCGTACGCTGACACTAACCCGCGCCCTCACACGTACGCTCCCCCTAGAGCGTTGTCGTACCCTCACCTGGACCCTGAACCGTCCCCGTCCCCTAACCCTAACCCTAGGCCGAAGCCTAACCCTAACCCTTCCCCGAAGCCTGACCCTCAGCCGTCCCCTAATCCTAACCCGTACGCTGACACTAACCCGCGCCCTCACACGTACGCTCCCCCTAGAGCGTTGCCGTACCCTCACCTGGACCCTGAACCGTCCCCGTCCCCTAAGCCTAACCCTAGCCCGAAGCCTAACCCTAACCCTTCCCCGAAGCCTGACCCTCAGCCGTCCCCTAATCCTAACCCGTACGCTGACACTAACCCGCGCCCTCACACGTACGCTCCCCCTAGAGCGTTGTCGTACCCTCACCTGGACCCTAAACCGTCCCCGTCCCCTAACCCTAACCCTAGCCCGAACCCTAACCCTAACCCTTCCCCGAAGCCTGACCCTCAGCCGACCCTAATCCTAACCCGTACGCTGACACTAACCCGCGCCCTCACACGTACGCTCCCCCTAGAGCGTTGTCGTACCCTCACCTGGACCCTAAACAGTCCCCATCCCCTAACCCTAACCCTAGCCCGAACACTAACCCTAACCCTTCCCCGAAGCCTGACCCTCAGCCGTCCCCTAATCCTAACCCGTACGCTGACACTAACCCGCGCCCTCACACGTACGCTCCCCCTAGAGCGCTGTCGTACCCTCACCTGGACCCTAAACCGTCCCCGTCCCCTAACCCTAACCCTAGCCCGAACCCTAAACCTAACCCTTCCCCGAAGCCTGAACCTCAGCCGTCCCCTAATCCTAACCCGTACGCTGACACTAACCCACGCCCTCACACGTACGCTCCCCCTAGAGCGTTGTCGTACCCTCACCTGGACCCTAAACCGTCCCCGTCCCCTAACCCTAACCCTAGCCAGAACCCTAACCCTAACCCTTCCCCGAAGCCTGACCCTCAGCCGTCGCCTAATCCTAACCCGTACGCTGACACTAACCCGCGCCCTCACACGTACGCTCCCCCTAGAGCGTTGTCGTACCCTCACCTGGACCCTAAACCGTCCCCGTCCCCTAACCCTAACCCTAGCCCGAACCCTAACCCTAACACTTCCACGAAGCCTGACCCTCAGCCGTCCCCTAATCCTAACCCGTACGCTGACACTAACCCGCGCCCTCACACGTACGCTCCCCCTAGAGCGTTGTCGTACCCTCACCTGGACCCTAAACCGTCCCCGTCCCCTAACCCTAACCCTAGCCCGAACCCTAACCCTAACCCTTCCCCGAAGCCTGACCCTCAGCCGACCCTAATCCTAACCCGTACGCTGACACTAACCCGCGCCCTCACACGTACGCTCCCCCTAGAGCGTTGTCGTACCCTCACCTGGACCCTAAACAGTCCCCATCCCCTAACCCTAACCCTAGCCCGAACACTAACCCTAACCCTTCCCCGAAGCCTGACCCTCAGCCGTCCCCTAATCCTAACCCGTACGCTGACACTAACCCGCGCCCTCACACGTACGCTCCCCCTAGAGCACTGTCGTACCCTCACCTGGACCCTAAACCGTCCCCGTCCCCTAACCCTAACCCTAGCCCGAACCCTAAACCTAACACTTCCCCGAAGCCTGAACCTCAGCCGTCCCCTAATCCTAACCCGTACGCTGACACTAACCCACGCCCTCACACGTACGCTCCCCCTAGAGCGTTGTCGTACCCTCACCTGGACCCTAAACCGTCCCCGTCCCCTAACCCTAACCCTAGCCAGAACCCTAACCCTAACCCTTCCCCGAAGCCTGACCCTCAGCCGTCGCCTAATCCTAACCCGTACGCTGACACTAACCCGCGCCCTCACACGTACGCTCCCCCTAGAGCGTTGTCGTACCCTCACCTGGACCCTGAACCGTCCCCGTCCCCTAACCCTAACCCTAGGCCGAAGCCTAACCCTAACCCTTCCCCGAAGCCTGACCCTCAGCCGTCCCCTAATCCTAACCCGTACGCTGACACTAACCCGCGCCCTCACACGTACGCTCCCCCTAGAGCGTTGTCGTACCCTCACCTGGACCCTAAACCGTCCCCGTCCCCTAACCCTAACCCTAGCCCGAACCCTAACCCTAACCCTTCCCCGAAGCCTGACCCTCAGCCGTCCCCTAATCCTAACCCGTACGCTGAAACTAACCCGCGCCCTCACACGTACGCTCCCCCTAGAGCGTTGTCGTACCCTCACCTGGACCCTAAACCGTCCCCGTCCCCTAACCCTAACCCTAGCCCGAACCCTAAACCTAACCCTTCCCCGAAGCCTGACCCTCAGCCGTCCCCTAATCCTAACCCGTACGCTGACACTAACCCGCGCCCTCACACGTACGCTCCCCCTAGAGCGTTGTCGTACCCTCACCTGTACCCTGAACCGTCCCCGTCCCCTAACCCTAACCCTAGGCCGAAGCCTAACACTAACCCTTCCCCGAAGCCTGACCCTCAGCCGTCCCCTAATCCTAACCCGTACTCTGACACTAACCCGCGCCCTCACACGTACGCTCCCCCTAGAGCGTTGTCGTACCCTCACCTGGACCCTGAACCGTCCCCGTCCCCTAACCCTAACCCTAGGCCGAAGCTTAACCCTAACCCTTCCCAGAAGCCTGACCCTCAGCCGTCCCCTAATCCAAACCCGTACGCTGACACTAACCCGCGCCCTCACACGTACGCTCCCCCTAGAGCGTTGTCGTACCCTCACCTGGACCCTGAACCGTCCCCGTCCCCTAACCCTAACCCTAGCCCGAACCCTAACCCTAACCCTTCCCCGAAGCCTGACCCTCAGCCGTCTCCTAATCCTAACCCGTACGCTGACACTAACCCGCGCCCTCACACGTACGCTCCCCCTAGAGCGTTGTCGTACCCTCACCTGGACCCTGAACCGTCCCCGTCCCCTAACCCTAACCCTAGGCCGAAGCCTAACCTTAACCCTTCCCCGAAGCCTGACCCTCAGCCGTTCCCTAATCCTAACCCGTACGCTGACACTAACCCGCGCCCTCACACGTACGCTCCCCCTAGAGCGTTGTCGTACCCTCACCTGGACCCTGAACCGTCCCCGTCCCCTAACCCTAACCCTAGGCCGAAGCCTAACCCTAACCCTTCCCCGAAGCCTGACCCTCAGCCGTCCCCTAATCCTAACCCGTACGCTGACACTAACCCGCGCCCTCACACGTACGCTCCCCCTAGAGCGTTGTCGTACCCTCACCTGGACCCTGAACCGTCCCCGTCCCCTAACCCTAACCCTAGGCCGAAGCCTAACCCTAACCCTTCCCCGAAGCCTGACCCTCAGCCGTCCCCTAATCCTAACCCGTACGCTGACACTAACCCGCGCCCTCACACGTACGCTCCCCCTAGATCGTTGTCGTACCCTCACCTGGACCCTGAACCGTCCCCGTCCCCTAACCCTAACCCTAGGCCGAAGCCTAACCCTAACCCTTCCCCGAAGCCTGACCCTCAGCCGTCCCCTAATCCTAACCCGTACGCTGACACTAACCCGCGCCCTCACACGTACGCTCCCCCTAGAGCGTTGTCGTACCCTCACCTGGACCCTGAACCGTCCCCGTCCCCTAACCCTAACCCTAGGCCGAAGCCTAACCCTAACCCTTCCCCGAAGCCTGACCCTCAGCCGTCCCCTAATCCTAACCCGTACGCTGACACTAACCCGCGCCCTCACACGTACGCTCCCCCTAGAGCGTTGCCGTACCCTCACCTGGACCCTGAACCGTCCCCGTCCCCTAACCCTAACCCTAGCCCGAACCCAACCCTAACCCTTCCCCGAAGCCTGACCCTCAGCCGTCCCCTAATCCTAACCCGTACGCTGACACTAACCCGCGCCCTCACACGTACGCTCCCCCTAGAGCGTTGCCGTACCCTCACCTGGACCCTGAACCGTCCCCGTCCCCTAACCCTAACCCTAGCCCGAACCCAACCCTAACTCTTCCCCGAAGCCTGACCCTCAGCCGTCCCCTAATCCTAACCCGTACGCTGACACTAAGCCGCGCCCTCACACGTACGCTCCCCCTAGAGCGTTGTCGTACCCTCACCTGGACCCTGAACCGTCCCCGTCCCCTAACCCTAACCCTAGGCCGAAGCCTAACCCTAACCCTTCCCCGAAGCCTGACCCTCAGCCGTCCCCTAATCCTAACCCGTACGCTGACACTAACCCGCGCCCTCACACGTACGCTCCCCCTAGAGCGTTGTCGTACCCTCACCTGGACCCTGAACCGTCCCCGTCCCCTAACCCTAACCCTAGCCCGAACCCTAACCCTAACCCTTCCCCGAAGCCTGACCCTCAGCCGTCCCCTAATCCTAACCCGTACGCTGACACTAACCCACGCCCTCACACGTACGCTCCCCCTAGAGCGTTGCCGTACCCTCACCTGGACCCTGAACCGTCCCCGTCCCCTAACCCTAACCCTAGCCCGAACCCTAACCCTAACCCTTCCCCGAAGCCTGACCCTCAGCCGTCCCCTAATCCTAACCCGTACGCTGACACTAACCCGCGCCCTCACACGTACGCTCCCCCTAGAGCGTTGTCGTACCCTCACCTGGACCCTGAACCGTCCCCGTCCCCTAACCCTAACCCTAGGCCGAAGCCTAACCCTAACCCTTCCCCGAAGCCTGACCCTCAGCCGTCCCCTAATCCTAACCCGTACGCTGACACTAACCCGCGCCCTCACACGTACGCTCCCCCTAGAGCGTTGTCGTACCCTCACCTGGACCCTGAACCGTCCCCGTCCCCTAACCCTAACCCTAGGCCGAAGCCTAACCCTAACCCTTCCCCGAAGCCTGACCCTCAGCCGTCCCCTAATCCTAACCCGTACGCTGACACTAACCCACGCCCTCACACGTACGCTCCCCCTAGAGCGTTGTCGTACCCTCACCTGGACCCTGAACCGTCCCCGTCCCCTAACCCTAACCCTAGCCCGAAGCCTAACCCTAACCCTTCCCCTAAGCCTGACCCTCAGCCGTCCCCTAATCCTAACCCGTACGCTGACACTAACCCGCGCCCTCACACGTACGCTCCCCCTAGAGCGTTGCCGTACCCTCACCTGGACCCTGAACCGTCCCCGTCCCCTAACCCTAACCCTAGCCCGAACCCTAACCCTAACCCTTCCCCGAAGCCTGACCCTCAGTCGTCCCCTAATCCTAACCCGTACGCTGACACTAACCCGCGCCCTCACACGTACGCTCCCCCTAGAGCGTTGCCGTACCCTCACCTGGACCCTGAACCGTCCCCGTCCCCTAACCCTAACCCTAGCCCGAACCCAACCCTAACCCTTCCCCGAAGCCTGACCCTCAGCCGTCCCCTAATCCTAACCCGTACGCTGACACTAACCCGCGCCCTCACACGTACGCTCCCCCTAGAGCGTTGTCGTACCCTCACCTGGACCCTGAACCGTCCCCGTCCCCTAACCCTAACCCTAGGCCGAAGCCTAACCCTAACCCTTCCCCGAAGCCTGACCCTCAGCCGTCCCCTAATCCTAACCCGTACGCTGACACTAACCCGCGCCCTCACACGTACGCTCCCCCTAGAGCGTTGTCGTACCCTCACCTGGACCCTGAACCGTCCCCGTCCCCTAACCCTAACCCTAGCCCGAACCCTAACCCTAACCCTTCCCCGAAGCCTGACCCTCAGCCGTCCCCTAATCCTAACCCGTACGCTGTCACTAACCCGCGCCCTCACACGTACGCTCCCCCTAGAGCGTTGCCGTACCCTCACCTGGACCCTGAACCGTCCCCGTCCCCTAACCCTAACCCTAGCCCGAACCCTAACCCTAACCCTTCCCCGAAGCCTGACCCTCAGCCGTCCCCTAATCCTAACCCGTACGCTGACACTAACCCGCGCCCTCACACGTACGCTCCCCCTAGAGCGTTGTCGTACCCTCACCTGGACCCTGAACCGTCCCCGTCCCCTAACCCTAACCCTAGGCCGAAGCCTAACCCTAACCCTTCCCCGAAGCCTGACCCTCAGCCGTCCCCTAATCCTAACCCGTACGCTGACACTAACCCACGCCCTCACACGTACGCTCCCCCTAGAGCGTTGCCGTACCCTCACCTGGACCCTGAACCGTCCCCGTCCCCTAACCCTAACCCTAGCCCGAACCCTAACCCTAACCCTTCCCCGAAGCCTGACCCTCAGCCGTCCCCTAATCCTAACCCGTACGCTGACACTAACCCGCGCCCTCACACGTACGCTCCCCCTAGAGCGTTGTCGTACCCTCACCTGGACCCTGAACCGTCCCCGTCCCCTAACCCTAACCCTAGGCCGAAGCCTAACCCTAACCCTTCCCCGAAGCCTGACCCTCAGCCGTCCCCTAATCCTAACCCGTACGCTGACACTAACCCGCGCCCTCACACGTACGCTCCCCCTAGAGCGTTGTCGTACCCTCACCTGGACCCTGAACCGTCCCCGTCCCCTAACCCTAACCCTAGGCCGAAGCCTAACCCTAACCCTTCCCCGAAGCCTGACCCTCAGCCGTCCCCTAATCCTAACCCGTACGCTGACACTAACCCGCGCCCTCACACGTACGCTCCCCCTAGAGCGTTGTCGTACCCTCACCTGGACCCTGAACCGTCCCCGTCCCCTAACCCTAACCCTAGCCCGAAGCCTAACCCTAACCCTTCCCCGAAGCCTGACCCTCAGCCGTCCCCTAATCCTAACCCGTACGCTGACACTAACCCGCGCCCTCACACGTACGCTCCCCCTAGAGCGTTGCCGTACCCTCACCTGGACCCTGAACCGTCCCCGTCCCCTAACCCTAACCCTAGCCCGAACCCTAACCCTAACCCTTCCCCGAAGCCTGACCCTCAGCCGTCCCCTAATCCTAACCCGTACGCTGACACTAACCCGCGCCCTCACACGTACGCTCCCCCTAGAGCGTTGTCGTACCCTCACCTGGACCCTAAACCGTCCCCGTCCCCTAACCCTAACCCTAGCCCGAACCCTAACCCTAACACTTCCCCGAAGCCTGACCCTCAGCCGTCCCCTAATCCTAACCCGTACGCTGACACTAACCCGCGCCCTCACACGTACGCTCCCCCTAGAGCGTTGTCGTACCCTCACCTGGACCCTAAACAGTCCCCATCCCCTAACCCTAACCCTAGCCCGAACACTAACCCTAACCCTTCCCCGAAGCCTGACCCTCAGCCGTCCCCTAATCCTAACCCGTACGCTGACACTAACCCGCGCCCTCACACATACGCTCCCCCTAGAGCGCTATCGTACCCTCACCTGGACCCTAAACCGTCCCCGTCCCCTAACCCTAACCCTAGCCCGAACCCTAACCCTAACCCTTCCCCGAAGCCTGACCCTCAGCCGTCCCCTAATCCTAACCCGTACGCTGACACTAACCCGCGCCCTCACACGTACGCTCCCCCTAGAGCGTTGTCGTACCCTCACCTGGACCCTAAACCGTCCCCGTCCCCTAACCCTAACCCTAGCCCGAACCCTAACCCTAACCCTTCCCCGAAGCCTGACCCTCAGCCGTCGCCTAATCCTAACCCGTACGCTGACACTAACCCGCGCCCTCACACGTACGCTCCCCCTAGAGCGTTGTCGTACCCTCACCTGGACCCTAAACCGTCCCCGTCCCCTAACCCTAACCCTAGACCGAACCCTAACCCTAACCCTTCCACGAAGCCTGACCCTCAGCCGTCCCCTAATCCTAACCCGTACGCTGACACTAACCCGCGCCCTCACACGTACGCTCCCCCTAGAGCGTTGTCGTACCCTCACCTGGACCCTAAACCGTCCCCGTCCCCTAACCCTAACCCTACCCCGAAGCCTAACCCTAACCCTTCCCCGAAGCCTGACCCTCAGCTGTCCCCTAATCCTAACCCGTACGCTGACACTAAACCGCGCCCTCACACGTACGCTCCCCCTAGAGCGTTGTCGTACCCTCACCTGGACCCTGAACCGTCCCCGTCCCCTAACCCTAACCCTAGGCCGAAGCCTAACCCTAACCCTTCCCCGAAGCCTGACCCTCAGCCGTCCCCTAATCCTAACCCGTACGCTGACACTAACCCGCGCCCTCACACGTACGCTCCCCCTAGAGCGTTGTCGCACCCTCACCTGGACCCTGAACCGTCCCCGTCCCCTAACCCTAACCCTAGCCCGAACCCTAACCCTAACCCTTCCCCGAAGCCTGACCCTCAGCCGTCCCCTAATCCTAACCCGTACGCTGACACTAACCCGCGCCCTCACACGTACGCTCCCCCTAGAGCGTTGTCGTACCCTCACCTGGACCCTGAACCGTCCCCGTCCCCTAACCCTAACCCTAGGCCGAAGCCTAACCCTAAACCTTCCCCGAAGCCTGACCCTCAGCCGTCCCCTAATCCTAACCCGTACGCTGACACTAACCCGCGCCCTCACACATACGCTCCCCCTAGAGCGCTATCGTACCCTCACCTGGACCCTAAACCGTCCCCGTCCCCTAACCCTAACCCTAGCCCGAACCCTAACCCTAACCCTTCCCCGAAGCCTGACCCTCAGCCGTCGCCTAATCCTAACCCGTACGCTGACACTAACCCGCGCCCTCACACGTACGCTCCCCCTAGAGCGTTGTCGTACCCTCACCTGGACCCTAAACCGTCCCCGTCCCCTAACCCTAACCCTAGCCCGAACCCTAACCCTAACCCTTCCACGAAGCCTGACCCTCAGCCGTCCCCTAATCCTAACCCGTACGCTGACACTAACCCGCACCCTCACACGTACGCTCCCCCTAGAGCGTTGTCGTACCCTCACCTGAACCCTAAACCGTCCCCGTCCCCTAACCCTAACCCTAGCCCGAACCCTAACACTAACACTTCCCCGAAGCCTGACCCTCAGCCGTCCCCTAATCCTAACCCGTACGCTGACACTAACCCGCGCCCTCACACGTACGCTCCCCCTAGAGCGTTGTCGTACCCTCACCTGGACCCTAAACCGTCCCCGTCCCCTAACCCTAACCCTAGCCCGAACCCTAAACCTAACCCTTCCCCGAAGCCTGACCCTCAGCCGTCCCCTAATCCTAACCCGTACGCTGACACTAACCCGCGCCCTCACACGTACGCTCCCCCTAGAGCGTTGTCGTACCCTCACCTGGACCCTGAACCGTCCCCGTCCCCTAACCCTAACCCTAGGCCGAAGCCTAACCCTAACCGTTCCCCGAAGCCTGACCCTCAGCCGTCCCCTAATCCTAACCCGTACGCTGACACTAACCCGCGCCCTCACACGTACGCTCCCCCTAGAGCGTTGTCGTACCCTCACCTGGACCCTGAACCGTCCCCGTCCCCTAACCCTAACCCTAGGCCAAAGCCTAACCCTAACCCTTCCCCGAAGCCTGACCCTCAGCCGTCCCCTAATCCTAACCCGTACGCTGACACTAACCCGTGCCCTCACACGTACGCTCCCCCTAGAGCGTTGTCGTACCCTCACCTGGACCCTGAACCGTCCCCTAACCCTAACCCTAACCCTAGGCCGAAGCCTAACCCTAACCCTTCCCCGAAACCTGACCCTCAGCCGTCCCCTAATCCTAACCCGTACGCTGACACTAACCCGCGCCCTCACACGTACGCTCCCCCTAGAGCGTTGTCGTACCCTCACCTGGACCCTAAACCGTCCCCGTCCCCTAACCCTAACCCTAGCCCGAACCCTAACCCTAACCCTTCCCCGAAGCCTGACCCTCAGCCGTCCCCTAATCCTAACCCGTACGCTGACACTAACCCGCGCCCTCACACGTACGCTCCCCCTAGAGCGTTGTCGTACCCTCACCTGGACCCTGAACCGTCCCCGTCCCCTAACCCTAACCCTAGGCCGAAGCCTAACCCTAACCCTTCCCCGAAGCCTGACCCTCAGCCGTCCCCTAATCCTAACCCGTACGCTGACACTAACCCGCGCCCTCACACGTACGCTCCCCCTAGAGCGTTGTCGTACCCTCACCTGGACCCTGAACCGTCCCCGTCCCCTAACCCTAACCCTAGGCAGAAGCCTAATCCTAACCCTTCCCCGAAGCCTGACCCTCAGCCGTCCCCTAATCCTAACCCGTACGCTGACACTAACCCGCGCCCTCACACGTACGCTCCCCCTAGAGCGTTGTCGTACCCTCACCTGGACCCTGAACCGTCCCCGTCCCCTAACCCTAACCCTAGGCCGAAGCCTAACCCTAACCCTTCCCCGAAGCCTGACCCTCAGCCGTCCCCTAATCCTAACCCGTACGCTGACACTAACCCGCGCCCTCACACGTACGCTCCCCCTAGATCGTTGTCGTACCCTCACCTGGACCCTGAACCGTCCCCGTCCCCTAACCCTAACCCTAGGCCGAAGCCTAACCCTAAAACTTCCCCGAAGCCTGACCCTCAACCGTCCCCTAATCCTAACCCGTACGCTGACACTAACCCGCGCCCTCACACGTACGCTCCCCCTAGAGCGTTGTCGTACCCTCACCTGGACCCTAAACCGTCCCCGTCCCCTAACCCTAACCCTAGCCCGAACCCTAACCCTAACCCTTCCCCGAAGCCTGACCCTCAGCCGTCCCCTAATCCTAACCCGTACGCTGACACTAACCCGCGCCCTCACACGTACGCTCCCCCTAGAGCGTTGTCGTACCCTCACCTGGACCCTGAACCGTCCCCGTCCCCTAACCCTAACCCTAGCCCGAAGCCTAACCCTAACCCTTCCCCGAAGCCTGACCCTCAGCCGTCCCCTAATCCTAACCCGTACGCTGACACTAACCCGCGCCCTCACACGTACGCTCCCCCTAGAGCGTTGCCGTACCCTCACCTGGACCCTGAACCGTCCCCGTCCCCTAACCCTAACCCTAGCCCGAACCCTAACCCTAACCCTTCCCCGAAGCCTGACCCTCAGCCGTCCCCTAATCCTAACCCGTACGCTGACACTAACCCGCGCCCTCACACGTACGCTCCCCCTAGAGCGTTGTCGTACCCTCACCTGGACCCTAAACCGTCCCCGTCCCCTAACCCTAACCCTAGCCCGAACCCTAACCCTAACACTTCCCCGAAGCCTGACCCTCAGCCGTCCCCTAATCCTAACCCGTACGCTGACACTAACCCGCGCCCTCACACGTACGCTCCCCCTAGAGCGTTGTCGTACCCTCACCTGGACCCTAAACAGTCCCCATCCCCTAACCCTAACCCTAGCCCGAACACTAACCCTAACCCTTCCCCGAAGCCTGACCCTCAGCCGTCCCCTAATCCTAACCCGTACGCTGACACTAACCCGCGCCCTCACACATACGCTCCCCCTAGAGCGCTATCGTACCCTCACCTGGACCCTAAACCGTCCCCGTCCCCTAACCCTAACCCTAGCCCGAACCCTAACCCTAACCCTTCCCCGAAGCCTGACCCTCAGCCGTCCCCTAATCCTAACCCGTACGCTGACACTAACCCGCGCCCTCACACGTACGCTCCCCCTAGAGCGTTGTCGTACCCTCACCTGGACCCTAAACCGTCCCCGTCCCCTAACCCTAACCCTAGCCCGAACCCTAACCCTAACCCTTCCCCGAAGCCTGACCCTCAGCCGTCGCCTAATCCTAACCCGTACGCTGACACTAACCCGCGCCCTCACACGTACGCTCCCCCTAGAGCGTTGTCGTACCCTCACCTGGACCCTAAACCGTCCCCGTCCCCTAACCCTAACCCTAGACCGAACCCTAACCCTAACCCTTCCACGAAGCCTGACCCTCAGCCGTCCCCTAATCCTAACCCGTACGCTGACACTAACCCGCGCCCTCACACGTACGCTCCCCCTAGAGCGTTGTCGTACCCTCACCTGGACCCTAAACCGTCCCCGTCCCCTAACCCTAACCCTACCCCGAAGCCTAACCCTAACCCTTCCCCGAAGCCTGACCCTCAGCTGTCCCCTAATCCTAACCCGTACGCTGACACTAAACCGCGCCCTCACACGTACGCTCCCCCTAGAGCGTTGTCGTACCCTCACCTGGACCCTGAACCGTCCCCGTCCCCTAACCCTAACCCTAGGCCGAAGCCTAACCCTAACCCTTCCCCGAAGCCTGACCCTCAGCCGTCCCCTAATCCTAACCCGTACGCTGACACTAACCCGCGCCCTCACACGTACGCTCCCCCTAGAGCGTTGTCGCACCCTCACCTGGACCCTGAACCGTCCCCGTCCCCTAACCCTAACCCTAGCCCGAACCCTAACCCTAACCCTTCCCCGAAGCCTGACCCTCAGCCGTCCCCTAATCCTAACCCGTACGCTGACACTAACCCGCGCCCTCACACGTACGCTCCCCCTAGAGCGTTGTCGTACCCTCACCTGGACCCTGAACCGTCCCCGTCCCCTAACCCTAACCCTAGGCCGAAGCCTAACCCTAAACCTTCCCCGAAGCCTGACCCTCAGCCGTCCCCTAATCCTAACCCGTACGCTGACACTAACCCGCGCCCTCACACATACGCTCCCCCTAGAGCGCTATCGTACCCTCACCTGGACCCTAAACCGTCCCCGTCCCCTAACCCTAACCCTAGCCCGAACCCTAACCCTAACCCTTCCCCGAAGCCTGACCCTCAGCCGTCGCCTAATCCTAACCCGTACGCTGACACTAACCCGCGCCCTCACACGTACGCTCCCCCTAGAGCGTTGTCGTACCCTCACCTGGACCCTAAACCGTCCCCGTCCCCTAACCCTAACCCTAGCCCGAACCCTAACCCTAACCCTTCCACGAAGCCTGACCCTCAGCCGTCCCCTAATCCTAACCCGTACGCTGACACTAACCCGCACCCTCACACGTACGCTCCCCCTAGAGCGTTGTCGTACCCTCACCTGAACCCTAAACCGTCCCCGTCCCCTAACCCTAACCCTAGCCCGAACCCTAACACTAACACTTCCCCGAAGCCTGACCCTCAGCCGTCCCCTAATCCTAACCCGTACGCTGACACTAACCCGCGCCCTCACACGTACGCTCCCCCTAGAGCGTTGTCGTACCCTCACCTGGACCCTAAACCGTCCCCGTCCCCTAACCCTAACCCTAGCCCGAACCCTAAACCTAACCCTTCCCCGAAGCCTGACCCTCAGCCGTCCCCTAATCCTAACCCGTACGCTGACACTAACCCGCGCCCTCACACGTACGCTCCCCCTAGAGCGTTGTCGTACCCTCACCTGGACCCTGAACCGTCCCCGTCCCCTAACCCTAACCCTAGGCCGAAGCCTAACCCTAACCGTTCCCCGAAGCCTGACCCTCAGCCGTCCCCTAATCCTAACCCGTACGCTGACACTAACCCGCGCCCTCACACGTACGCTCCCCCTAGAGCGTTGTCGTACCCTCACCTGGACCCTGAACCGTCCCCGTCCCCTAACCCTAACCCTAGGCCAAAGCCTAACCCTAACCCTTCCCCGAAGCCTGACCCTCAGCCGTCCCCTAATCCTAACCCGTACGCTGACACTAACCCGTGCCCTCACACGTACGCTCCCCCTAGAGCGTTGTCGTACCCTCACCTGGACCCTGAACCGTCCCCTAACCCTAACCCTAACCCTAGGCCGAAGCCTAACCCTAACCCTTCCCCGAAACCTGACCCTCAGCCGTCCCCTAATCCTAACCCGTACGCTGACACTAACCCGCGCCCTCACACGTACGCTCCCCCTAGAGCGTTGTCGTACCCTCACCTGGACCCTAAACCGTCCCCGTCCCCTAACCCTAACCCTAGCCCGAACCCTAACCCTAACCCTTCCCCGAAGCCTGACCCTCAGCCGTCCCCTAATCCTAACCCGTACGCTGACACTAACCCGCGCCCTCACACGTACGCTCCCCCTAGAGCGTTGTCGTACCCTCACCTGGACCCTGAACCGTCCCCGTCCCCTAACCCTAACCCTAGGCCGAAGCCTAACCCTAACCCTTCCCCGAAGCCTGACCCTCAGCCGTCCCCTAATCCTAACCCGTACGCTGACACTAACCCGCGCCCTCACACGTACGCTCCCCCTAGAGCGTTGTCGTACCCTCACCTGGACCCTGAACCGTCCCCGTCCCCTAACCCTAACCCTAGGCAGAAGCCTAATCCTAACCCTTCCCCGAAGCCTGACCCTCAGCCGTCCCCTAATCCTAACCCGTACGCTGACACTAACCCGCGCCCTCACACGTACGCTCCCCCTAGAGCGTTGTCGTACCCTCACCTGGACCCTGAACCGTCCCCGTCCCCTAACCCTAACCCTAGGCCGAAGCCTAACCCTAACCCTTCCCCGAAGCCTGACCCTCAGCCGTCCCCTAATCCTAACCCGTACGCTGACACTAACCCGCGCCCTCACACGTACGCTCCCCCTAGATCGTTGTCGTACCCTCACCTGGACCCTGAACCGTCCCCGTCCCCTAACCCTAACCCTAGGCCGAAGCCTAACCCTAAAACTTCCCCGAAGCCTGACCCTCAGCCGTCCCCTAATCCTAACCCGTACGCTGACACTAACCCGCGCCCTCACACGTACGCTCCCCCTAGAGCGTTGTCGTACCCTCACCTGGACCCTAAACCGTCCCCGTCCCCTAACCCTAACCCTAGCCCGAACCCTAACCCTAACCCTTCCCCGAAGCCTGACCCTCAGCCGTCCCCTAATCCTAACCCGTACGCTGACACTAACCCGCGCCCTCACACGTACGCTCCCCCTAGAGCGTTGTCGTACCCTCACCTGGACCCTAAACCGTCCCCGTCCCGTAACCCTAACCCTAGCCCGAACCCTAACCCTAACACTTCCCCGAAGCCTGACCCTCAGCCGTCCCCTAATCCTAACCCGTACGCTGACACTAACCCGCGCCCTCACACGTACGCTCCCCCTAGAGCGTTGTCGTACCCTCACCTGGACCCTAAACCGTCCCCGTCCCCTAACCCTAACCCTAGCCCGAACCCTAACCCTAACCCTTCCCCGAAGCCTGACCCTCAGCCGTCCCCTAATCCTAACCCGTACGCTGACACTAACCCGCGCCCTCACACGTACGCTCCCCCTAGAGCGTTGTCGTACCCTCACCTGGACCCTGAACCGTCCCCATCCCCTAACCCTAACCCTAGGCCGAAGCCTAACCCTAACCCTTCCCCGAAGCCTGACCCTCAGCCGTCCCCTAATCCTAACCCGTACGCTGACACTAACCCGCGCCCTCACACGTACGCTCCCCCTAGAGCGTTGTCGTACCCTCACCTGGACCCTGAACCGTCCCCGTCCCCTAACCCTAACCCTAGCCCGAACCCTAACCCTAACCCTTCCCCGAAGCCTGACCCTCAGCCGTCCCCTAATCCTAACCCGTACGCTGACACTAACCCGCGCCCTCACACGTACGCTCCCCCTAGAGCGTTGTCGTACCCTCACCTGGACCCTGAACCGTCCCCGTCCCCTAACCCTAACCCTAGGCCGAAGCCTAACCCTAACCCTTCCCCGAAGCCTGACCCTCAGCCGTCCCCTAATCCTAACCCGTACGCTGACACTAACCCGCGCCCTCACACGTACGCTCCCCCTAGAGCGTTGTCGTACCCTCACCTGGACCCTGAACCGTCGCCGTCCCCTAACCCTAACCCTAGGACGAAGCCTAACCCTAACACTTCCCCGAAGCCTGACCCTCAGCCGTCCCCTAATCCTAACCCGTACGCTGACACTAACCCGCGCCCTCACACGTACGCTCCCCCTACAGCGTTGTCGTACCCTCACCTGGACCCTGAACCGTCCCCGTCCCCTAACCCTAACCCTAGGCCGAAGCCTAACCCTAACCCTTCCCCGAAGCCTGACCCTCAGCCGTCCCCTAATCCTAACCCGTACGCTGACACTAACCCGCGCCCTCACACGTACGCTCCCCCTAGAGCGTTGTCGTACCCTCACCTGGACCCTGAACCGTCCCCGTCCCCTAACCCTAACCCTAGCCCGAAGCCTAACCCTAACCCTTCCCCGAAGCCTGACCCTCAGCCGTCCCCTAATCCTAACCCGTACGCTGACACTAACCCGCGCCCTCACACGTACGCTCCCCCTAGAGCGTTGTCGTACCCTCACCTGGACCCTGAACCGTCCCCGTCCCCTAACCCTAACCCTAGCCCGAACCCTAACCCTAACCCTTCCCCGAAGCCTGACCCTCAGCCGTCCCCTAATCCTAACCCGTACGCTGACACTAACCCGCGCCCTCACACGTACGCTCCCCCTAGAGCGTTGTCGTACCCTCACCTGGTCCCTGAACCGTCCCCGTCCCCTAACACTAACCCTAGGCCGAAGCCTAACCCTAACCCTTCCCCGAAGCCTGACCCTCAGCCGTCCCCTAATCCTAACCCGTACGCTGAAACTAACCCGCGCCCTCACACGTACGCTCCCCCTAGAGCGTTGTCGTACCCTCACCTGGACCCTAAACCGTCCCCGTCCCCTAACCCTAACCCTAGCCCGAACCCTAACCCTAACACTTCCCCGAAGCCTGACCCTCAGCCGTCCCCTAATCCTAACCCGTACGCTGACACTAACCCACGCCCTCACACGTACGCTCCCCCTAGAGCGTTGTCGTACCCTCACCTGGACCCTAAACCGTCCCCGTCCCCTAACCCTAACCCTAGCCCGAACCCTAACCCTAACCCTTCCCCGAAGCCTGACCCTCAGCCGTCCCCTAATCCTAACCCGTACGCTGACACTAACCCGCGCCCTCACACGTACGCTCCCCCTAGAGCGTTTTCGTACCCTCACCTGGACCCTAAACCGTCCCCGTCCCCTAACCCTAACCCTAGCCCGAACCCTAACCCTAACCCTTCCCCGAAGCCTGACCCTCAGCCGTCCCCTAATCCTAACCCGTACGCTGACACTAACCCGCGCACTCACACGTACGCTCCCCCTAGAGCGTTGTCGTACCCTCACCTGGACCCTAAACCGTCCCCGTCCCCTAACCCTAACCCTAGCCCGAACCCTACCCTAACCCTTCCCCGAAGCCTGACCCTCAGCCGTCCCCTAATCCTAACCCGTACGCTGACACTAACCCGCGCCCTCACACGTACGCTCCCCCTAGAGCGTTGTCGTACCCTCACCTGGACCCTAAACCGTCCCCGTCCCCTAACCCTAACCCTAGGCCGAACCCTAACCCTAACCCTTGCCCGAAGCCTGACCCTCAGCCGTCCCCTAATCCTAACCCGTACACTGACACTAACCCACGCCCTCACACGTACGGTCCACCTAGAGCGTTGTCGTACCCTCACCTGGACCCTAAACAGTCCCCGTCCCCTAACCCTAACCCTAGCCCGAACCCTAACCCTAACCCTTCCCCGAAGCCTGACCCTCAGCCGTCCCCTAATCCTAACCCGGACGCTGACACTAACCCACGCCCTCACACGTACGCTCCCCCTAGAGCGTTGTCGTACCCTCACCTGGACCCTGAACCGTCCCCGTCCCCTAACCCTAACCCTAGGCCGAAGCCTAACCCTAACCCTTCCCCGAAGCCTGACCCTCAGCCGTCCCCTAATCCTAACCCGTACGCTGACACTAACCCGCGCCCTCACACGTACGCTCCCCCTAGAGCGTTGTCGTACCCTCACCTGGACCCTGAACCGTCCCCGTCCCCTAACCCTAACCCTAGGCCGAAGCCTAACCCTAACCCTTCCCCGAAGCCTGACCCTCAGCCATCCCCTAATCCTAACCCGTACGCTGACACTAACCTGCGCCCTCACACGTACGCTCCCCCTAGAGCGTTGTCGTACCCTCACCTGGACCCTGAACCGTCCCCGTCCCCTAACCCTAACCCTAGGCCGAAGCCTAACCCTAACCCTTCCCCGAAGCCTGACCCTCAGCCGTCCCCTAATCCTAACCCGTACACTGACACTAACCCGCGCCCTCACACGTACGCTCCCCCTAGAGCGTTGTCGTACCCTCACCTGGACCCTGAACCGTCCCCGTCCCCTAACCCTAACCCTAGCCCGAACCCTAAACCTAACCCTTCCCCGAAGCCTGACCCTCAGCCGTCCCCTAATCCTAACCCGTACGCTGACACTAACCCGCGCCCTCACTCGTACGCTCCCCCTAGAGCGTTGTCGTACCCTCACCTGGACCCTGAACCGTCCCCGTCCCCTAACCCTAACCCTAGCCCGAACCCTAACCCTAACCCTTCCCCGAAGCCTGACCCTCAGCCGTCCCCTAATCCTAACCCGTACGCTGACACTAACCCGCGCCCTCACACGTACGCTCCCCCTAGAGCGTTGTCGTACCCTCACCTGGACCCTAAACCGTCCCCGTCCCCTAACCCTAACCCTAGCCCGAACCCTAACCCTAACCCTTCCCCGAAGCCTGACCCTCAGCCGTCCCCTAATCCTAACCCGTACGCTGACACTAACCCGCGCCCTCACACGTACGCTCCCCCTAGAGCGTTGTCGTACCCTCACCTGGACCCTGAACCGTCCCCGTCCCCTAACCCTAACCCTAGGCCGAAGCCTAACCCTAACCCTTCCCCGAAGCCTGACCCTCAGCCGTCCCATAATCCTAACCCGTACGCTGACACTAACCCGCGCCCTCACATGTACGCTCCCCCTAGAGCGTTGTCGTACCCTCACCTGGACCCTGAACCGTCCCTGTCCCCTAACCCTAACCCTAGGCCGAAGCCTAACCCTAACCCTTCCCCGAAGCCTGACCCTCAGCCGTCCCCTAATCCTAACCCGTACGCTGACACTAACCCACGCCCTCACACGTACGCTCCCCCTAGAGCGTTGTCGTACCCTCACCTGGACCCTGAACCGTCCCCGTCCCCTAACCCTAACCCTAGCCCGAACCCTAACCCTAACCCTTCCCCGAAGCCTGACCCTCGGCCGTCCCCTAATCCTAACCCGTACGCTGACACTAACCCGCGCCCTCACACGTACGCTCCCCCTAGAGCGTTGTCGTACCCTCACCTGGACCCTGAACCGTCCCCGTCCCCTAACCCTAACCCTAGGCCGAAGCCTAACCCTAACCCTTCCCCGAAGCCTGACCCTCAGCCGTCCCCTAATCCTAACCCGTACGCTGACTCTAACCCGCGCCCTCACACGTACGCTCCCCCTAGAGCGTTGTCGTACCCTCACCTGGACCCTGAACCGTCCCCGTCCCCTAACCCTAACCCTAGGCCGAAGCCTAACCCTAACCCTTCCCCGAAGCCTGACCCTCAGCCGTCCCCTAATCCTAACCCGTACGCTGACACTAACCCGCGCCCTCACACGTACGCTCCCCCTAGAGCGTTGCCGTACCCTCACCTGGACCCTGAACCGTCCCCGTCCCCTAAGCCTAACCCTAGCCCGAAGCCTAACCCTAACCCTTCCCTGAAGCCTGACCCTCAGCCGTCCCCTAATCCTAACCCGTACGCTGACACTAACCCGCGCCCTCACACGTACGCTCCCCCTAGAGCGTTGTCGTACCCTCACCTGGACCCTAAACCGTCCCCGTCCCCTAACCCTAACCCTAGCCCGAACCCTAACCCTAACCCTTCCCCGAAGCCTGACCCTCAGCCGACCCTAATCCTAACCCGTACGCTGACACTAACCCGCGCCCTCACACGTACGCTCCCCCTAGAGCGTTGTCGTACCCTCACCTGGACCCTAAACAGTCCCCATCCCCTAACCCTAACCCTAGCCCGAACACTAACCCTAACCCTTCCCCGAAGCCTGACCCTCAGCCGTCCCCTAATCCTAACCCGTACGCTGACACTAACCCGCGCCCTCACACGTACGCTCCCCCTAGAGCGCTGTCGTACCCTCACCTGGACCCTAAACCGTCCCCGTCCCCTAACCCTAACCCTAGCCCGAACCCTAAACCTAACCCTTCCCCGAAGCCTGACCCTCAGCCGTCCCCTAATCCTAACCCGTACGCGGACACTAACCCACGCCCTCACACGTACGCTCCCCCTAGAGCGTTGTCGTACCCTCACCTGGACCCTAAACCGTCCCCGTCCCCTAACCCTAACCCTAGCCAGAACCCTAACCCTAACCCTTCCCCGAAGCCTGACCCTCAGCCGTCGCCTAATCCTAACCCGTACGCTGACACTAACCCGCGCCCTCACACGTACGCTCCCCCTAGAGCGTTGTCGTACCCTCACCTGGACCCTAAACCGTCCCCGTCCCCTAACCCTAACCCTAGCCCGAACCCTAACCCTAACACTTCCACGAAGCCTGACCCTCAGCCGTCCCCTAATCCTAACCCGTACGCTGACACTAACCCGCGCCCTCACACGTACGCTCCCCCTAGAGCGTTGTCGTACCCTCACCTGGACCCTAAACCGTCCCCGTCCCCTAACCCTAACCCTAGCCCGAACCCTAACCCTAACCCTTCCCCGAAGCCTGACCCTCAGCCGTCCCCTAATCCTAACCCGTACGCTGAAACTAACCCGCGCCCTCACACGTACGCTCCCCCTAGAGCGTTGTCGTACCCTCACCTGGACCCTAAACCGTCCCCATCCCCTAACCCTAACCCTAGCCCGAACCCTAAACCTAACGCTTCCCCGAAGCCTGACCCTCAGCCGTCCCCTAATCCTAACCCGTACGCTGACACTAACCCGCGCCCTCACACGTACGCTCCCCCTAGAGCGTTGTCGTACCCTCACCTGGACCCTGAACCGTCCCCGTCCCCTAACCCTAACCCTAGGCCGAAGCCTAACCCTAACCCTTCCCCGAAGCCTGACCCTCAGCCGTCCCCTAATCCTAACCCGTACTCTGACACTAACCCGCGCCCTCACACGTACGCTCCCCCTAGAGCGTTGTCGTACCCTCACCTGGACCCTGAACCGTCCCCGTCCCCTAACCCTAACCCTAGGCCGAAGCTTAACCCTAACCCTTCCCAGAAGCCTGACCCTCAGCCGTCCCCTAATTCAAACCCGTACGCTGACACTAACCCGCGCCCTCACACGTACGCTCCCCCTAGAGCGTTGTCGTACCCTCACCTGGACCCTGAACCGTCCCCGTCCCCTAACCCTAACCCTAGCCCGAACCCTAACCCTAACCCTTCCCCGAAGCCTGACCCTCAGCCGTCCCCTAATCCTAACCCGTACGCTGACACTAACCCGCGCCCTCACACGTACGCTCCCCCTAGAGCGTTGTCGTACCCTCACCTGGACCCTGAACCGTCCCCGTCCCCTAACCCTAACCCTAGGCCGAAGCCTAACCTTAACCCTTCCCCGAAGCCTGACCCTCAGCCGTCCCCTAATCCTAACCCGTACGCTGACACTAACCCGCGCCCTCACACGTACGCTCCCCCTAGAGCGTTGTCGTACCCTCACCTGGACCCTGAACCGTCCCCGTCCCCTAACCCTAACCCTAGGCCGAAGCCTAACCCTAACCCTTCCCCGAAGCCTGACCCTCAGCCGTCCCCTAATCCTAACCCGTACGCTGACACTAACCCGCGCCCTCACACGTACGCTCCCCCTAGAGCGTTGTCGTACCCTCACCTGGACCCTGAACCGTCCCCGTCCCCTAACCCTAACCCTAGGCCGAAGCCTAACCCTAACCCTTCCCCGAAGCCTGACCCTCAGCCGTCCCCTAATCCTAACCCGTACACTGACACTAACCCGTGCCCTCACACGTACGCTCCCCCTAGATCGTTGTCGTACCCTCACCTGGACCCTGAACCGTCCCCGTCCCCTAACCCTAACCCTAGGCCGAAGCCTAACCCTAAACCTTCCCCGAAGCCTGACCCTCAGCCGTCCCCTAATCCTAACCCGTACGCTGACACTAACCCGCGCCCTCACACGTACGCTCCCCCTAGAGCGTTGTCATACCCTCACCTGGACCCTGAACCGTCCCCGTCCCCTAACCATAACCCTAGCCCGAACCCTAACCCTAAGCCTTCCCCGAAGCCTGACCCTCAGCCGTCCCCTAATCCTAACCCGTACGCTGACACTAACCCGCTCCCTCACACGTACGCTCCCCCTAGAGCGTTGTGGTACCCTCACCTGGACTCTAAACCGTCCCCGTCCCCTAACCCTAACCCTAGCCCGAACCCTAACCCTAACCCTTCCCCGAAGCCTGACCCTCAGCCGTCCCCTAATCCTACCCGTACGCTGACACTAAACCGCGCCCTCACACGTACGCTCCCCCTAGAGCGTTGTCGTACCCTCACCTGGACCCTGAACCGTCCCCGTCCCCTAACCCTAACCCTAGGCCGAAGCCTAACCCTAACCCTTCCCCGAAGCCTGACCCTCAGCCGTCCCCTAATCCTAACCCGTACGCTGACACTAACCCTCGCCCTCACACGTACGCTCCCCCTAGAGCGTTGTCGTACCCTCATCTGGACCCTGAACCGTCCCCGTCCCCTAACCCTAACCCTAGGCCGAAGCCTAACCCTAACCATTCCCCGAAGCCTGACCCTCAGCCGTCCCCTAATCCTAACCCGTACGCTGACACTAACCCGCGCCCTCACATGTACGCTCCCCCTAGAGCGTTGTCGTACCCTCACCTGGACCCTGAACCGTCCCCGTCCCCTAACCCTAACCCTAGGCCGAAGCCTAACCCTAACCCTTCCCCGAAGCCTGACCCTCAGCCGTCCCCTAATCCTAACCCGTACGCTGACACTAACCCGCGCCCTCACACGTACGCTCCCCCTAGAGCGTTGTCGTACCCTCACCTGGACCCTGAACCGTCCCCGTCCCCTAACCCTAACCCTAGCCCGAAGCCTAACCCTAACCCTTCCCCGAAGCCTGACCCTCAGCCGTCCCCTAATCCTAACCCGTACGCTGACACTAACCCGCGCCCTCACACGTACGCTCCCCCTAGAGCGTTGTCGTACCCTCACCTGGACCCTGAACCGTCCCCGTCCCCTAACCCTAACCCTAGGCCGAAGCCTAACCTTAACCCTTCCCCGAAGCCTGACCCTCAGCCGTCCCCTAATCCTAACCCGTACGCTGACACTAACCCGCGCCCTCACACGTACGCTCCCCCTAGAGCGTTGTCGTACCCTCACCTGGACCCTGAACCGTCCCCGTCCCCTAACCCTAACCCTAGGCCGAAGCCTAACCCTAACCCTTCCCCGAAGCCTGACCCTCAGCCGTCCCCTAATCCTAACCCGTACGCTGACACTAACCCGCGCCCTCACACGTACGCTCCCCCTAGAGCGTTGTCGTACCCTCACCTGGACCCTGAACCGTCCCCGTCCCCTAACCCTAACCCTAGGCCGAAGCCTAACCCTAACCCTTCCCCGAAGCCTGACCCTCAGCCGTCCCCTAATCCTAACCCGTACGCTGACACTAACCCGCGCCCTCACACGTACGCTCCCCCTAGAGCGTTGTCGTACCCTCACCTGGACCCTGAACCGTCCCCGTCCCCTAACCCTAACCCTAGCCCGAACCCTAACCCTAACCCTTCCCCGAAGCCTGACCCTCAGCCGTCCCCTAATCCTAACCCTTACGCTGACACTAACCCACGCCCTCACACGTACGCTCCCCCTAGAGCGTTGTCGTACCCTCACCTGGACCCTGAACCGTTCCCGTCCCCTAACCCTAACCCTAGGCCGAAGCCTAACCTTAACCCTTCCCCGAAGCCTGACCCTCAGCCGTCCCCTAATCCTAACCCGTACGCTGACACTAACCCGCGCCCTCACACGTACGCTCCCCCTAGAGCGTTGTCGTACCCTCACCTGGACCCTAAACCGTCCCCGTCCCCTAACCCTAACCCTAGCCCGAACCCTAACCCTAACACTTCCCCGAAGCCTGACCCTCAGCCGTCCCCTAATCCTAACCCGTACGCTGACACTAACCCGCGCCCTCACACGTACGCTCCCCCTAGAGCGTTGTCGTACCCTCACCTGGACCCTAAACCGTCCCTATCCCCTAAACCTAACCCTAGCCCGAACCCTAAACCTAACCCTTCCCCGAAGCCTGACCCTCAGCCGTCCCCTAATCCTAACCCGTACGCTGACACTAACCCGCGCCCTCACACGTACGCTCCCCCTAGAGCGTTGTCGTACCCTCACCTGGACCCTAAACCGTCCCCGTCCCCTAACCCTAACCCTAGCCCGAACCCTAACACTAACACTTCCCCGAAGCCTGACCCTCAGCCGTCCCCTAATCCTAACCCGTACGCTGACACTAACCCGCGCCCTCACACGTACGCTCCCCCTAGAGCGTTGTCGTACCCTCACCTGGACCCTAAACCGTCCCCGTCCCCTAACCCTAACCCTAGCCCGAACCCTAAACCTAACCCTTCCCCGAAGCCTGACCCTCAGCCGTCCCCTAATCCTAACCCGTACGCTGACACTAACCCGCGCCCTCACACGTACGCTCCCCCTAGAGCGTTGTCGTACCCTCACCTGGACCCTGAACCGTCCCCGTCCCCTAACCCTAACCCTAGGCCGAAGCCTAACCCTAACCGTTCCCCGAAGCCTGACCCTCAGCCGTCCCCTAATCCTAACCCGTACGCTGACACTAACCCGCGCCCTCACACGTACGCTCCCCCTAGAGCGTTGTCGTACCCTCACCTGGACCCTGAACCGTCCCCGTCCCCTAACACTAACCCTAGGCCAAAGCCTAACCCTAACCCTTCCCCGAAGCCTGACCCTCAGCCGTCCCCTAATCCTAACCCGTACGCTGACACTAACCCGTGCCCTCACACGTACGCTCCCCCTAGAGCGTTGTCGTACCCTCACCTGGACCCTGAACCGTCCCCGTCCCCTAACCCTAACCCTAGGCCGAAGCCTAACCCTAACCCTTCCCCGAAGCCTGACCCTCAGCCGACCCCTAATCCTAACCCGTACGCTGACACTAACCCGCGCCCTCACACGTACGCTCCCCCTAGAGAGTTGTCGTACCCTTACCTGGACCCTAAACCGTCCCCGTCCCCTAACCCTAACCCTAGCCCGAACCCTAACCCTAACCCTTCCCCGAAGCCTGACCCTCAGCCGTCCCCTAATCCTAACCCGTACGCTGACACTAACCCGCGCCCTCACACGTACGCTCCCCCTAGAGCGTTGTCGTACCCTCACCTGGACCCTGAACCGTCCCCGTCCCCTAACCCTAACCCTAGGCCGAAGCCTAACCCTAACCCTTCCCCGAAGCCTGACCCTCAGCCGTCCCCTAATCCTAACCCGTACGCTGACACTAACCCGCGCCCTCACACGTACGCTCCCCCTAGAGCGTTGTCGTACCCTCACCTGGACCCTGAACCGTCCCCGTCCCCTAACCCTAACCCTAGGCCGAAGCCTAATCCTAACCCTTCCCCGAAGCCTGACCCTCAGCCGTCCCCTAATCCTAACCCGTACGCTGACACTAACCCGCGCCCTCACACGTACGCTCCCCCTAGAGCGTTGTCGTACCCTCACCTGGACCCTGAACCGTCCCCGTCCCCTAACCCTAACCCTAGGCCGAAGCCTAACCCTAACCCTTCCCCGAAGCCTGACCCTCAGCCGTCCCCTAATCCTAAACCATACGCTGACACTAACCCGCGCCCTCACACGTACGCTCCCCCTAGAGCGTTGTCGTACCCTCACCTGGACCCTGAACCGTCCCCGTCCCCTAACCCTAACCCTAGGCCGAAGCCTAACCCTAAACCTTCCCCGAAGCCTGACCCTCAGCCGTCCCCTAATCCTAACCCGTACGCTGACACTAACCCGCGCCCTCACACGTACGCTCCCCCTAGAGCGTTGTCGTACCCACACCTGGACCCTAAACCGTCCCCGTCCCCTAACCCTAACCCTAGCCCGAACCCTAACCCTAACCCTTCCCCGATGCCTGACCCTCAGCCGTCCCCTAATCCTAACCCGTACGCTGACACTAACCCGCGCCCTCACACGTACGCTCCCCCTAGAGCGTTGTCGTACCCTCACCTGGACCCTAAACCGTCCCCGTCCCCTAACCCTAACCCTAGCCTGAACCCTAACCCTAACCCTTCCCCGAAGCCTGACCCTCAGCCGTCCCCTAATCCTACCCGTACGCTGACACTAACCCGCGCCCTCACACGTACGCTCCCCCTAGAGCGTTGTCGTACCCTCACCTGGACCCTAAACCGTCCCCGTCCCCTAACCCTAACCCTAGCCCGAACCCTAACCCTAAACCTTCTACGAAGCCTGACCCTCAGCCGTCCCCTAATCCTAACCCGTACGCTGACACTAACCCGCGCCCTCACACGTACGCTCCCCCTAGAGCGTTGTCGTACCCTCACCTGGACCCTAAACCGTCCCCGTCCCCTAACCCTAACCCTATCCCGAACCCTAACACTAACCCTTCCCCGAAGCCTGACCCTCAGCCGTCCCCTAATCCTAACCCGTACGCTGACACTAAACCGCGCCCTCACACGTACGCTCCCCCTAGAGCGTTGTCGTACCCTCACCTGGACCCTGAACCGTCCCCGTCCCCTAACCCTAACCCTAGCCCGAACTCTAACCCTAACCCTTCCCCGAAGCCTCACCCTCAGCCGTCCCCTAATCCTAACCCGTACGCTGACACTAACCCGCGCCCTCACACGTACGCTCCCCCTAGAGCGTTGTCGTACCCTCACCTGGACCCTGAACCGTCCCCGTCCCCTAACCCTAACCCTAGGCCGAAGCCTAACCCTAACCCTTCCCCGAAGCCTGACCCTCAGCCGTCCCCTAATCCTAACCCGTACGCTGACACTAACCCGCGCCCTCACACGTACGCTCCCCCTAGGTCGTTGTCGTACCCTCACCTGGACCCTAAACCGTCCCCGTCCCCTAACCCTAACCCTAGCCCGAAGCCTAACCCTAACCCTTCCCCGAAGCCTGACCCTCAGCCGTCCCCTAATCCTAACCCGTACGCTGACACTAACCCGCGCCCTCACACGTACGCTCCCCCTAGAGCGTTGTCGTACCCTCACCTGGACCCTGAACCGTCCCCGTCCCCTAACCCTAACCCTAACCCTAGCCCGAACCCTAACCCTAACCCTTCCCCGAAGCCTGACCCTCAGCCGTCCCCTAATCCTAACCCGTACGCTGACACTAACCCGCGCCCTCACACGTACGCTCCCCCTAGAGCGTTGTCGTACCCTCACCTGGACCCTAAATCGTCCCCGTCCCCTAACCCTAACCCTAGCCCGAACCCTAACCCTAACCCTTCCCCGAAGCCTGACCCTCAGCCGTCCCCTAATCCTAACCCGTACGCTGACACTAACCCGCGGCCTCACACGTACGCTCCCCCTAGAGCGTTGTCGTACCCTCACCTGGACCCTAAACCGTCCCCGTCCCCTAACCCTAACCCTAGCCCGAACCCTAACCCTAACCCTTCCCCGAAGCCTGACCCTCAGCCGTCCCCTAATCCTAACCCGTACGATGACACTAACCCGCGCCCTCACACGTACGCTCCCCCTAGAGCGTTGTCGTACCCTCACCTGGACCCTGAACCGTCCCCGTCCCCTAACCCTAACCCTAGGCCGAAGCCTAACCCTAACCCTTCCCCGAAGCCTGACCCTCAGCCGTCCCCTAATCCTAACCCGTACGCTGACACTAACCCGCGCCCTCACACGTACGCTCCCCCTAGAGCGTTGTCGTACCCTCACCTGGACCCTGAACCGTCCCCGTCCCCTAACCCTAACCCTAGGCCGAAGCCTAACCCTAACACTTCCCCGAAGCCTGACCCTCAGCCGTCCCCTAATCCTAACCCGTACGCTGACACTAACCCGCGCCCTCACACGTACGCTCCCCCTAGAGCGTTGTCGTACCCTCACCTGGACCCTGAACCGTCCCCGTCCCCTAACCCTAACCCTAGGCCGAAGCCTAACCCTAACCCTTCCCCGAAGCCTGACCCTCAGCCGTCCCCTAATCCTAACCCGTACGCTGACACTAACCCGCGCCCTCACACGTACGCTCCCCCTAGAGCGTTGTCGTACCCTCACCTGGACCCTGAACCGTCGCCGTCCCCTAACCCTAACCCTAGGCCGAAGCCTAACCCTAACACTTCCCCGAAGCCTGACCCTCAGCCGTCCCCTAATCCTAACCCGTACGCTGACACTAACCCGCGCCCTCACACGTACGCTCCCCCTAGAGCGTTGTCGTACCCTCACCTGGACCCTGAACCGTCGCCGTCCCCTAACCCTAACCCTAGGCCGAAGCCTAACCCTAACCCTTCCCCGAAGCCTGACCCTCAGCCGTCCCCTAATCCTAACCCGTACGCTGACACTAACCCGCGCCCTCACACGTACGCTCCCCCTAGAGCGTTGTCGTACCCTCACCTGGACCCTGAACCGTCCCCGTCCCCTAACCCTAACCCTAGCCCGAACCCTAACCCTAACCCTTGCCCGAAGCCTGACCCTCAGCCGTCCCCTAATCCTAACACGTACACTGACACTAACCCACGCCCTCACACGTACGGTCCACCTAGAGCGTTGTCGTACCCTCACCTGGACCCTAAACAGTCCCCGTCCCCTAAACCTAACCCTAGCCCGAACCCTAACCCTAACCCTTCCCCGAAGCCTGACCCTCAGCCGTCCCCTAATCCTAACCCGTACGCTGACACTAACCCGCGCCCTCACACGTACGCTCCCCCTAGAGCGTTGTCGTACCCTCACCTGGACCCTGAACCGTCCCCGTCCCCTAACCCTAACCCTAGGCCGAAGCCTAACCCTAACCCTTCCCCGAAGCCTGACCCTCAGCCGTCCCCTAATCCTAACCCGTACGCTGACACTAACCCGCGCCCTCACACGTACGCTCCCCCTAGAGCGTTGTCGTACCCTCACCTGGACCCTGAACCGTCCCCGTCCCCTAACCCTAACCCTAGGCCGAAGCCTAACCCTAACCCTTCCCCGAAGCCTGACCCTCAGCCGTCCCCTAATCCTAACCCGTACGCTGACACTAACCCGCGCCCTCACACGTACGCTCCCCCTAGAGCGTTGTCGTACCCTCACCTGGACCCTGAACCGTCCCCGTCCCCTAACCCTAACCCTAGTCCGAAGCCTAACCCTAACCCTTCCCCGAAGCCTGACCCTCAGCCGTCCCCTAATCCTAACCCGTACGCTGACACTAACCCGCGCCCTCACACGTACGCTCCCCCTAGAGCGTTGTCGTACCCTCACCTGGACCCTGAACCGTCCCCGTCCCCTAACCATAACCCTAGGCCGAAGCCTAATCCTAACCCTTCCCCGAAGCCTGACCCTCAGCCGTCCCCTAATCCTAACCCGTACGCTGACACTAACCCGCGCCCTCACACGTACGCTCCCCCTAGAGCGTTGTCGTACCCTCACCTGGACCCTGAACCGTCCCCGTCCCCTAACCCTAACCCTAGGCCGAAGCCTAACCCTAACCCTTCCCCGAAGCCTAACCCTCAGCCGTCCCCTAATCCTAACCCGTACGCTGACACTAACCCGAGCCCTCACACGTACGCTCCCCCTAGATCGTTGTCGTACACTCACCTGGACCCTGAACCGTCCCCGTCCCCTAACCCTAACCCTAGGCCGAAGCCTAACCCTAACCCTTCCCCGAAGCCTGACCCTCAGCCGTCCCCTAATCCTAACCCGTACGCTGACACTAACCTGCGCCCTCACACGTACGCTCCCCCTAGAGCGTTGTCGTACCCTCACCTGGACCCTGAACCGTCCCCGTCCCCTAACCCTAACCCTAGGCCGAAGCCTAACCCTAACCCTTCCCCGAAGCCTGACCCTCAGCCGTCCCCTAATCCTAACCCGTACACTGACACTAACCCGCGCCCTCACACGTACGCTCCCCCTAGAGCGTTGTCGTACCCTCACCTGGACCCTGAACCGTCCCCGTCCCCTAACCCTAACCCTAGCCCGAACCCTAAACCTAACCCTTCCCCGAAGCCTGACCCTCAGCCGTCCCCTAATCCTAACCCGTACGCTGACACTAACCCGCGCCCTCACTCGTACGCTCCCCCTAGAGCGTTGTCGTACCCTCACCTGGACCCTGAACCGTCCCCGTCCCCTAACCCTAACCCTAGCCCGAACCCTAACCCTAACCCTTCCCCGAAGCCTGACCCTCAGCCGTCCCCTAATCCTAACCCGTACGCTGACACTAACCCGCGCCCTCACACGTACGCTCCCCCTAGAGCGTTGTCGTACCCTCACCTGGACCCTAAACCGTCCCCGTCCCCTAACCCTAACCCTAGCCCGAACCCTAACCCTAACCCTTCCCCGAAGCCTGACCCTCAGCCGTCCCCTAATCCTAACCCGTACGCTGACACTAACCCGCGCCCTCACACGTACGCTCCCCCTAGAGCGTTGTCGTACCCTCACCTGGACCCTGAACCGTCCCCGTCCCCTAACCCTAACCCTAGGCCGAAGCCTAACCCTAACCCTTCCCCGAAGCCTGACCCTCAGCCGTCCCATAATCCTAACCCGTACGCTGACACTAACCCGCGCCCTCACATGTACGCTCCCCCTAGAGCGTTGTCGTACCCTCACCTGGACCCTGAACCGTCCCCGTCCCCTAACCCTAACCCTAGGCCGAAGCCTAACCCTAACCCTTCCCCGAAGCCTGACCCTCAGCCGTCCCCTAATCCTAACCCGTACGCTGACACTAACCCACGCCCTCACACGTACGCTCCCCCTAGAGCGTTGTCGTACCCTCACCTGGACCCTGAACCGTCCCCGTCCCCTAACCCTAACCCTAGCCCGAACCCTAACCCTAACCCTTCCCCGAAGCCTGACCCTCGGCCGTCCCCTAATCCTAACCCGTACGCTGACACTAACCCGCGCCCTCACACGTACGCTCCCCCTAGAGCGTTGTCGTACCCTCACCTGGACCCTGAACCGTCCCCGTCCCCTAACCCTAACCCTAGGCCGAAGCCTAACCCTAACCCTTCCCCGAAGCCTGACCCTCGGCCGTCCCCTAATCCTAACCCGTACGCTGACACTAACCCGCGCCCTCACACGTACGCTCCCCCTAGAGCGTTGTCGTACCCTCACCTGGACCCTGAACCGTCCCCGTCCCCTAACCCTAACCCTAGGCCGAAGCCTAACCCTAACCCTTCCCCGAAGCCTGACCCTCAGCCGTCCCCTAATCCTAACCCGTACGCTGACACTAACCCGCGCCCTCACACGTACGCTCCCCCTAGAGCGTTGCCGTACCCTCACCTGGACCCTGAACCGTCCCCGTCCCCTAAGCCTAACCCTAGCCCGAAGCCTAACCCTAACCCTTCCCCGAAGCCTGACCCTCAGCCGTCCCCTAATCCTAACCCGTACGCTGACACTAACCCGCGCCCTCACACGTACGCTCCCCCTAGAGCGTTGTCGTACCCTCACCTGGACCCTAAACCGTCCCCGTCCCCTAACCCTAACCCTAGCCCGAACCCTAACCCTAACCCTTCCCCGAAGCCTGACCCTCAGCCGACCCTAATCCTAACCCGTACGCTGACACTAACCCGCGCCCTCACACGTACGCTCCCCCTAGAGCGTTGTCGTACCCTCACCTGGACCCTAAACAGTCCCCATCCCCTAACCCTAACCCTAGCCCGAACACTAACCCTAACCCTTCCCCGAAGCCTGACCCTCAGCCGTCCCCTAATCCTAACCCGTACGCTGACACTAACCCGCGCCCTCACACGTACGCTCCCCCTAGAGCGCTGTCGTACCCTCACCTGGACCCTAAACCGTCCCCGTCCCCTAACCCTAACCCTAGCCCGAACCCTAAACCTAACCCTTCCCCGAAGCCTGAACCTCAGCCGTCCCCTAATCCTAACCCGTACGCTGACACTAACCCACGCCCTCACACGTACGCTCCCCCTAGAGCGTTGTCGTACCCTCACCTGGACCCTGAACCGTCCCCGTCCCCTAACCCTAACCCTAGGCCGAAGCCTAACCCTAACCCTTCCCCGAAGCCTGACCCTCAGCCGTCCCCTAATCCTAACCCGTACTCTGACACTAACCCGCGCCCTCACACGTACGCTCCCCCAGAGCGTTGTCGTACCCTCACCTGGACCCTGAACCGTGCCCGTCCCCTAACCCTAACCCTAGGCCGAAGCTTAACCCTAACCCTTCCCAGAAGCCTGACCCTCAGCCGTCCCCTAATCCAAACCCGTACGCTGACACTAACCCGCGCCCTCACACGTACGCTCCCCCTAGAGCGTTGTCGTACCCTCACCTGGACCCTGAACCGTCCCCGTCCCCTAACCCTAACCCTAGCCCGAACCCTAACCCTAACCCTTCCCCGAAGCCTGACCCTCAGCCGTCCCCTAATCCTAACCCGTACGCTGACACTAACCCGCGCCCTCACACGTACGCTCCCCCTAGAGCGTTGTCGTACCCTCACCTGGACCCTGAACCGTCCCCGTCCCCTAACCCTAACCCTAGGCCGAAGCCTAACCTTAACCCTTCCCCGAAGCCTGACCCTCAGCCGTCCCCTAATCCTAATCCGTACGCTGACACTAACCCGCGCCCTCACACGTACGCTCCCCCTAGAGCGTTGTCGTACCCTCACCTGGACCCTGAACCGTCCCCGTCCCCTAACCCTAACCCTAGGCCGAAGCCTAACCCTAACCCTTCCCCGAAGCCTGACCCTCAGCCGTCCCCTAATCCTAACCCGTACGCTGACACTAACCCGCGCCCTCACACGTACGCTCCCCCTAGAGCGTTGTCGTACCCTCACCTGGACCCTGAACCGTCCCCGTCCCCTAACCCTAACCCTAGGCCGAAGCCTAACCCTAACACTTCCCCGAAGCCTGACCCTCAGCCGTCCCCTAATCCTAACCCGTACGCTGACACTAACCCGTGCCCTCACACGTACGCTCCCCCTAGATCGTTGTCGTACCCTCACCTGGACCCTGAACCGTCCCCGTCCCCTAACCCTAACCCTAGGCCGAAGCCTAACCCTAAACCTTCCCCGAAGCCTGACCCTCAGCCGTCCCCTAATCCTAACCCGTACGCTGACACTAACCCGCGCCCTCACACGTACGCTCCCCCTAGAGCGTTGTCATACCCTCACCTGGACCCTGAACCGTCCCCGTCCCCTAACCCTAACCCTAGCCCGAACCCTAACCCTAAGCCTTCCCCGAAGCCTGACCCTCAGCCGTCCCCTAATCCTAACCCGTACGCTGACACTAACCCGCGCCCTCACACGTACGCTCCCCCTAGAGCGTTGTCGTACCCTCACCTGGACTCTAAACCGTCCCCGTCCCCTAACCCTAACCCTAGCCCGAACCCTAACCCTAACCCTTCCCCGAAGCCTGACCCTCAGCCGTCCCCTAATCCTACCCGTACGCTGACACTAAACCGCGCCCTCACACGTACGCTCCCCCTAGAGCGTTGTCGTACCCTCACCTGGACCTTGAACCGTCCCCGTCCCCTAACCCTAACCCTAGGCCGAAGCCTAACCCTAACCCTTCCCCGAAGCCTGACCCTCAGCCGTCCCCTAATCCTAACCCGTACGCTGACACTAACCCGCGCCCTCACACGTACGCTCCCCCTAGAGCGTTGTCGTACCCTCACCTGGACCCTGAACCGTCCCCGTCCCCTAACCCTAACCCTAGGCCGAAGCCTAACCCTAACCCTTCCCCGAAGCCTGACCCTCAGCCGTCCCCTAATCCTAACCCGTACGCTGACACTAACCCGCGCCCTCACATGTACGCTCCCCCTAGAGCGTTGTCGTACCCTCACCTGGACCCTGAACCGTCCCCGTCCCCTAACCCTAACCCTAGGCCGAAGCCTAACCCTAACCCTTCCCCGAAGCCTGACCCTCAGCCGTCCCCTAATCCTAACCCGTACGCTGACACTAACCCGCGCCCTCACACGTACGCTCCCCCTAGAGCGTTGTCGTACCCTCACCTGGACCCTGAACCGTCCCCGTCCCCTAACCCTAACCCTAGCCCGAACCCTAACCCTAACCCTTCCCCGAAGCCTGACCCTCAGCCGTCCCCTAATCCTAACCCGTACGCTGACACTAACCCGCGCCCTCACACGTACGCTCCCCCTAGAGCGTTGTCGTACCCTCACCTGGACCCCGAACCGTCCCCGTCCCCTAACCCTAACCCTAGGCCGAAGCCTAACCTTAACCCTTCCCCGAAGCCTGACCCTCAGCCGTCCCCTAATCCTAACCCGTACGCTGACACTAACCCGCGCCCTCACACGTACGCTCCCCCTAGAGCGTTGTCGTACCCTCACCTGGACCCTGAACCGTCCCCGTCCCCTAACCCTAACCCTAGGCCGAAGCCTAACCCTAACCCTTCCCCGAAGCCTGACCCTCAGCCGTCCCCTAATCCTAACCCGTACGCTGACACTAACCCGCGCCCTCACACGTACGCTCCCCCTAGAGCGTTGTCGTACCCTCACCTGGACCCTGAACCGTCCCCGTCCCCTAACCCTAACCCTAGGCCGAAGCCTAACCCTAACCCTTCCCCGAAGCCTGACCCTCAGCCGTCCCCTAATCCTAACCCGTACGCTGACACTAACCCGCGCCCTCACACGTACGCTCCCCCTAGAGCGTTGTCGTACCCTCACCTGGACCCTGAACCGTCCCCGTCCCCTAACCCTAACCCTAGCCCGAACCCTAACCCTAACCCTTCCCCGAAGCCTGACCCTCAGCCGTCCCCTAATCCTAACCCGTACGCTGACACTAACCCGCGCCCTCACACGTACGCTCCCCCTAGAGCGTTGTCGTACCCTCACCTGGACCCTGAACCGTCCCCGTCCCCTAACCCTAACCCTAGGCCGAAGCCTAACCCTAACCCTTCCCCGAAGCCTGACCCTCAGCCGTCCCCTAATCCTAACCCGTACGCTGACACTAACCCGCGCCCTCACACGTACGCTCCCCCTAGAGCGTTGTCGTACCCTCACCTGGACCCTGAACCGTCCCCGTCCCCTAACCCTAACCCTAGGCCGAAGCCTAACCTTAACCCTTCCCCGAAGCCTGACCCTCAGCCGTCCCCTAATCCTAACCCGTACGCTGACACTAACCCGCGCCCTCACACGTACGCTCCCCCTAGAGCGTTGTCGTACCCTCACCTGGACCCTAAACCGTCCCCGTCCCCTAACCCTAACCCTAGGCCGAAGCCTAACCCTAACCCTTCCCCGAAGCCTGACCCTCAGCCGTCCCCTAATCCTAACCCGTACTCTGACACTAACCCGCGCCCTCACACGTACGCTCCCCCTAGAGCGTTGTCATACCCTCACCTGGACCCTGAACCGTCCCCGTCCCCTAACCCTAACCCTAGGCCGAAGCTTAACCCTAACCCTTCCCAGAAGCCTGACCCTCAGCCGTCCCCTAATCCTAACCCGTACGCTGACACTAACCCGCGCCCTCACACGTACGCTCCCCCTAGAGCGTTGTCGTACCCTCACCTGGACCCTGAACCGTCCCCGTCCCCTAACCCTAACCCTAGGCCGAAGCCTAACCCTAAACCTTCCCCGAAGCCTGACCCTCAGCCGTCCCCTAATCCTAACCCGTACGCTGACACTAACCCGCGCCCTCACACGTACGCTCCCCCTAGAGCGTTGTCGTACCCTCACCTGGACCCTAAACCGTCCCCGTCCCCTAACCCTAACCCTAGCCCGAACCCTAACCCTAACCCTTCCCCGATGCCTGACCCTCAGCCGTCCCCTAATCCTAACCCGTACGCTGACACTAACCCGCGCCCTCACACGTACGCTCCCCCTAGAGCGTTGTCGTACCCTCACCTGGACCCTAAACCGTCCCCGTCCCCTAACCCTAACCCTAGCCTGAACCCTAACCCTAACCCTTCCCCGAAGCCTGACCCTCAGCCGTCCCCTAATCCTACCCGTACGCTGACACTAACCCGCGCCCTCACACGTACGCTCCCCCTAGAGCGTTGTCGTACCCTCACCTGGACCCTAAACCGTCCCCGTCCCCTAACCCTAACCCTAGCCCGAACCCTAACCCTAAACCTTCTACGAAGCCTGACCCTCAGCCGTCCCCTAATCCTAACCCGTACGCTGACACTAACCCGCGCCCTCACACGTACGCTCCCCCTAGAGCGTTGTCGTACCCTCACCTGGACCCTAAACCGTCCCCGTCCCCTAACCCTAACCCTATCCCGAACCCTAACACTAACCCTTCCCCGAAGCCTGACCCTCAGCCGTCCCCTAATCCTAACCCGTACGCTGACACTAAACCGCGCCCTCACACGTACGCTCCCCCTAGAGCGTTGTCGTACCCTCACCTGGACCCTGAACCGTCCCCGTCCCCTAACCCTAACCCTAGCCCGAACTCTAACCCTAACCCTTCCCCGAAGCCTCACCCTCAGCCGTCCCCTAATCCTAACCCGTACGCTGACACTAACCCGCGCCCTCACACGTACGCTCCCCCTAGAGCGTTGTCGTACCCTCACCTGGACCCTGAACCGTCCCCGTCCCCTAACCCTAACCCTAGGCCGAAGCCTAACCCTAACCCTTCCCCGAAGCCTGACCCTCAGCCGTCCCCTAATCCTAACCCGTACGCTGACACTAACCCGCGCCCTCACACGTACGCTCCCCCTAGGTCGTTGTCGTACCCTCACCTGGACCCTAAACCGTCCCCGTCCCCTAACCCTAACCCTAGCCCGAAGCCTAACCCTAACCCTTCCCCGAAGCCTGACCCTCAGCCGTCCCCTAATCCTAACCCGTACGCTGACACTAACCCGCGCCCTCACACGTACGCTCCCCCTAGAGCGTTGTCGTACCCTCACCTGGACCCTGAACCGTCCCCGTCCCCTAACCCTAACCCTAACCCTAGCCCGAACCCTAACCCTAACCCTTCCCCGAAGCCTGACCCTCAGCCGTCCCCTAATCCTAACCCGTACGCTGACACTAACCCGCGCCCTCACACGTACGCTCCCCCTAGAGCGTTGTCGTACCCTCACCTGGACCCTAAATCGTCCCCGTCCCCTAACCCTAACCCTAGCCCGAACCCTAACCCTAACCCTTCCCCGAAGCCTGACCCTCAGCCGTCCCCTAATCCTAACCCGTACGCTGACACTAACCCGCGGCCTCACACGTACGCTCCCCCTAGAGCGTTGTCGTACCCTCACCTGGACCCTAAACCGTCCCCGTCCCCTAACCCTAACCCTAGCCCGAACCCTAACCCTAACCCTTCCCCGAAGCCTGACCCTCAGCCGTCCCCTAATCCTAACCCGTACGATGACACTAACCCGCGCCCTCACACGTACGCTCCCCCTAGAGCGTTGTCGTACCCTCACCTGGACCCTGAACCGTCCCCGTCCCCTAACCCTAACCCTAGGCCGAAGCCTAACCCTAACCCTTCCCCGAAGCCTGACCCTCAGCCGTCCCCTAATCCTAACCCGTACGCTGACACTAACCCGCGCCCTCACACGTACGCTCCCCCTAGAGCGTTGTCGTACCCTCACCTGGACCCTGAACCGTCCCCGTCCCCTAACCCTAACCCTAGGCCGAAGCCTAACCCTAACCCTTCCCCGAAGCCTGACCCTCAGCCGTCCCCTAATCCTAACCCGTACGCTGACACTAACCCGCGCCCTCACACGTACGCTCCCCCTAGAGCGTTGTCGTACCCTCACCTGGACCCTGAACCGTCCCCGTCCCCTAACCCTAAACCTAGGCCGAAGCCTAACCCTAACCCTTCCCCGAAGCCTGACCCTCAGCCGTCCCCTAATCCTAACCCGTACGCTGACACTAACCCGCGCCCTCACACGTACGCTCCCCCTAGAGCGTTGTCGTACCCTCACCTGGACCCTGAACCGTCGCCGTCCCCTAACCCTAACCCTAGGCCGAAGCCTAACCCTAACACTTCCCCGAAGCCTGACCCTCAGCCGTCCCCTAATCCTAACCCGTACGCTGACACTAACCCGCGCCCTCACACGTACGCTCCCCCTAGAGCGTTGTCGTACCCTCACCTGGACCCTGAACCGTCGCCGTCCCCTAACCCTAACCCTAGGCCGAAGCCTAACCCTAACCCTTCCCCGAAGCCTGACCCTCAGCCGTCCCCTAATCCTAACCCGTACGCTGACACTAACCCGCGCCCTCACACGTACGCTCCCCCTAGAGCGTTGTCGTACCCTCACCTGGACCCTGAACCGTCCCCGTCCCCTAACCCTAACCCTAGCCCGAACCCTAACCCTAACCCTTGCCCGAAGCCTGACCCTCAGCCGTCCCCTAATCCTAACCCGTACACTGACACTAACCCACGCCCTCACACGTACGGTCCACCTAGAGCGTTGTCGTACCCTCACCTGGACCCTAAACAGTCCCCGTCCCCTAAACCTAACCCTAGCCCGAACCCTAACCCTAACCCTTCCCCGAAGCCTGACCCTCAGCCGTCCCCTAATCCTAACCCGTACGCTGACACTAACCCGCGCCCTCACACGTACGCTCCCCCTAGAGCGTTGTCGTACCCTCACCTGGACCCTGAACCGTCCCCGTCCCCTAACCCTAACCCTAGGCCGAAGCCTAACCCTAACCCTTCCCCGAAGCCTGACCCTCAGCCGTCCCCTAATCCTAACCCGTACGCTGACACTAACCCGCGCCCTCACACGTACGCTTCCCCTAGAGCGTTGTCGTACCCTCACCTGGACCCTGAACCGTCCCCGTCCCCTAACCCTAACCCTAGGCCGAAGCCTAACCCTAACCCTTCCCCGAAGCCTGACCCTCAGCCGTCCCCTAATCCTAACCCGTACGCTGACACTAACCCGCGCCCTCACACGTACGCTCCCCCTAGAGCGTTGTCGTACCCTCACCTGGACCCTGAACCGTCCCCGTCCCCTAACCCTAACCCTAGTCCGAAGCCTAACCCTAACCCTTCCCCGAAGCCTGACCCTCAGCCGTCCCCTAATCCTAACCCGTACGCTGACACTAACCCGCGCCCTCACACGTACGCTCCCCCTAGAGCGTTGTCGTACCCTCACCTGGACCCTGAACCGTCCCCGTCCCCTAACCATAACCCTAGGCCGAAGCCTAATCCTAACCCTTCCCCGAAGCCTGACCCTCAGCCGTCCCCTAATCCTAACCCGTACGCTGACACTAACCCGCGCCCTCACACGTACGCTCCCCCTAGAGCGTTGTCGTACCCTCACCTGGACCCTGAACCGTCCCCGTCCCCTAACCCTAACCCTAGGCCGAAGCCTAACCCTAACCCTTCCCCGAAGCCTAACCCTCAGCCGTCCCCTAATCCTAACCCGTACGCTGACACTAACCCGAGCCCTCACACGTACGCTCCCCCTAGATCGTTGTCGTACCCTCACCTGGACCCTGAACCGTCCCCGTCCCCTAACCCTAACCCTAGGCCGAAGCCTAACCCTAACCCTTCCCCGAAGCCTGACCCTCAGCCGTCCCCTAATCCTAACCCGTACGCTGACACTAACCCGCGCCCTCACACGTACGCTCCCCCTAGAGCGTTGTCGTACCCTCACCTGGACCCTGAACCGTCCCCGTCCCCTAACCCTAACCCTAGGCCGAAGCCTAACCCTAACCCTTCCCCGAAGCCTGACCCTCAGCCGTCCCCTAATCCTAACCCGTACGCTGACACTAACCCGCGCCCTCACACGTACGCTCCCCCTAGAGCGTTGTCGTACCCTCACCTGGACCCTGAACCGTCCCCGTCCCCTAACCCTAAACCTAGGCCGAAGCCTAACCCTAACCCTTCCCCGAAGCCTGACCCTCAGCCGTCCCCTAATCCTAACCCGTACGCTGACACTAACCCGCGCCCTCACACGTACGCTCCCCCTAGAGCGTTGTCGTACCCTCACCTGGACCCTGAACCGTCGCCGTCCCCTAACCCTAACCCTAGGCCGAAGCCTAACCCTAACACTTCCCCGAAGCCTGACCCTCAGCCGTCCCCTAATCCTAACCCGTACGCTGACACTAACCCGCGCCCTCACACGTACGCTCCCCCTAGAGCGTTGTCGTACCCTCACCTGGACCCTGAACCGTCGCCGTCCCCTAACCCTAACCCTAGGCCGAAGCCTAACCCTAACCCTTCCCCGAAGCCTGACCCTCAGCCGTCCCCTAATCCTAACCCGTACGCTGACACTAACCCGCGCCCTCACACGTACGCTCCCCCTAGAGCGTTGTCGTACCCTCACCTGGACCCTGAACCGTCCCCGTCCCCTAACCCTAACCCTAGCCCGAACCCTAACCCTAACCCTTGCCCGAAGCCTGACCCTCAGCCGTCCCCTAATCCTAACCCGTACACTGACACTAACCCACGCCCTCACACGTACGGTCCACCTAGAGCGTTGTCGTACCCTCACCTGGACCCTAAACAGTCCCCGTCCCCTAAACCTAACCCTAGCCCGAACCCTAACCCTAACCCTTCCCCGAAGCCTGACCCTCAGCCGTCCCCTAATCCTAACCCGTACGCTGACACTAACCCGCGCCCTCACACGTACGCTCCCCCTAGAGCGTTGTCGTACCCTCACCTGGACCCTGAACCGTCCCCGTCCCCTAACCCTAACCCTAGGCCGAAGCCTAACCCTAACCCTTCCCCGAAGCCTGACCCTCAGCCGTCCCCTAATCCTAACCCGTACGCTGACACTAACCCGCGCCCTCACACGTACGCTTCCCCTAGAGCGTTGTCGTACCCTCACCTGGACCCTGAACCGTCCCCGTCCCCTAACCCTAACCCTAGGCCGAAGCCTAACCCTAACCCTTCCCCGAAGCCTGACCCTCAGCCGTCCCCTAATCCTAACCCGTACGCTGACACTAACCCGCGCCCTCACACGTACGCTCCCCCTAGAGCGTTGTCGTACCCTCACCTGGACCCTGAACCGTCCCCGTCCCCTAACCCTAACCCTAGTCCGAAGCCTAACCCTAACCCTTCCCCGAAGCCTGACCCTCAGCCGTCCCCTAATCCTAACCCGTACGCTGACACTAACCCGCGCCCTCACACGTACGCTCCCCCTAGAGCGTTGTCGTACCCTCACCTGGACCCTGAACCGTCCCCGTCCCCTAACCATAACCCTAGGCCGAAGCCTAATCCTAACCCTTCCCCGAAGCCTGACCCTCAGCCGTCCCCTAATCCTAACCCGTACGCTGACACTAACCCGCGCCCTCACACGTACGCTCCCCCTAGAGCGTTGTCGTACCCTCACCTGGACCCTGAACCGTCCCCGTCCCCTAACCCTAACCCTAGGCCGAAGCCTAACCCTAACCCTTCCCCGAAGCCTAACCCTCAGCCGTCCCCTAATCCTAACCCGTACGCTGACACTAACCCGAGCCCTCACACGTACGCTCCCCCTAGATCGTTGTCGTACCCTCACCTGGACCCTGAACCGTCCCCGTCCCCTAACCCTAACCCTAGGCCGAAGCCTAACCCTAACCCTTCCCCGAAGCCTGACCCTCAGCCGTCCCCTAATCCTAACCCGTACGCTGACACTAACCTGCGCCCTCACACGTACGCTCCCCCTAGAGCGTTGTCGTACCCTCACCTGGACCCTGAACCGTCCCCGTCCCCTAACCCTAACCCTAGGCCGAAGCCTAACCCTAACCCTTCCCCGAAGCCTGACCCTCAGCCGTCCCCTAATCCTAACCCGTACACTGACACTAACCCGCGCCCTCACACGTACGCTCCCCCTAGAGCGTTGTCGTACCCTCACCTGGACCCTGAACCGTCCCCGTCCCCTAACCCTAACCCTAGCCCGAACCCTAAACCTAACCCTTCCCCGAAGCCTGACCCTCAGCCGTCCCCTAATCCTAACCCGTACGCTGACACTAACCCGCGCCCTCACTCGTACGCTCCCCCTAGAGCGTTGTCGTACCCTCACCTGGACCCTGAACCGTCCCCGTCCCCTAACCCTAACCCTAGCCCGAACCCTAACCCTAACCCTTCCCCGAAGCCTGACCCTCAGCCGTCCCCTAATCCTAACCCGTACGCTGACACTAACCCGCGCCCTCACACGTACGCTCCCCCTAGAGCGTTGTCGTACCCTCACCTGGACCCTAAACCGTCCCCGTCCCCTAACCCTAACCCTAGCCCGAACCCTAACCCTAACCCTTCCCCGAAGCCTGACCCTCAGCCGTCCCCTAATCCTAACCCGTACGCTGACACTAACCCGCGCCCTCACACGTACGCTCCCCCTAGAGCGTTGTCGTACCCTCACCTGGACCCTGAACCGTCCCCGTCCCCTAACCCTAACCCTAGGCCGAAGCCTAACCCTAACCCTTCCCCGAAGCCTGACCCTCAGCCGTCCCATAATCCTAACCCGTACGCTGACACTAACCCGCGCCCTCACATGTACGCTCCCCCTAGAGCGTTGTCGTACCCTCACCTGGACCCTGAACCGTCCCCGTCCCCTAACCCTAACCCTAGGCCGAAGCCTAACCCTAACCCTTCCCCGAAGCCTGACCCTCAGCCGTCCCCTAATCCTAACCCGTACGCTGACACTAACCCACGCCCTCACACGTACGCTCCCCCTAGAGCGTTGTCGTACCCTCACCTGGACCCTGAACCGTCCCCGTCCCCTAACCCTAACCCTAGCCCGAACCCTAACCCTAACCCTTCCCCGAAGCCTGACCCTCGGCCGTCCCCTAATCCTAACCCGTACGCTGACACTAACCCGCGCCCTCACACGTACGCTCCCCCTAGAGCGTTGTCGTACCCTCACCTGGACCCTGAACCGTCCCCGTCCCCTAACCCTAACCCTAGGCCGAAGCCTAACCCTAACCCTTCCCCGAAGCCTGACCCTCGGCCGTCCCCTAATCCTAACCCGTACGCTGACACTAACCCGCGCCCTCACACGTACGCTCCCCCTAGAGCGTTGTCGTACCCTCACCTGGACCCTGAACCGTCCCCGTCCCCTAACCCTAACCCTAGGCCGAAGCCTAACCCTAACCCTTCCCCGAAGCCTGACCCTCAGCCGTCCCCTAATCCTAACCCGTACGCTGACACTAACCCGCGCCCTCACACGTACGCTCCCCCTAGAGCGTTGCCGTACCCTCACCTGGACCCTGAACCGTCCCCGTCCCCTAAGCCTAACCCTAGCCCGAAGCCTAACCCTAACCCTTCCCCGAAGCCTGACCCTCAGCCGTCCCCTAATCCTAACCCGTACGCTGACACTAACCCGCGCCCTCACACGTACGCTCCCCCTAGAGCGTTGTCGTACCCTCACCTGGACCCTAAACCGTCCCCGTCCCCTAACCCTAACCCTAGCCCGAACCCTAACCCTAACCCTTCCCCGAAGCCTGACCCTCAGCCGACCCTAATCCTAACCCGTACGCTGACACTAACCCGCGCCCTCACACGTACGCTCCCCCTAGAGCGTTGTCGTACCCTCACCTGGACCCTAAACAGTCCCCATCCCCTAACCCTAACCCTAGCCCGAACACTAACCCTAACCCTTCCCCGAAGCCTGACCCTCAGCCGTCCCCTAATCCTAACCCGTACGCTGACACTAACCCGCGCCCTCACACGTACGCTCCCCCTAGAGCGCTGTCGTACCCTCACCTGGACCCTAAACCGTCCCCGTCCCCTAACCCTAACCCTAGCCCGAACCCTAAACCTAACCCTTCCCCGAAGCCTGAACCTCAGCCGTCCCCTAATCCTAACCCGTACGCTGACACTAACCCACGCCCTCACACGTACGCTCCCCCTAGAGCGTTGTCGTACCCTCACCTGGACCCTAAACCGTCCCCGTCCCCTAACCCTAACCCTAGCCAGAACCCTAACCCTAACCCTTCCCCGAAGCCTGACCCTCAGCCGTCGCCTAATCCTAACCCGTACGCTGACACTAACCCGCGCCCTCACACGTACGCTCCCCCTAGAGCGTTGTCGTACCCTCACCTGGACCCTAAACCGTCCCCGTCCCCTAACCCTAACCCTAGCCCGAACCCTAACCCTAACACTTCCACGAAGCCTGACCCTCAGCCGTCCCCTAATCCTAACCCGTACGCTGACACTAACCCGCGCCCTCACACGTACGCTCCCCCTAGAGCGTTGTCGTACCCTCACCTGGACCCTAAACCGTCCCCGTCCCCTAACCCTAACCCTAGCCCGAACCCTAACCCTAACCCTTCCCCGAAGCCTGACCCTCAGCCGTCCCCTAATCCTAACCCGTACGCTGAAACTAACCCGCGCCCTCACACGTACGCTCCCCCTAGAGCGTTGTCGTACCCTCACCTGGACCCTAAACCGTCCCCGTCCCCTAACCCTAACCCTAGCCCGAACCCTAAACCTAACCCTTCCCCGAAGCCTGACCCTCAGCCGTCCCCTAATCCTAACCCGTACGCTGACACTAACCCGCGCCCTCACACGTACGCTCCCCCTAGAGCGTTGTCGTACCCTCACCTGGACCCTGAACCGTCCCCGTCCCCTAACCCTAACCCTAGGCCGAAGCCTAACCCTAACCCTTCCCCGAAGCCTGACCCTCAGCCGTCCCCTAATCCTAACCCGTACTCTGACACTAACCCGCGCCCTCACACGTACGCTCCCCCAGAGCGTTGTCGTACCCTCACCTGGACCCTGAACCGTGCCCGTCCCCTAACCCTAACCCTAGGCCGAAGCTTAACCCTAACCCTTCCCAGAAGCCTGACCCTCAGCCGTCCCCTAATCCAAACCCGTACGCTGACACTAACCCGCGCCCTCACACGTACGCTCCCCCTAGAGCGTTGTCGTACCCTCACCTGGACCCTGAACCGTCCCCGTCCCCTAACCCTAACCCTAGCCCGAACCCTAACCCTAACCCTTCCCCGAAGCCTGACCCTCAGCCGTCCCCTAATCCTAACCCGTACGCTGACACTAACCCGCGCCCTCACACGTACGCTCCCCCTAGAGCGTTGTCGTACCCTCACCTGGACCCTGAACCGTCCCCGTCCCCTAACCCTAACCCTAGGCCGAAGCCTAACCTTAACCCTTCCCCGAAGCCTGACCCTCAGCCGTCCCCTAATCCTAATCCGTACGCTGACACTAACCCGCGCCCTCACACGTACGCTCCCCCTAGAGCGTTGTCGTACCCTCACCTGGACCCTGAACCGTCCCCGTCCCCTAACCCTAACCCTAGGCCGAAGCCTAACCCTAACCCTTCCCCGAAGCCTGACCCTCAGCCGTCCCCTAATCCTAACCCGTACGCTGACACTAACCCGCGCCCTCACACGTACGCTCCCCCTAGAGCGTTGTCGTACCCTCACCTGGACCCTGAACCGTCCCCGTCCCCTAACCCTAACCCTAGGCCGAAGCCTAACCCTAACCCTTCCCCGAAGCCTGACCCTCAGCCGTCCCCTAATCCTAACCCGTACGCTGACACTAACCCGCGCCCTCACACGTACGCTCCCCCTAGAGCGTTGTCGTACCCTCACCTGGACCCTGAACCGTCCCCGTCCCCTAACCCTAACCCTAGGCCGAAGCCTAACCCTAACCCTTCCCCGAAGCCTGACCCTCAGCCGTCCCCTAATCCTAACCCGTACGCTGACACTAACCCGCGCCCTCACACGTACGCTCCCCCTAGAGCGTTGTCGTACCCTCACCTGGACCCTGAACCGTCCCCGTCCCCTAACCCTAACCCTAGGCCGAAGCCTAACCCTAACCCTTCCCCGAAGCCTGACCCTCAGCCGTCCCCTAATCCTAACCCGTACGCTGACACTAACCCGCGCCCTCACACGTACGCTCCCCCTAGAGCGTTGTCGTACCCTCACCTGGACCCTGAACCGTCCCCGTCCCCTAACCCTAACCCTAGCCCGAACCCTAACCCTAACCCTTCCCCGAAGCCTGACCCTCAGCCGTCCCCTAATCCTAACCCGTACGCTGACACTAACCCGCGCCCTCACACGTACGCTCCCCCTAGAGCGTTGTCGTACCCTCACCTGGACCCTGAACCGTCCCCGTCCCCTAACCCTAACCCTAGGCCGAAGCCTAACCCTAACCCTTCCCCGAAGCCTGACCCTCAGCCGTCCCCTAATCCTAACCCGTACGCTGACACTAACCCGCGCCCTCACACGTACGCTCCCCCTAGAGCGTTGTCGTACCCTCACCTGGACCCTGAACCGTCCCCGTCCCCTAACCCTAACCCTAGGCCGAAGCCTAACCTTAACCCTTCCCCGAAGCCTGACCCTCAGCCGTCCCCTAATCCTAACCCGTACGCTGACACTAACCCGCGCCCTCACACGTACGCTCCCCCTAGAGCGTTGTCGTACCCTCACCTGGACCCTAAACCGTCCCCGTCCCCTAACCCTAACCCTAGGCCGAAGCCTAACCCTAACCCTTCCCCGAAGCCTGACCCTCAGCCGTCCCCTAATCCTAACCCGTACTCTGACACTAACCCGCGCCCTCACACGTACGCTCCCCCTAGAGCGTTGTCATACCCTCACCTGGACCCTGAACCGTCCCCGTCCCCTAACCCTAACCCTAGGCCGAAGCTTAACCCTAACCCTTCCCAGAAGCCTGACCCTCAGCCGTCCCCTAATCCTAACCCGTACGCTGACACTAACCCGCGCCCTCACACGTACGCTCCCCCTAGAGCGTTGTCGTACCCTCACCTGGACCCTGAACCGTCCCCGTCCCCTAACCCTAACCCTAGCCCGAACCCTAACCCTAACCCTTCCCCGAAGCCTGACCCTCAGCCGTCCCCTAATCCTAACCCGTACGCTGACACTAACCCGCGCCCTCACACGTACGCTCCCCCTAGAGCGTTGTCGTACCCTCACCTGGACCCTGAACCGTCCCCGTCCCCTAACCCTAACCCTAGGCCGAAGCCTAACCTTAACCCTTCCCCGAAGCCTGACCCTCAGCCGTCCCCTAATCCTAACCCGTACGCTGACACTAACCCGCGCCCTCACACGTACGCTCCCCCTAGAGCGTTGTCGTACCCTCACCTGGACCCTGAACCGTCCCCGTCCCCTAACCCTAACCCTAGCCCGAACCCTAACCCTAACCCTTCCCCGAAGCCTGACCCTCAGCCGTCCCCTAATCCTAACCCGTACGCTGACACTAACCCGCGCCCTCACACGTACGCTCCCCCTAGAGCGTTGTCGTACCCTCACCTGGACCCTGAACCGTCCCCGTCCCCTAACCCTAACCCTAGGCCGAAGCCTAACCCTAACCCTTCCCCGAAGCCTGACCCTCAGCCGTCCCCTAATCCTAACCCGTACGCTGACACTAACCCGCGCCCTCACACGTACGCTCCCCCTAGAGCGTTGTCGTACCCTCACCTGGACCCTGAACCGTCCCCGTCCCCTAACCCTAACCCTAGCCCGAACCCTAACCCTAACCCTTCCCCGAAGCCTGACCCTCAGCCGTCCCCTAATCCTAACCCGTACGCTGACACTAACCCGCGCCCTCACACGTACGCTCCCCCTAGAGCGTTGTCGTACCCTCACCTGGACCCTGAACCGTCCCCGTCCCCTAACCCTAACCCTAGGCCGAAGCCTAACCTTAACCCTTCCCCGAAGCCTGACCCTCAGCCGTCCCCTAATCCTAACCCGTACGCTGACACTAACCCGCGCCCTCACACGTACGCTCCCCCTAGAGCGTTGTCGTACCCTCACCTGGACCCTAAACCGTCCCCGTCCCCTAACCCTAACCCTAGCCCGAACCCTAACCCTAACCCTTCCCCGAAGCCTGACCCTCAGCCGTCCCCTAATCCTAACCCGTACGCTGACACTAACCCGCGCCCTCACACGTACGCTCCCCCTAGAGCGTTGTCGTACCCTCACCTGGACCCTAAACCGTCCCCGTCCCCTAACCCTAACCCTAGCCCGAACCCTAAACCTAACCCTTCCCCGAAGCCTGACCCTCAGCCGTCCCCTAATCCTAACCCGTACGCTGACACTAACCCGCGCCCTCACACGTACGCTCCCCCTAGAGCGTTGTCGTACCCTCACCTGGACCCTGAACCGTCCCCGTCCCCTAACCCTAACCCTAGCCTGAACCCTAACCCTAAGCCTTCCCCGAAGCCTGACCCTCAGCCGTCCCCTAATCCTAACCCGTACGCTGACACTAACCCGCGCCCTCACACGTACGCTCCCCCTAGAGCGTTGTCGTACCCTCACCTGGACCCTAAACCGTCCCCGTCCCCTAACCCTAACCCTAGCCCGAACCCTAACCCTAACCCTTCCCCGAAGCCTGACCCTCAGCCGTCCCCTAATCCTACCCGTACGCTGACACTAAACCGCGCCCTCACACGTACGCTCCCCCTAGAGCGTTGTCGTACCCTCACCTGGACCCTGAACCGTCCCCGTCCCCTAACCCTAACCCTAGGCCGAAGCCTAACCCTAACCCTTCCCCGAAGCCTGACCCTCAGCCGTCCCCTAATCCTAACCCGTACGCTGACACTAACCCGCGCCCTCACACGTACGCTCCCCCTAGAGCGTTGTCGTACCCTCACCTGGACCCTGAACCGTCCCCGTCCCCTAACCCTAACCCTAGGCCGAAGCCTAACCCTAACCCTTCCCCGAAGCCTGACCCTCAGCCGTCCCCTAATCCTAACCCGTACGCTGACACTAACCCGCGCCCTCACATGTACGCTCCCCCTAGAGCGTTGTCGTACCCTCACCTGGACCCTGAACCGTCCCCGTCCCCTAACCCTAACCCTAGGCCGAAGCCTAACCCTAACCCTTCCCCGAAGCCTGACCCTCAGCCGTCCCCTAATCCTAACCCGTACGCTGACACTAACCCGCGCCCTCACACGTACGCTCCCCCTAGAGCGTTGTCGTACCCTCACCTGGACCCTAAACCGTCCCCGTCCCCTAACCCTAACCCTAGCCCGAACCCTAACCCTAACCCTTCCCCGAAGCCTGACCCTCAGCCGTCCGCTAATCCTAACCCGTACGCTGACACTAACCCGCGCCCTCAAACGTACGCTCCCCCTAGAGCGTTGTCGTACCCTCACCTGGACCCTGAACCGTCCCCGTCCCCTAACCCTAACCCTAGGCCGAAGCCTAACCCTAACCCTTCCCCGAAGCCTGACCCTCAGCCGTCCCCTAATCCTAACCCGTACGCTGACACTAACCCGCGCCCTCACACGTACGCTCCCCCTAGAGCATTGTCGTACCCTCACCTGGACCCTGAACCGTCCCCGTCCCCTAACACTAACCCTAGCCCGAAGCCTAACCCTAACCCTTCCCCGAAGCCTGACCCTCAGCCGTCCCCTAATCCTAACCCGTACGCTGACACTAACCCGCGCCCTCACACGTACGCTCCCCCTAGAGCGTTGCCGTACCCTCACCTGGACCCTGAACCGTCCCCGTCCCCTAACCCTAACCCTAGCCCGAAACCTAACCCTAACCCTTCCCCGAAGCCTGACCCTCAGCCGTCCCCTAATCCTAACCCGTACGCTGACACTAACCCGCGCCCTCACACGTACGCTCCCCCTAGAGCGTTGTCGTACCCTCACCTGGACCCTAAACCGTCCCCGTCCCCTAACCCTAACCCTAGCCCGAACCCTAACCCTAACCCTTCCCCGAAGCCTGACCCTCAGCCGTCCCCTAATCCTAACCCGTACGCTGACACTAACCCGCGCCCTCACACGTACGCTCCCCCTAGAGCGTTGTCGTACCCTCACCTGGACCCTAAACAGTCCCCATCCCCTAACCCTAACTCTAGCCCGAACACTAACCCTAACCCTTCCCCGAAGCCTGACCCTCAGCCGTCCCCTAATCCTAACCCGTACGCTGACACTAATCCGCGCCCTCACACGTACGCTCCCACTAGAGCGCTGTCGTACCCTCACCTGGACCCTAAACCGTCCCCGTCCCCTAACCCTAACCCTAGCCCGAACCCTAACCCTAACCCTTCCCCGAAGCCTGACCCTCAGCCGTCCCCTAATCCTAACCCGTACGCTGACACTAACCCACGCCCTCACACGTACGCTCCCCCTAGAGCGTTGTCGTACCCTCACCTGGACCCTAAACCGTCCCCGTCCCCTAACCCTAACCCTAGCCCGAACCCTAACCCTAACCCTTCCCCGAAGCCTGACCCTCAGCCGTCGCCTAATCCTAACCCGTACGCTGACACTAACCCGCGCCCTCACACGTACGCTCCCCCTAGAGCGTTGTCGTACCCTCACCTGGACCCTGAACCGTCCCCGTCCCCTAACCCTAACCCTAGCCCGAACCCTAACCCTAACCCTTCCCCGAAGCCTGACCCTCAGCCGTCCCCTAATCCTAACCCGTACGCTGACACTAACCCGCGCCCTCACACGTACGCTCCCCCTAGAGCGTTGTCGTACCCTCACCTGGACCCTAAACCGTCCCTGTCCCCTAACCCTAACCCTAGCCCGAACCCTAACACTAACCCTTCCCCGAAGCCTGACCCTCAGCCGTCCCCTAATCCTAACCCGTACGCTGACACTAACCCGCGGCCTCACACGTACGCTCCCCCTAGAGCGTTGTCGTACCCTCACATGGACCCTGAACCGTCCCCGTCCCCTAACCCTAACCCTAGGCCGAAGCCTAACCCTAACCCTTCCCCGAAACCTGACCCTCAGCCGTCCCCTAATCCTAACCCGTACGCTGACACTAACCCGCGCCCTCACACGTACGCTCCCCCTAGAGCGTTGTCGTACCCTCACCTGGACCCTGAACCGTCCCCGTCCCCTAACCCTAACCCTAGGCCGAACCCTAACCCTAACCCTTCCCCGAAGCCTGACCCTCAGCCGTCCCCTAATCCTAACCCGTACGCTGACACTAACCCGCGCCCTCACACGTACGCTCCCCCTAGAGCGTTGTCGTACCCTCACCTGGACCCTAAACCGTCCCCGTCCCCTAACCCTAACCCTAGGCCGAACCCTAACCCTAACCCTTCCCCGAAGCCTGACCCTCAGCCGTCCCCTAATCCTAACCCGTACGCTGACACTAACCCACGCCCTCACACGTACGCTCCCCCTAGAGCGTTGTCGTACCCTCACCTGGACCCTAAACCGTCCCCGTCCCCTAACCCTAACCCTAGCCCGAACCCTAACCCTAACCCTTCCCCGAAGCCTGACCCTCAGCCGTCCCCTAATCCTAACCCGTACGCTGACACTAACCCGCGCCCTCACACGTACGCTCCCCCTAGAGCGTTGTCGTACCCTCACCTGGACCCTAAACCGTCCCCGTCCCCTAACCCTAACCCTAGCCCGAACCCTAACACTTCCCCGAAGCCTGACCCTCAGCCGTCCCCTAATCCTAACCCGTACGCTGACACTAACCCGCGCCCTCACACGTACGCTCCCCCTAGAGCGTTGTCGTACCCTCACCTGGACCCTAAACCGTCCCCGTCCCCTAACCCTAACCCTAGGCCGAAGCCTAACCCTAACCCTTCCACGAAGCCTGACCCTCAGCCGTCCCCTAATCCTAACCCGTACGCTGACACTAACCCGCGCCCTCACACGTACGCTCCCCCTAGAGCGTTGTCATACCCTCACGTGGACCCTGAACCGTCCTCGTCCCCTAACCCTAACCCTAGCCCGAACCCTAACCCTAACCCTTCCCCGAAGCCTGACCCTCAGCCTTCGCCTGATCCTAACCCGTACGCTGACACTAACCCGCGCCCTCACACGTACGCTCCCCCTAGAGCGTTGTCGTACCCTCACCTGGACCCTGAACCGTCCCCGTCCCCTAACCCTAACCCTAGCCCGAACCCTAACCCTAACCCTTCCCCGAAGCCTGACCCTCAGCCGTCCCCTAATCCTAACCCGTACGCTGACACTAACCCGCGCCCTCACACGTACGCTCCCCCTAGAGCGTTGTCGTACCCTCACCTGGACCCTGAACCGTCCCCGTCCCCTAACCCTAACCCTAGGCCGAAGCCTAACCCTAACCCTTCCCCGAAGCCTGACCCTCAGCCGTCCCCTAATCCTAACCCGTACGCTGACACTAACCCGCGCCCTCACACGTACGCTCCCCCTAGAGCGTTGTCGTACCCTCACCTGGACCCTGAACCGTCCCCGTCCCCTAACCCTTACCCTAGGCCGAAGCCTAACCCTAACCCTTCCCCGAAGCCTGACCCTCAGCCGTCCCCTAATCCTAACCCGTACGCTGACACTAACCCGCGCCCTCACACGTACGCTCCCCCTAGAGCATTGTCGTACCCTCACCTGGACCCTAAACCGTCCCCGTCCCCTAACCCTAACCCTAGCCCGAACCCTAACCCTAACCCTTCCCCGAAGCCTGACCCTCAGCCGTCCCCTAATCCTAACCCGTACGCTGACACTAACCCGCGCCCTCACACGTACGCTCCCCCTAGAGCGTTGTCGTACCCTCACCTGGACCCTAAACAGTCCCCATCCCCTAACCCTAACTCTAGCCCGAACACTAACCCTAACCCTTCCCCGAAGCCTGACCCTCAGCCGTCCCCTAATCCTAACCCGTACGCTGACACTAACCCGCGCCCTCACACGTACGCTCCCACTAGAGCGCTGTCGTACCCTCACCTGGACCCTAAACCGTCCCCGTCCCCTAACCCTAACCCTAGCCCGAACCCTAACCCTAACCCTTCCCCGAAGCCTGACCCTCAGCCGTCCCCTAATCCTAACCCGTACGCTGACACTAACCCACGCCCTCACACGTACGCTCCCCCTAGAGCGTTGTCGTACCCTCACCTGGACCCTAAACCGTCCCCGTCCCCTAACCCTAACCCTAGCCCGAACCCTAACCCTAACCCTTCCCCGAAGCCTGACCCTCAGCCGTCGCCTAATCCTAACCCGTACGCTGACACTAACCCGCGCCCTCACACGTACGCTCCCCCTAGAGCGTTGTCGTACCCTCACCTGGACCCTGAACCGTCCCCGTCCCCTAACCCTAACCCTAGCCCGAACCCTAACCCTAACCCTTCCCCGAAGCCTGACCCTCAGCCGTCCCCTAATCCTAACCCGTACGCTGACACTAACCCGCGCCCTCACACGTACGCTCCCCCTAGAGCGTTGTCGTACCCTCACCTGGACCCTAAACCGTCCCTGTCCCCTAACCCTAACCCTAGCCCGAACCCTAACACTAACCCTTCCCCGAAGCCTGACCCTCAGCCGTCCCCTAATCCTAACCCGTACGCTGACACTAACCCGCGCCCTCACACGTACGCTCCCCCTAGAGCGTTGTCGTACCCTCACCTGGACCCTGAACCGTCCCCGTCCCCTAACCCTAACCCTAGCCCGAACCCTAACCCTAACCCTTCCCCGAAGCCTGACCCTCAGCCGTCCCCTAATCCTAACCCGTACGCTGACACTAACCCGCGCCCTCACACGTACGCTCCCCCTAGAGCGTTGTCGTACCCTCACCTGGACCCTAAACCGTCCCCGTCCCCTAACCCTAACCCTAGCCCGAACCCTAACCCTAACCCTTCCCCGAAGCCTGACCCTCAGCCGTTCCCTAATCCTAACCCGTACGCTGACACTAACCCGCGCCCTCACATGTACGCTCCCCCTAGAGCGTTGTCGTACCCTCACCTGGACCCTAAACCGTCCCCGTCCCCTAACCCTAACCCTAGCCCGAACCCTAACCCTAACCCTTCCCCGAAGCCTGACCCTCAGCCGTCCCCTAATCCTAACCCGTACGCTGACACTAACCCGCGGCCTCACACATACGCTCCCCCTAGAGCGTTGTCGTACCCTCACCTGGACCCTAAACCGTCCCCGTCCCCTAACCCTAACCCTAGCCCGAACCCTAACCCTAACCCTTCCCCGAAGCCTGACCCTCAGCCGTCCCCTAATCCTAACCCGTACGCTGACACTAACCCGCGCCCTCACACGTACGCTCCCCCTAGAGCGTTGTCGTACCCTCACCTGGACCCTAAACCGTCCCCGTCCCCTAACCCTAACCCTAGCCCGAACCCTAACCCTAACCCTTCCCCGAAGCCTGACCCTCAGCCGTCCCCTAATCCTAACCCGTACGCTGACACTAACCCGCGCCCTCACACGTACGCTCCCCCTAGAGCGTTGTCGTACCCTCACCTGGACCCTAAACAGTCCCCATCCCCTAACCCTAACCCTAGCCCGAACACTAACCCTAACCCTTCCCCGAAGCCTGACCCTCAGCCGTCCCCTAATCCTAACCCGTACGCTGACACTAACCCGCGCCCTCACACGTACGCTCCCCCTAGAGCGCTGTCGTACCCTCACCTGGACCCTAAACCGTCCCCGTCCCCTAACCCTAACCCTAGCCCGAACCCTAACCCTAACCCTTCCCCGAAGCCTGACCCTCAGCCGTCCCCTAATCCTAACCCGTACGCTGACACTAACCCACGCCCTCACACGTATGCTCCCCCTAGAGCGTTGTCGTACCCTCACCTGGACCCTAAACCGTCCCCGTCCCCTAACCCTAACCCTAGCCCGAACCCTAACCCTAACCCTTCCCCGAAGCCTGACCCTCAGCCGTCGCCTAATCCTAACCCGTACGCTGACACTAACCCGCGCCCTCACACGTACGCTCCCCCTAGAGCGTTGTCGTACCCTCACCTGGACCCTGAACCGTCCCCGTCCCCTAACCCTAACCCTAGGCCGAAGCCTAACCCTAACCCTTCCCCGAAGCCTGACCCTCAGCCGTCCCCTAATCCTAACCCGTACGCTGACACTAACCCGCGCGCTCACACGTACGCTCCACCTAGAGCGTTGTCGTACCCTCACCTGGACCCTGAACCGTCCCCGTCCCCTAACCCTAACCCTAGGCCGAAGCCTAACCCTAACCCTTCCCCGAAGCCTGACCCTCAGCCGTCCCCTAATCCTAACCCGTACGCTGACACTAACCCGCGCCCTCACATGTACGCTCCCCCTAGAGCGTTGTCGTACCCTCACCTGGACCCTGAACCGTCCCCGTCCCCTAACCCTAACCCTAGGGCGAAGCCTAACCCTAACCCTTCCCCGAAGCCTGACCCTCAGCCGTCCCCTAATCCTAACCCGTACGCTGACACTAACCCGCGCCCTCACACGTACGCTCCCCCTAGAGCGTTGTTGTACCCTCACCTGGACCCTGAACCGTCCCCGTCCCCTAACCCTAACCCTAGCCCGAACCCTAACCCTAACCCTTCCCCGAAGCCTGACCCTCAGCCGTCCCCTAATCCTAACCCGTACGCTGACACTAACCCGCGCCCTCACACGTACGCTCCCCCTAGAGCGTTGTCGTACCCTCACCTGGACCCTGAACCGTCCCCGTCCCCTAACCCTAACCCTAGGCCGAAGCCTAACCCTAACCCTTCCCCGAAGCCTGACCCTCAGCCGTCCCCTAATCCTAACCCGTACGCTGACACTAACCCGCGCCCTCACACGTATGCTCCCCCTAGAGCATTGTCGTACCTTCACCTGGACCCTGAACCGTCCCCGTCCCCTAACCCTAACCCTAGCCCGAAGCCTAACCCTAACCCTTCCCCGAAGCCTGACCCTCAGCCGTCCCCTAATCCTAACCCGTACGCTGACACTAACCCGCGCCCTCACACGTACGCTCCCCCTAGAGCGTTGCCGTACCCTCACCTGGACCCTGAACCGTCCCCGTCCCCTAAACCTAACCCTAGCCCGAAACCTAACCCTAAACCTTCCCCGAAGCCTGACCCTCAGCCGTCCCCTAATCCTAACCCGTACGCTGACACTAACCCGCGCCCTCACACGTACGCTCCCCCTAGAGCGTTGTCGTACCCTCACCTGGACCCTAAACCGTCCCCGTCCCCTAACCCTAACCCTAGCCCGAACCCTAACCCTAACCCTTCCCCGAAGCCTGACCCTCAGCCGTCCCCTAATCCTAACCCGTACGCTGACACTAACCCGCGCCCTCACACGTACGCTCCCCCTAGAGCGTTGTCGTACCCTCACCTGGACCCTAAACCGTCCCCGTCCCCTAACCCTAACCCTAGCCCGAACCCTAACCCTAACCCTTCCCCGAAGCCTGACCCTCAGCCGTCCCCTAATCCTAACCCGTACGCTGACACTAACCCGCGGCCTCACACGTACGCTCCCCCTAGAGCGCTGTCGTACCCTCACCTGGACCCTAAACCGTCCCCGTCCCCTAACCCTAACCCTAGCCCGAACCCTAACCCTAACCCTTCCCCGAAGCCTGAACCTCAGCCGTCCCCTAATCCTAACCCGTACGCTGACACTAACCCACGCCCTCACACGTATGCTCCCCCTAGAGCGTTGTCGTACCCTCACCTGGACCCTAAACCGTCCCCGTCCCCTAACCCTAACCCTAGCCCGAACCCTAACCCTAACCCTTCCCCGAAGCCTGACCCTCAGCCGTCGCCTAATCCTAACCCGTACGCTGACACTAACCCGCGCCCTCACACGTACGCTCCCCCTAGAGCGTTGTCGTACACTCACCTGGACCCTGAACCGTCCCCGTCCCCTAACCCTAACCCTAGGCCGAAGCCCAACCCTAACCCTTCCCCGAAGCCTGACCCTCAGCCGTCCCCTAATCCTAACCCGTACGCTGACACTAACCCGCGCCCTCACACGTACGCTCCCCCTAGAGCGTTGTCGTACCCTCACCTGGACCCTGAACCGTCCCCGTCCCCTAACCCTAACCCTAGGCCGAAGCCTAACCCTAACCCTTCCCCGAAGCCTGACCCTCAGCCGTCCCCTAATCCTAACCCGTACGCTGACACTAACCAGCGCCCTCACATGTACGCTCCCCCTAGAGCGTTGTCGTACCCTCACCTGGACCCTGAACCGTCCCCGTCCCCTAACCCTAACCCTAGCCCGAACCCTAACCCTAACCCTTCCCCGAAGCCTGACCCTCAGCCGTCCCCTAATCCTAACCCGTACGCTGACACTAACCCGCGCCCTCACACGTACGCTCCCCCTAGAGCGTTGTCGTACCCTCACCTGGACCCTGAACCGTCCCCGTCCCCTAACCCTAACCCTAGCCCGAACCCTAACCCTAACCCTTCCCCGAAGCCTGACCCTCAGCCGTCCCCTAATCCTAACCCGTACGCTGACACTAACCCGCGCCCTCACACGTACGCTCCCCCTAGAGCGTTGTCGTACCCTCACCTGGACCCTGAACCGTCCCCGTCCCCTAACCCTAACCCTAGGCCGAAGCCTAACCCTAACCCTTCCCCGAAGCCTGACCCTCAGCCGTCCCCTAATCCTAACCCGTACGCTGACACTAAACCGCGCCCTCACACGTACGCTCCCCCTAGAGCATTGTCGTACCTTCACCTGGACCCTGAACCGTCCCCGTCCCCTAACCCTAACCCTAGCCCGAACCCTAACCCTAACCCTTCCCCGAAGCCTGACCCTCAGCCGTCCCCTAATCCTAACCCGTACGCTGACACTAACCCACGCCCTCACACGTACGCTCCCCCTAGAGCGTTGCCGTACCCTCACCTGGACCCTGAACCGTCCCCGTCCCCTAACCCTAACCCTAGCCCGAACCCTAACCCTAACCCTTCCCCGAAGCCTGACCCTCAGCCGTCACCTAATCCTAACCCGTACGCTGACACTAACCCGCGCCCTCACACGTACGCTCCCCCTAGAGCGTTGTCGTACCCTCACCTGGACCCTAAACCGTCCCCGTCCCCTAACCCTAACCCTAGCCCGAACCCTAACCCTAACCCTTCCACGAAGCCTGACCCTCAGCCGTCCCCTAATCCTAACCCGTACGCTGACACTAACCCGCGCCCTCACACGTACGCTCCCCCTAGAGCGTTGTCGTACCCTCACCTGGACCCTGAACCGTCCCCGTCCCCTAACCCTAACCCTAGCCCGAACCCTAACCCTAACCCTTCCCCGAAGCCTGACCCTCAGCCGTCCCCTAATCCTAACCCGTACGCTGACACTAACCCGCGCCCTCACACGTACGCTCCCCCTAGAGCGTTGTCGTACCCTCACCTGGACCCTGAACCGTCCCCGTCCCCTAACCCTAACCCTAGCCCGAACCCTAACCCTAACCCTTCCCCGAAGCCTGACCCTCAGCCGTCCCCTAATCCTAACCCGTACGCTGACACTAACCCGCGCCCTCACACGTACGCTCCCCCTAGAGCGTTGTCGTACCCTCACCTGGACCCTAAACCGTCCCCGTCCCCTAACCCTAACCCTAGCCCGAACCCTAACCCTAACCCTTCCCCGAAGCCTGACCCTCAGCCGTCCCCTAATCCTAACCCGTACGCTGACACTAACCCACGCCCTCACACGTACGCTCCCCCTAGAGCGTGTCGTACCCTCACCTGGACCCTAAACCGTCCCCGTCCCCTAACCCTAACCCTAGCCCGAACCCTAACCCTAACCCTTCCCCGAAGCCTGACCCTCAGCCGTCGCCTAATCCTAACCCGTACGCTGACACTAACCCGCGCCCTCACACGTACGCTCCCCCTAGAGCGTTGTCGTACCCTCACCTGGACCCTGAACCGTCCCCGTCCCCTAACCCTAACCCTAGGCCGAAGCCTAACCCTAACCCTTCCCCGAAACCTGACCCTCAGCCGTCCCCTAATCCTAACCCGTACGCTGACACTAACCCGCGCCCTCACATGTACGCTCCCCCTAGAGCGTTGTCGTACCCTCACCTGGACCCTGAACCGTCCCCGTCCCCTAACCCTAACCCTAGGACGAAGCATAACCCTAACACTTCCCCGAAGCCTGACCCTCAGCCGTCCCCTAATCCTAACCCGTACGCTGACACTAACCCGCGCCCTCACACGTACGCTCCCCCTAGAGCATTGTCGTACCCTCACCTGGACCCTGAACCGTCCCCGTCCCCTAACCCTCACCCTAGCCCGAACCCTAACCCTAACCCTTCCCCGAAGCCTGACCCTCAGCCGTCCCCTACTCCTAACCCGTACGCTGACACTAACCCGCGCCCTCACACGTACGCTCCCCCTAGAGCGTTGCCGTACCTTCACCTGGACCCTGAACCGTCCCCGTCCCCTAACCCTAACCCTAGCCCGAAACCTAACCCTAACCCTTCCCCGAAGCCTGACCCTCAGCCGTCCCCTAATCCTAACCCGTACGCTGACACTAACCCGTGCCCTCACACGTACGCTCCCCCTAGAGCGCTGTCGTACCCTCACCTGGACCCTAAACCGTCCCCGTCCCCTAACCCTAACCCTAGCCCGAACCCTAACCCTAACCCTTCCCCGAAGCCTGACCCTCAGCCGTCCCCTAATCCTAACCCGTACGCTGACACTAACCCACGCCCTCACACGTACGCTCCCCCTAGAGCGTTGTCGTACCCTCACCTGGACCCTGAACCGTCCCCGTCCCCTAACCCTAACCCTAGCCCGAACCCTAACCCTAACCCTTCCCCGAAGCCTGACCCTCAGCCGTCGCCTAATCCTAACCCGTACGCTGACACTAACCCACGCCCTCACACGTACGCTCCCCCTAGAGCGTTGTCGTACCCTCACCTGGACCCTAAACCGTCCCCGTCCCCTAACCCTAACCCTAGCCCGAACCCTAACCCTAACCCTTCCACGAAGCCTGACCCTCAGCCGTCCCCTAATCCTAACCCGTACGCTGACACTAACCCGCGCCCTCACACGTACGCTCCCCCTAGAGCGTTGTCGTACCCTCACCTGGACCCTAAACCGTCCCCGTCCCCTAACCCTAACCCTAGCCCGAAGCCTAACACTAACCCTTCCCCGAAGCCTGACCCTCAGCCGTCCCCTAATCCTAACCCGTACGCTGACACTAACCCGCGCCCTCACACGTACGCTCCCCCTAGAGCGTTGTCGTACCCTCACCTGGACCCTGAACCGTCCCCGTCCCCTAACCCTAACCCTAGCCCGAACCCTAACCCTAACCCTTCCCCGAAGCCTGACCCTCAGCCGTCCCCTAATCCTAACCCGTACGCTGACACTAACCCGCGCCCTCACACGTACGCTCCCCCTAGAGCGTTGTCGTACCCTCACCTGGACCCTAAACCGTCCCCGTCCCCTAACCCTAACCCTAGCCCGAACCCTAACCCTAACCCTTCCCCGAAGCCTGACCCTCAGCCGTCCCCTAATCCTAACCCGTACGCTGACACTAACCCGCGCCCTCACACGTACGCTCCCCCTAGAGCGTTGTCGTACCCTCACCTGGACCCTAAACCGTCCCCGTCCCATAACCCTAACCCTAGCCCGAACCCTAACCCTAACCCTTCCCCGAAGCCTGACCCTCAGCCGTCCCCTAATCCTAACCCGTACGCTGACACTAACCCGCGCCCTCACACGTACGCTCCCCCTAGAGCGTTGTCGTACCCTCACCTGGACCCTAAACCGTCCCCGTCCCCTAACCCTAACCCTAGCCCGAACCCTAACCCTAACCCTTCCCCGAAGCCTGACCCTCAGCCGTCCCCTAATCCTAACCCGTACGCTGACACTAACCCGCGCCCTCACACGTACGCTCCCCCTAGAGCGTTGTCGTACCCTCACCTGGACCCTAAACCGTCCCCGTCCCCTAACCCTAACCCTAGGCCGAAGCCTAACCCTAACCCTTCCCCGAAGCCTGACCCTCAGCCGTCCCCTAATCCTAACCCGTACGCTGACACTAACCCGCGCCCTCACACGTACGCTCCCCCTAGAGCGTTGTCGTACCCTCACCTGGACCCTGAACCGTCCCCGTCCCCTAACCCTAACCCTAGGCCGAAGCCTAACCCTAACCCTTCCCCGAAGCCTGACCCTCAGCCGTCCCCTAATCCTAACCCGTACGCTGACACTAACCCGCGCCCTCACACGTACGCTCCCCCTAGAGCGTTGTCGTACCCTCACCTGGACCCTGAACCGTCCCCGTCCCCTAACCCTAACCCTAGCCCGAACCCTAACCCTAACCGTTCCCCGAAGCCTGACCCTCAGCCGTCCCCTAATCCTAACCCGTACGCTGACACTAACCCGCGCCCTCACACGTACGCTCCCCCTAGAGCGTTGTCGTACCCTCACCTGGACCCTGAACCGTCCCCGTCCCCTAACCCTAACCCTAGGCCGAAGCCTAACCCTAACCCTTCCCCGAAGCCTGACCCTCAGCCGTCCCCTAATCCTAACCCGTACGCTGACACTAACCCGCGCCCTCACACGTACGCTCCCCCTAGAGCGTTGTCGTACCCTCACCTGGACCCTGAACCGTCCCCGTCCCATAACCCTAACCCTAGGCCGAAGCCTAACCCTAACCCTTCCCCGAAGCCTGACCCTCAGCCGTCCCCTAATCCTAACCCGTACGCTGACACTAACCCGCGCCCTCACACGTACGCTCCCCCTAGAGCGTTGTCGTACCCTCACCTGGACCCTGAACCGTCTCCGTCCCCTAACCCTAACCCTAGGCCGAAGCCTAACCCTAACCCTTCCCCGAAGCCTGACCCTCAGCCGTCCCCTAATCCTAACCCGTACGCTGACACTAACCCGCGGCCTCACACGTACGCTCCCCCTAGAGCGTTGTCGTACCCTAACCTGGACCCTGAACCGTCCCCGTCCCCTAACCCTAACCCTAGGCCGAAGCCTAACCCTAACCCTTCCCCGAAGCCTGACCCTCAGCCGTCCCCTAATCCTAACCCGTACGCTGACACTAACCCGCGCCCTCACACGTACGCTCCCCCTAGAGCGTTGTCGTACCCTCACCTAGACCCTAAACCGTCCCCGTCCCCTAACCCTAACCCTAGCCCGAACCCTAACCCTAACCCTTCCCCGAAGCCTGACCCTCAGCCGTCCACTAATCCTACCCGTACGCTGACACTAAACCGCGCCCTCACACGTACGCTCCCCCTAGAGCGTTGTCGTACCCTCACCTGGACCCTGAACCGTCCCCGTCCCCTAACCCTAACCCTAGGCCGAAGCCTAACCCTAACCCTTCCCCGAAGCCTGACCCTCAGCCGTCCCCTAATCCTAACCCGTACGCTGACACTAACCCGCGCCCTCACACGTACGCTCCCCCTAGAGCGTTGTCGTACCCTCACCTGGACTCTAAACCGTCCCCGTCCCCTAACCCTAGCCCGAACCCTAACCCTAACCCTTCCCCGAAGCCTGACCCTCAGCCGTCCCCTAATCCTAACCCGTACGCTGACACTAACCTGCGCCCTCACACGTACGCTCCCCCTAGAGCGTTGTCGTACCCTCACCTGGACCCTAAACCGTCCCCGTCCCCTAACCCTAGCCCGAACCCTAACCCTAACCCTTCCCCGAAGCCTGACTCTCAGCCGTCCCCTAAATCTACCCGTACGCTGACACTAACCCGCGCCCTCACACGTACGCTCCCCCTAGAGCGTTGTCGTACCCTCACCTGGACCCTGAACCGTCCCCGTCCCCTAACCCTAACCCTAGGCCGAAGCCTAACCCTAACCCTTCCCCGAAGCCTGACTCTCAGCCGTCCCCTAATCCTAACCCGTACGCTGACACTAACCCGCGCCCTCACACGTACGCTCCCCCTAGAGCGTTGTCGTACCCTCACCTGGACCCTGAACCGTCCCCGTCCCCTAACCCTAACCCTAGCCCGAACCCTAACCCTAACCCTTCCCCGAAGCCTGACCCTCAGCCGTCCCCTAATCCTAACCCGTACGCTGACACTAACCCGCGCCCTCACACGTACGCTCCCCCTAGAGCGTTGCCGTACCCTCACCTGGACCCTGAACCGTCCCCGTCCCCTAACCCTAACCCTAGCCCGAAACCTAACCCTAACCCTTCCCCGAAGCCTGACCCTCAGCCGTCCCCTAATCCTAACCCGTACGCTGACACTAACCCGTGCCCTCACACGTACGCTCCCCCTAGAGCGCTGTCGTACCCTCACCTGGACCCTAAACCGTCCCCGTCCCCTAACCCTAACCCTAGCCCGAACCCTAACCCTAACCCTTCCCCGAAGCCTGACCCTCAGCCGTCCCCTAATCCTAACCCGTACGCTGACACTAACCCACGCCCTCATACGTACGCTCCCCCTAGAGCGTTGTCGTACCCTCACCTGGACCCTAAACCGTCCCCGTCCCCTAACCCTAACCCTAGCCCGAACCCTAACCCTAACCCTTCCCCGAAGCCTGACCCTCAGCCGTCGCCTAATCCTAACCCGTACGCTGACACTAACCCACGCCCTCACACGTACGCTCCCCCTAGAGCGTTGTCGTACCCTCACCTGGACCCTAAACCGTCCCCGTCCCCTAACCCTAACCCTAGCCCGAACCCTAACCCTAACCCTTCCACGAAGCCTGACCCTCAGCCGTCCCCTAATCCTAACCCGTACGCTGACACTAACCCGCGCCCTCACACGTACGCTCCCCCTAGAGCGTTGTCGTACCCTCACCTGGACCCTAAACCGTCCCCGTCCCCTAACCCTAACCCTAGCCCGAAGCCTAACACTAACCCTTCCCCGAAGCCTGACCCTCAGCCGTCCCCTAATCCTAACCCGTACGCTGACACTAACCCGCGCCCTCACACGTACGCTCCCCCTAGAGCGTTGTCGTACCCTCACCTGGACCCTGAACCGTCCCCGTCCCCTAACCCTAACCCTAGCCCGAACCCTAACCCTAACCCTTCCCCGAAGCCTGACCCTCAGCCGTCCCCTAATCCTAACCCGTACGCTGACACTAACCCGCGCCCTCACACGTACGCTCCCCCTAGAGCGTTGTCGTACCCTCACCTGGACCCTAAACCGTCCCCGTCCCCTAAACCTAACCCTAGCCCGAACCCTAACCCTAACCCTTCCCCGAAGCCTGACCCTCAGCTGTCCCCTAATCCTAACCCGTACGCTGACACTAACCCGCGCCCTCACACGTACGCTCCCCCTAGAGCGTTGTCGTACCCTCACCTGGACCCTAAACCGTCCCCGTCCCCTAACCCTAACCCTAGCCCGAACCCTAACCCTAACCCTTCCCCGAAGCCTGACCCTCAGCCGTCCCCTAATCCTAACCCGTACGCTGACACTAACCCGCGCCCTCACACGTACGCTCCCCCTAGAGCGTTGTCGTACCCTCACCTGGACCCTAAACCGTCCCCGTCCCCTAACCCTAACCCTAGCCCGAACCCTAACCCTAACCCTTCCCCGAAGCCTGACCCTCAGCCGTCCCCTAATCCTAACCCGTACGCTGACACTAACCCGCGCCCTCACACGTACGCTCCCCCTAGAGCGTTGTCGTACCCTCACCTGGACCCTGAACCGTCCCCGTCCCCTAACCCTAACCCTAGGCCGAAGCCTAACCCTAACCCTTCCCCGAAGCCTGACCCTCAGCCGTCCCCTAATCCTAACCCGTACGCTGACACTAACCCGCGCCCTCACACGTACGCTCCCCCTAGAGCGTTGTCGTACCCTCACCTGGACCCTGAACCGTCCCCGTCCCCTAACCCTAACCCTAGCCCGAACCCTAACCCTAACCCTTCCCCGAAGCCTGACCCTCAGCCGTCCCCTAATCCTAACCCGTACGCTGACACTAACCCGCGCCCTCACACGTACGCTCCCCCTAGAGCGTTGTCGTACCCTCACCTGGACCCTGAACCGTCCCCGTCCCCTAACCCTAACCCTAGCCCGAACCCTAACCCTAACCCTTCCCCGAAGCCTGACCCTCAGCCGTCCCCTAATCCTAACCCGTACGCTGACACTAACCCGCGCCCTCACACGTACGCTCCCCCTAGAGCGTTGTCGTACCCTCACCTGGACCCTGAACCGTCCCCGTCCCCTAACCCTAACCCTAGGCCGAAGCCTAACCCTAACCCTTCCCCGAAGCCTGACCCTCAGCCGTCCCCTAATCCTAACCCGTACGCTGACACTAACCCGCGCCCTCACACGTACGCTCCCCCTAGAGCGTTGTCGTACCCTCACCTGGACCCTGAACCGTCTCCGTCCCCTAACCCTAACCCTAGGCCGAAGCCTAACCCTAACCCTTCCCCGAAGCCTGACCCTCAGCCGTCCCCTAATCCTAACCCGTACGCTGACACTAACCCGCGCCCTCACACGTACGCTCCCCCTAGAGCGTTGTCGTACCCTCACCTGGACCCTGAACCGTCCCCGTCCCCTAACCCTAACCCTAGGCCGAAGCCTAACCCTAACCCTTCCCCGAAGCCTGACCCTCAGCCGTCCCCTAATCCTAACCCGTACGCTGACACTAACCCGCGCCCTCACACGTACGCTCCCCCTAGAGCGTTGTCGTACCCTCACCTGGACCCTAAACCGTCCCCGTCCCCTAACCCTAGCCCGAACCCTAACCCTAACCCTTCCCCGAAGCCTGACCCTCAGCCGTCCCCTAATCCTAACCCGTACGCTGACACTAACCCGCGCCCTCACACGTACGCTCGCCCTAGAGCGTTGTCGTACCCTCACCTGGACCCTAAACCGTCCCCGTCCCCTAACCCTAGCCCGAACCCTAACCCTAACCCTTCCCCGAAGCCTGACCCTCAGCCGTCCCCTAAATCTACCCGTACGCTGACACTAACCCGCGCCCTCACACGTACGCTCCCCCTAGAGCGTTGTCGTACCCTCACCTGGACCCTGAACCGTCCCCGTCCCCTAACCCTAACCCTAGGCCGAAGCCTAACCCTAACCCTTCCCCGAAGCCTGACTCTCAGCCGTCCCCTAATCCTAACCCGTACGCTGACACTAACCCGCGCCCTCACACGTACGCTCCCCCTAGAGCGTTGTCGTACCCTCACCTGGACCCTAAACCGTCCCCGTCCCCTAACCCTAACCCTAGCCCGAAGCCTAACACTAACCCTTCCCCGAAGCCTGACCCTCAGCCGTCCCCTAATCCTAACCCGTACGCTGACACTAACCCGCGCCCTCACACGTACGCTCCCCCTAGAGCGTTGTCGTACCCTCACCTGGACCCTGAACCGTCCCCGTCCCCTAACCCTAACCCTAGCCCGAACCCTAACCCTAACCCTTCCCCGAAGCCTGACCCTCAGCCGTCCCCTAATCCTAACCCGTACGCTGACACTAACCCGCGCCCTCACACGTACGCTCCCCCTAGAGCGTTGTCGTACCCTCACCTGGACCCTAAACCGTCCCCGTCCCCTAACCCTAACCCTAGCCCGAACCCTAACCCTAACCCTTCCCCGAAGCCTGACCCTCAGCCGTCCCCTAATCCTAACCCGTACGCTGACACTAACCCGCGCCCTCACACGTACGCTCCCCCTAGAGCGTTGTCGTACCCTCACCTGGACCCTAAACCGTCCCCGTCCCCTAACCCTAACCCTAGCCCGAACCCTAACCCTAACCCTTCCCCGAAGCCTGACCCTCAGCCGTCCCCTAATCCTAACCCGTACGCTGACACTAACCCGCGCCCTCACACGTACGCTCCCCCTAGAGCGTTGTCGTACCCTCACCTGGACCCTAAACCGTCCCCGTCCCCTAACCCTAACCCTAGCCCGAACCCTAACCCTAACCCTTCCCCGAAGCCTGACCCTCAGCCGTCCCCTAATCCTAACCCGTACGCTGACACTAACCCGCGCCCTCACACGTACGCTCCCCATAGAGCGTTGTCGTACCCTCACCTGGACCCTAAACCGTCCCCGTCCCCTAACCCTAACCCTAGGCCGAAGCCTAACCCTAACCCTTCCCCGAAGCCTGACCCTCAGCCGTCCCCTAATCCTAACCCGTACGCTGACACTAACCCGCGCCCTCACACGTACGCTCCCCCTAGAGCGTTGTCGTACCCTCACCTGGACCCTGAACCGTCCCCGTCCCCTAACCCTAACCCTAGCCCGAACCCTAACCCTAACCCTTCCCCGAAGCCTGACCCTCAGCCGTCCCCTAATCCTAACCCGTACGCTGACACTAACCCGCGCCCTCACACGTACGCTCCCCCTAGAGCGTTGTCGTACCCTCACCTGGACCCTGAACCGTCCCCGTCCCCTAACCCTAACCCTAGCCCGAACCCTAACCCTAACCCTTCCCCGAAGCCTGACCCTCAGCCGTCCCCTAATCCTAACCCGTACGCTGACACTAACCCGCGCCCTCACACGTACGCTCCCCCTAGAGCGTTGTCGTACCCTCACCTGGACCCTGAACCGTCCCCGTCCCCTAACCCTAACCCTAGGCCGAAGCCTAACCCTAACCCTTCCCCGAAGCCTGACCCTCAGCCGTCCCCTAATCCTAACCCGTACGCTGACACTAACCCGCGCCCTCACACGTACGCTCCCCCTAGAGCGTTGTCGTACCCTCACCTGGACCCTGAACCGTCTCCGTCCCCTAACCCTAACCCTAGGCCGAAGCCTAACCCTAACCCTTCCCCGAAGCCTGACCCTCAGCCGTCCCCTAATCCTAACCCGTACGCTGACACTAACCCGCGCCCTCACACGTACGCTCCCCCTAGAGCGTTGTCGTACCCTCACCTGGACCCTGAACCGTCCCCGTCCCCTAACCCTAACCCTAGGCCGAAGCCTAACCCTAACCCTTCCCCGAAGCCTGACCCTCAGCCGTCCCCTAATCCTAACCCGTACGCTGACACTAACCCGCGCCCTCACACGTACGCTCCCCCTAGAGCGTTGTCGTACCCTCACCTGGACCCTAAACCGTCCCCGTCCCCTAACCCTAGCCCGAACCCTAACCCTAACCCTTCCCCGAAGCCTGACCCTCAGCCGTCCCCTAATCCTAACCCGTACGCTGACACTAACCCGCGCCCTCACACGTACGCTCGCCCTAGAGCGTTGTCGTACCCTCACCTGGACCCTAAACCGTCCCCGTCCCCTAACCCTAGCCCGAACCCTAACCCTAACCCTTCCCCGAAGCCTGACCCTCAGCCGTCCCCTAAATCTACCCGTACGCTGACACTAACCCGCGCCCTCACACGTACGCTCCCCCTAGAGCGTTGTCGTACCCTCACCTGGACCCTGAACCGTCCCCGTCCCCTAACCCTAACCCTAGGCCGAAGCCTAACCCTAACCCTTCCCCGAAGCCTGACTCTCAGCCGTCCCCTAATCCTAACCCGTACGCTGACACTAACCCGCGCCCTCACACGTACGCTCCCCCTAGAGCGTTGTCGTACCCTCACCTGGACCCTGAACCGTCCCCGTCCCCTAACCCTAACCCTAGCCCGAACCCTAACCCTAACCCTTCCCCGAAGCCTGACCCTCAGCCGTACCCTAATCCTAACCCGTACGCTGACACTAACCCGCGCCCTCACACGTACGCTCCCCCTAGAGCGTTGTCGTACCCTCACCTGGACCCTGAACCGTCCCCGTCCCCTAACCCTAACCCTAGGCCGAAGCCTAACCCTAACCCTTCCCCGAAGCCTGACCCTCAGCCGTCCACTAATCCTAACCGTACGCTGACACTAAACCGCGCCCTCACACGTACGCTCCCCCTAGAGCGTTGTCGTACCCTCACCTGGACCCTGAACCGTCCCCGTCCCCTAACCCTAACCCTAGGCCGAAGCCTAACCCTAACCCTTCCCCGAAGCCTGACCCTCAGCCGTCCCCTAATCCTAACCCGTACGCTGACACTAACCCGCGCCCTCACACGTACGCTCCCCCTAGAGCGTTGTCGTACCCTCACCTGGACCCTAAACCGTCCCCGTCCCCTAACCCTAACCCTAGCCCGAACCCTAACCCTAACCCTTCCCCGAAGCCTGACCCTCAGCCGTCCCCTAATCCTAACCCGTACGCTGACACTAACCCACGCCCTCACACGTACGCTCCCCCTAGAGCGTTGTCGTACCCTCACCTGGACCCTGAACCGTCCCCGTCCCCTAACCCTAACCCTAGGCCGAAGCCTAACCCTAACCCTTCCCCGAAGCCTGACCCTCAGCCGTCCCCTAATCCTAACCCGTACGCTGACACTAACCCGCGCCCTCACACGTACGCTCCCCCTAGAGCGTTGTCGTACCCTCACCTGGACCCTAAACCGTCCCCGTCCCCTAACCCTAACCCTAGCCCGAACCCTAACCCTAACCCTTCCCCGAAGCCTGACCCTCAGCCGTCCACTAATCCTACCCGTACGCTGACACTAAACCGCGCCCTCACACGTACGCTCCCCCTAGAGCGTTGTCGTACCCTCACCTGGACCCTGAACCGTCCCCGTCCCCTAACCCTAACCCTAGACCGAAGCCTAACCCTAACCCTTCCCCGAAGCCTGACCCTCAGCCGTCCCCTAATCCTAACCCGTACGCTGACACTAACCCGCGCCCTCACACGTACGCTCCCCCTAGAGCGTTGTCGTACCCTCACCTGGACCCTAAACCGTCCCCGTCCCCTAACCCTAGCCCGAACCCTAACCCTAACCCTTCCCCGAAGCCTGACCCTCAGCCGTCCCATAATCCTAACCCGTACGCTGACACTAACCCGCACCCTCACACGTACGCTCCCCCTAGAGCGCTGTCGTACCCTCACCTGGACCCTGAACCGTCCCCGTCCCCTAACCCTAACCCTAGCCCGTACCCTAACCCTAACCCTTCCCCGAAGCCTGACCCTCAGCCGTCCCCTAAATCTACCCGTACGCTGACACTAACCCGCGCCCTCACACGTACGCTCCCCCTAGAGCGTTGTCTTACCCTCACCTGGACCCTGAACCGTCCCCGTCCCCGTCCCCTAACCCTAGGCCGAAGCCTAACCCTAACCCTTCCCCGAAGCCTGACCCTCAGCCGTCCCCTAATCCTAACCCGTACGCTGACACTAACCCGCGCCCTCACACGTACGCTCCCCCTAGAGCGTTGTCGTACCCTCACCTGGACCCTAAACCGTCCCCGTCCCCTAACCCTAACCCTAGCCCGAACCCTAACCCTAACCCTTCCCCGAAGCCTGACCCTCAGCCGTCCCCTAATCCTAACCCGTACGCTGACACTAACCCGCGCCCTCACACGTACGCTCCCCCTAGAGCGTTGTCGTACCCTCACCTGGACCCTAAACCGTCCCCGTCCCCTAATCCTAACCCTAGCCCGAACCCTAACCCTAACCCTTCCCCGAAGCCTGACCCTCAGCCGTCCCCTAATCCTAACCCGTACGCTGACACTAACCCGCGGCCTCACACGTACGCTCCCCCTAGAGCGTTGTCGTACCCTCACCTGGACCCTGAACCGTCCCCGTCCCCTAACCCTAACCCTAGCCCGAACCCTAACCCTAACCCTTCCCCGAAGCCTGACCCTCAGCCGTCCCCTAATCCTAACCCGTACGCTGACACTAACCCGCGCCCTCACACGTACGCTCCCCCTAGAGCGTTGTCGTACCCTCACCTGGACCCTAAACCGTCCCCGTCCCCTAACCCTAACCCTAGCCCAAACCCTAACCCTAACCCTTCCCCGAAGCCTGACCCTCAGCCGTCCCCTAATCCTAACCCGTACGCTGACACTAACCCGCGCCCTCACACGTACGCTCCCCCTAGAGCGTTGTCGTACCCTCACCTGGATCCTAAACCGTCCCCGTCCCCTAACCCTAACCCTAGCCCGAACCCTAACCCTAACCCTTCCCCGAAGCCTGACCCTCAGCCGTCCCCTAATCCTAACCCGTACGCTGACACTAACCCGCGCTCTCACACGTACGCTCCCCCTAGAGCGTTGTCGTACCCTCACCTGGACCCTAAACCGTCCCCGTCCCCTAACCCTAACCCTAGCCCGAACCCTAACCCTAACCCTTCCCCGAAGCCTGACCCTCAGCCGTCCCATAATCCTAACCTGTACGCTGACACTAACCCGCGCCTTCACACGTACGCTCCCCCTAGAGTGTTGTCGTACCCTCACCTGGACCCTGAACCGTCCCCGTCCCCTAACCCTAACCCTAGCCCGAACCCTAACCCTAACCCTTCCCCGAAGCCTGACCCTCAGCCGTCCCCTAATCCTAACCCGTACGCTGACACTAACCCGCGCCCTCACACGTACGCTCCCCCTAGAGCGTTGTCGTACCCTCACCTGGATCCTAAACCGTCCCCGTCCCCTAACCCTAACCCTAGCCCGAACCCTAACCCTAACCCTTCCCCGAAGCCTGACCCTCAGCCGTCCCCTAATCCTAACCCGTACGCTGACACTAACCCGCGCTCTCACACGTACGCTCCCCCTAGAGCGTTGTCGTACCCTCACCTGGACCCTAAACCGTCCCCGTCCCCTAACCCTAACCCTAGCCCGAACCCTAACCCTAACCCTTCCCCGAAGCCTGACCCTCAGCCGTCCCATAATCCTAACCTGTACGCTGACACTAACCCGCGCCTTCACACGTACGCTCCCCCTAGAGTGTTGTCGTACCCTCACCTGGACCCTGAACCGTCCCCGTCCCCTAACCCTAACCCTAGGCCGAAGCCTAACCCTAACCCTTCCCCGAAGCCTGACCCTCAGCCGTCCCCTAATCCTAACCCGTACGCTGACACTAACCCGCGCCCTCACACGTACGCTCCCCCTAGAGCGTTGTCGTACCCTCAACTGGACCCTAAACCGTCCCCGTCCCCTAACCCTAACCCTAGCCCGAAGCCTAACCGTAACCCTTCCCCGAAGCCTGACCCTCTGCCATCCCCTAATCCTAACCCATACGCTGACACTAACCCGCGCCCTCACACGTACGCTCCCCCTAGAGCGCTGTCGTACCCTCACCTGGACCCTAAACCGTCCCCGTCCCCTAACCCTAACCCTAGCCCGAACCCTAACCCTAACCCTTCCCCGAAGCCTGACCCTCAGCCGTCCCCTAATCCTAACCCGTACGCTGACACTAACCCACGCCCTCACACGTACGCTCCCCCTAGAGCGTTGTCGTACCCTCACCTGGACCCTAAACCGTCCCCGTCCCCTAACCCTAACCCTAGCCCGAACCCTAACCCTAACCCTTCCCCGAAGCCTGACCCTCAGCCGTCCCCTAATCCTAACCCGTACGCTGACACTAACCCACGCCCTCACACGTACGCTCCCCCTAGAGTGTTGTCGTACCCTCACCTGGACCCTAAACCGTCCCCGTCCCCTAACCCTAACCCTAGCCCAAACCCTAACCCTAACCCTTCCCCGAAGCCTGACCCTCAGCCGTCGCCTAATGCTAACCCGTACGCTGACACTAACCCGCGCCCTCACACGTACGCTCCCCCTAGAGCGTTGTCGTACCCTCACCTGGACCCTGAACCGTCCCCGTCCCCTAACCCTAACCCTAGGCCGAAGCCTAACCCTAACCCTTCCCCGAAGCCTGACCCTCAGCCGTCCCCTAATCCTAACCCGTACGCTGACACTAACCCGCGCCCTCACACGTAAGCTTCCCCTAGAGCGTTGTCGTACCCTCACCTGGACCCTGAACCGTCCCCGTCCCCTAACCCTAACCCTAGCCCGAAACCTAACCCTAACCCTTCCCCGAAGCCTGACCCTCAGCCGTCCCCTAATCCTAACCCGTAAGCTGACACTAACCCGCGCCCTCACACGTACGCTCCCCCTAGAGCGTTGTCGTACCCTCACCTGGACCCTGAACCGTCCCCGTCCCCTAACCCTAACCCTAGCCCGAACCCTAACCCTAACCCTTCCCCGAAGCCTGACCCTCAGCCGTCCCCTAATCCTAACCCGTACGCTGACACTAACCCGCGCCCTCACACGTACGCTCCCCCTAGAGCGTTGTCGTACCCTCACCTGGACCCTGAACCGTCCCCGTCCCCTAACCCTAACCCTAGCCCGAACCCTAACCCTAACCCTTCCCCGAAGCCTGACCCTCTGCCGTCCCCTAATCCTAACCCGTACGCTGACACTAACCCGCGCCCTCACACGTACGCTCCCCCTAGAGCGTTGTCGTACCCTCACCTGGACCCTGAACCGTCCCCGTCCCCTAACCCTAACCCTAGGCCGAAGCCTAACCCTAACCCTTCCCCGAAGCCTGACCCTCAGCCGTCCCCTAATCCTAACCCGTACGCTGACACTAACCCGCGCCCTCACACGTACGCTCCCCCTAGAGCGTTGTCGTACCCTCACCTGGACCCTAAACCGTCCCCGTCCCCTAACCCTAACCCTAGCCCGAACCCTAACCCTAACCCTTCCCCGAAGCCTGACCCTCAGCCGTCCCCTAATCCTAACCCGTACGCTGACACTAACCCGCGCCCTCACACGTACGCTCCCCCTAGAGCGTTGTCGTACCCTCACCTGGACCCTAAACCGTCCCCGTCCCCTAACCCTAACCCTAGCCCGAACCCTAACCCTAACCCTTCCCCGAAGCCTGACCCTCAGCCGTCCCCTAATCCTAACCCGTACGCTGACACTAACCCGCGCCCTCACACGTACGCTCCCCCTAGAGCGTTGTCGTACCCTCACCTGGACCCTAAACCGTCCCCGTCCCCTAACCCTAACCCTAGCCCGAACCCTAACCCTAACCCTTCCCCGAAGCCTGACCCTCAGCCGTCCCCTAATCCTAACCCGTACGCTGACACTAACCCGCGCCCTCACACGTACGCTCCCCCTAGAGCGTTGTCGTACCCTCACCTGGACCCTAAACCGTCCCCGTCCCCTAACCCTAACCCTAGCCCGAACCCTAACCCTAACCCTTCCCCGAAGCCTGACCCTCAGCCGTCCCCTAATCCTAACCCGTACGCTGACACTAACCCGCGCCCTCACACGTACGCTCCCCCTAGAGCGTTGTCGTACCCTCACCTGGACCCTGAACCGTCCCCGTCCCCTAACCCTAACCCTAGGCCGAAGCCTAACCCTAACCCTTCCCCGAAGCCTGACCCTCAGCCGTCCCCTAATCCTAACCCGTACGCTGACACTAACCCGCGCCCTCACACGTACGCTCCCCCTAGAGCGTTGTCGTACCCTCACCTGGACCCTGAACCGTCCCCGTCCCCTAACCCTAACCCTAGCCCGAACCCTAACCCTAACCCTTCCCCGAAGCCTGACCCTCAGCCGTCCCCTAATCCTAATCCGTACGCTGACACTAACCCGCGCCCTCACACGTACGCTCCCCCTAGAGCGTTGTCGTACCCTCACCTGGACCCTGAACCGTCCCCGTCCCCTAACCCTAACCCTAGCCCGAACCCTAACCCTAACCCTTCCCCGAAGCCTGACCCTCAGCCGTCCCCTAATCCTAACCCGTACGCTGACACTAACCCGCGCCCTCACACGTACGCTCCCCCTAGAGCGTTGTCGTACCCTCACCTGGACCCTAAACCGTCCCCGTCCCCTAACCCTAACCCTAGGCCGAAGCCTAACCCTAACCCTTCCCCGAAGCCTGACCCTCAGCCGTCCCCTAATCCTAACCCGTACGCTGACACTAACCCGCGCCCTCACACGTACGCTCCCCCTAGAGCGTTGTCGTACCCTCACCTGGACCCTGAACCGTCTCCGTCCCCTAACCCTAACCCTAGGCCGAAGCCTAACCCTAACCCTTCCCCGAAGCCTGACCCTCAGCCGTCCCCTAATCCTAACCCGTACGCTGACACTAACCCGCGGCCTCACACGTACGCTCCCCCTAGAGCGTTGTCGTACCCTCACCTGGACCCTGAACCGTCCCCGTCCCCTAACCCTAACCCTAGGCCGAAGCCTAACCCTAACCCTTCCCCGAAGCCTGACCCTCAGCCGTCCCCTAATCCTAACCCGTACGCTGACACTAACCCGCGCCCTCACACGTACGCTCCCCCTAGAGCGTTGTCGTACCCTCACCTGGACCCTGAACCGTCCCCGTCCCCTAACCCTAACCCTAGGCCGAAGCCTAACCCTAACCCTTCCCCGAAGCCTGACCCTCAGCCGTCCCCTAATCCTAACCCGTACGCTGACACTAACCCGCGCCCTCACACGTACGCTCCCCCTAGAGCGTTGTCGTACCCTCACCTGGACCCTGAACCGTCCCCGTCCCCTAACCCTAACCCTAGCCCGAACCCTAACCCTAACCCTTCCCCGAAGCCTGACCCTCAGCCGTCCCCTAATCCTAACCCGTACGCTGACACTAACCCGCGCCCTCACACGTACGCTCCCCCTAGAGCGTTGTCGTACCCTCACCTGGACCCTAAACCGTCCCCGTCCCCTAATCCTAACCCTAGCCCGAACCCTAACCCTAACCCTTCCCCGAAGCCTGACCCTCAGCCGTCCACTAATCCTACCCGTACGCTGACACTAAACCGCGCCCTCACACGTACGCTCCCCCTAGAGCGTTGTCGTACCCTCACCTGGACCCTGAACCGTCCCCGTCCCCTAACCCTAACCCTAGGCCGAAGCCTAACCCTAACCCTTCCCCGAAGCCTGACCCTCAGCCGTCCCCTAATCCTAACCCGTACGCTGACACTAACCCGTGCCCTCACACTTACGCTCCCCCTAGAGCGTTGTCGTACCCTCACCTGGACCCTAAACCGTCCCCGTCCCCTAACCCTAGCCCGAACCCTAACCCTAACCCTTCCCCGAAGCCTGACCCTCAGCCGTCCCCTAATCCTAACCCGTACGCTGACACTAACCCGCGCCCTCACACGTACGCTCCCCCTAGAGCGTTGTCGTACCCTCACCTGGACCCTAAACCGTCCCCGTCCCCTAATCCTAACCCTAGCCCGAACCCTAACCCTAACCCTTCCCCGAAGCCTAACCCTCAGCCGTCCCCTAATCCTAACCCGTACGCTGACACTAACCCGCGCCCTCACACGTACGCTCCCCCTAGAGCGTTGTCGTACCCTCACCTGGACCCTAAACCGTCCCCGTCCCCTAACCCTAACCCTAGCCCGAACCCTAACCCTAACCCTTCCCCGAAGCCTGACCCTCAGCCGTCCCATAATCCTAACCTGTACGCTGACACTAACCCGCGCCTTCACACGTACGCTCCCCCTAGAGTGTTGTCGTACCCTCACCTGGACCCTGAACCGTCCCCGTCCCCTAACCCTAACCCTAGGCCGAAGCCTAACCCTAACCCTTCCCCGAAGCCTGACCCTCAGCCGTCCCCTAATCCTAACCCGTACGCTGACACTAACCCGCGCCCTCACACGTACGCTCCCACTAGAGCGTTGTCGTACCCTCACCTGGACCCTGAACCGTCCCCGTCCCCTAACCCTAACCCTAGCCCGAACCCTAACCCTAACCCTTCCCCGAAGCCTGACCCTCAGCCGTCCCCTAATCCTAACCCGTACGCTGACACTAACCCGCGCCCTCACACGTACGCTCCCCCTAGAGCGTTGTCGTACCCTCAACTGGACCCTAAACCGTCCCCGTCCCCTAACCCTAACCCTAGCCCGAAGCCTAACCGTAACCCTTCCCCGAAGCCTGACCCTCTGCCATCCCCTAATCCTAACCCATACGCTGACACTAACCCGCGCCCTCACACGTACGCTCCCCCTAGAGCGCTGTCGTACCCTCACCTGGACCCTAAACCGTCCCCGTCCCCTAACCCTAACCCTAGCCCGAACCCTAACCCTAACCCTTCCCCGAAGCCTGACCCTCAGCCGTCCCCTAATCCTAACCCGTACGCTGACACTAACCCACGCCCTCACACGTACGCTCCCCCTAGAGCGTTGTCGTACCCTCACCTGGACCCTAAACCGTCCCCGTCCCCTAACCCTAACCCTAGCCCGAACCCTAACCCTAACCCTTCCCCGAAGCCTGACCCTCAGCCGTCCCCTAATCCTAACCCGTACGCTGACACTAACCCACGCCCTCACACGTACGCTCCCCCTAGAGCGTTGTCGTACCCTCACCTGGACCCTAAACCGTCCCCGTCCCCTAACCCTAACCCTAGCCCAAACCCTAACCCTAACCCTTCCCCGAAGCCTGACCCTCAGCCGTCGCCTAATGCTAACCCGTACGCTGACACTAACCCGCGCCCTCACACGTACGCTCCCCCTAGAGCGTTGTCGTACCCTCACCTGGACCCTGAACCGTCCCCGTCCCCTAACCCTAACCCTAGGCCGAAGCCTAACCCTAACCCTTCCCCGAAGCCTGACCCTCAGCCGTCCCCTAATCCTAACCCGTACGCTGACACTAACCCGCGCCCTCACACGTAAGCTTCCCCTAGAGCGTTGTCGTACCCTCACCTGGACCCTGAACCGTCCCCGTCCCCTAACCCTAACCCTAGCCCGAACCCTAACCCTAACCCTTCCCCGAAGCCTGACCCTCAGCCGTCCCCTAATCCTAACCCGTAAGCTGACACTAACCCGCGCCCTCACACGTACGCTCCCCCTAGAGCGTTGTCGTACCCTCACCTGGACCCTGAACCGTCCCCGTCCCCTAACCCTAACCCTAGCCCGAACCCTAACCCTAACCCTTCCCCGAAGCCTGACCCTCAGCCGTCCCATAATCCTAACCCGTACGCTGACACTAACCCGCGCCCTCACACGTACGCTCCCCCTAGAGCGTTGTCGTACCCTCACCTGGACCCTGAACCGTCCCCGTCCCCTAACCCTAACCCTAGCCCGAACCCTAACCCTAACCCTTCCCCGAAGCCTGACCCTCAGCCGTCCCCTAATCCTAACCCGTACGCTGACACTAACCCGCGCCCTCACACGTACGCTCCCCCTAGAGCGTTGTCGTACCCTCACCTGGACCCTGAACCGTCCCCGTCCCCTAACCCTAACCCTAGGCCGAAGCCTAACCCTAACCCTTCCCCGAAGCCTGACCCTCAGCTGTCCCCTAATCCTAACCCGTACGCTGACACTAACCCGCGCCCTCACACGTACGCTCCCCCTAGAGCGTTGTCGTACCCTCACCTGGACCCTAAACCGTCCCCGTCCCCTAACCCTAACCCTAGCCCGAACCCTAACCCTAACCCTTCCCCGAAGCCTGACCCTCAGCCGTCCCCTAATCCTAACCCGTACGCTGACACTAACCCGCGCCCTCACACGTACGCTCCCCCTAGAGCGTTGTCGTACCCTCACTTGGACCCTAAACCGTCCCCGTCCCCTAACCCTAACCCTAGCCCGAAGCCTAACCCTAACCCTTCCCCGAAGCCTGACCCTCAGCCGTCCCCTAATCCTAACCCGTACGCTGACACTAACCCGCGCCCTCACACGTACGCTCCCCCTAGAGCGTTGTCGTACCCTCACCTGGACCCTGAACCGTCCCCGTCCCCTAACCCTAACCCTAGGCCGAAGCCTAACCCTAACCCTTCCCCGAAGCCTGACCCTCAGCCGTCCCCTAATCCTAACCCGTACGCTGACACTAACCCGCGCCCTCACACGTACGCTCCCCCTAGAGCGTTGTCGTACCCTCACCTGGACCCTGAACCGTCCCCGTCCCCTAACCCTAACCCTAGCCCGAACCCTAACCCTAACCCTTCCCCGAAGCCTGACCCTCAGCCGTCCCCTAATCCTAACCCGTACGCTGACACTAACCCGCGCCCTCACACGTACGCTCCCCCTAGAGCGTTGTCGTACCCTCACCTGGACCCTGAACCGTCCCCGTCCCCTAACCCTAACCCTAGCCCGAACCCTAACCCTAACCCTTCCCCGAAGCCTGACCCTCAGCCGTCCCCTAATCCTAACCCGTACGCTGACACTAACCCGCGCCCTCACACGTACGCTCCCCCTAGAGCGTTGTCGTACCCTCACCTGGACCCTAAACCGTCCCCGTCCCCTAACCCTAACCCTAGGCCGAAGCCTAACCCTAACCCTTCCCCGAAGCCTGACCCTCAGCCGTCCCCTAATCCTAACCCGTACGCTGACACTAACCCGCGCCCTCACACGTACGCTCCCCCTAGAGCGTTGTCGTACCCTCACCTGGACCCTGAACCGTCTCCGTCCCCTAACCCTAACCCTAGGCCGAAGCCTAACCCTAACCCTTCCCCGAAGCCTGACCCTCAGCCGTCCCCTAATCCTAACCCGTACGCTGACACTAACCCGCGGCCTCACACGTACGCTCCCCCTAGAGCGTTGTCGTACCCTCACCTGGACCCTGAACCGTCCCCGTCCCCTAACCCTAACCCTAGGCCGAAGCCTAACCCTAACCCTTCCCCGAAGCCTGACCCTCAGCCGTCCCCTAATCCTAACCCGTACGCTGACACTAACCCGCGCCCTCACACGTACGCTCCCCCTAGAGCGTTGTCGTACCCTCACCTGGACCCTGAACCGTCCCCGTCCCCTAACCCTAACCCTAGGCCGAAGCCTAACCCTAACCCTTCCCCGAAGCCTGACCCTCAGCCGTCCCCTAATCCTAACCCGTACGCTGACACTAACCCGCGCCCTCACACGTACGCTCCCCCTAGAGCGTTGTCGTACCCTCACCTGGACCCTGAACCGTCCCCGTCCCCTAACCCTAACCCTAGCCCGAACCCTAACCCTAACCCTTCCCCGAAGCCTGACCCTCAGCCGTCCCCTAATCCTAACCCGTACGCTGACACTAACCCGCGCCCTCACACGTACGCTCCCCCTAGAGCGTTGTCGTACCCTCACCTGGACCCTAAACCGTCCCCGTCCCCTAATCCTAACCCTAGCCCGAACCCTAACCCTAACCCTTCCCCGAAGCCTGACCCTCAGCCGTCCACTAATCCTACCCGTACGCTGACACTAAACCGCGCCCTCACAAGTACGCTCCCCCTAGAGCGTTGTCGTACCCTCACCTGGACCCTGAACCGTCCCCGTCCCCTAACCCTAACCCTAGGCCGAAGCCTAACCCTAACCCTTCCCCGAAGCCTGACCCTCAGCCGTCCCCTAATCCTAACCCGTACGCTGACACTAACCCGTGCCCTCACACTTACGCTCCCCCTAGAGCGTTGTCGTACCCTCACCTGGACCCTAAACCGTCCCCGTCCCCTAACCCTAGCCCGAACCCTAACCCTAACCCTTCCCCGAAGCCTGACCCTCAGCCGTCCCCTAATCCTAACCCGTACGCTGACACTAACCCGCGCCCTCACACGTACGCTCCCCCTAGAGCGTTGTCGTACCCTCACCTGGACCCTGAACCGTCCCCGTCCCCTAACCCTAACCCTAGCCCGAACCCTAACCCTAACCCTTCCCCGAAGCCTGACCCTCAGCCGTCCCCTAAATCTACCCGTACGCTGACACTAACCCGCGCCCTCACACGTACGCTCCCCCTAGAGCGTTGTCGTACCCTCACCTGGACCCTGAACCGTCCCCGTCCCCTAACCCTAACCCTAGGCCGAAGCCTAACCCTAACCCTTCCCCGAAGCCTGACTCTCAGCCGTCCCCTAATCCTAACCCGTACGCTGACACTAACCCGCGCCCTCACACGTACGCTCCCCCTAGAGCGTTGTCATACCCTCACCTGGACCCTGAACCGTCCCCGTCCCCTAACCCTAACCCTAGCCCGAACCCTAACCCTAACCCTTCCCCGAAGCCTGACCCTCAGCCGTCCCCTAATCCTAACCCGTACGCTGACACTAACCCGCGCCCTCACACGTACGCTCCCCCTAGAGCGTTGTCGTACCCTCACCTGGACCCTGAACCGTCCCCGTCCCCTAACCCTAACCCTAGGCCGAAGCCTAACCCTAACCCTTCCCCGAAGCCTGACCCTCAGCCGTCCACTAATCCTAACCGTACGCTGACACTAAACCGCGCCCTCACACGTACGCTCCCCCTAGAGCGTTGTCGTACCCTCACCTGGACCCTGAACCGTCCCCGTCCCCTAACCCTAACCCTAGGCCGAAGCCTAACCCTAACCCTTCCCCGAAGCCTGACCCTCAGCCGTCCCCTAATCCTAACCCGTACGCTGACACTAACCCGCGCCCTCACACGTACGCTCCCCCTAGAGCGTTGTCGTACCCTCACCTGGACCCTAAACCGTCCCCGTCCCCTAACTCTAACCCTAGCCCGAACCCTAACCCTAACCCTTCCCCGAAGCCTGACCCTCAGCCGTCCACTAATCCTACCCGTACGCTGACACTAAACCGCGCCCTCACACGTACGCTCCCCCTAGAGCGTTGTCGTACCCTCACCTGGACCCTGAACCGTCCCCGTCCCCTAACCCTAACCCTAGGCCGAAGCCTAACCCTAACCCTTCCCCGAAGCCTGACCCTCAGCCGTCCCCTAATCCTAACCCGTACGCTGACACTAACCCGCGCCCTCACACGTACGCTCCCCCTAGAGCGTTGTCGTACCCTCACCTGGACCCTGAACCGTCCCCGTCCCCTAACCCTAACCCTAGGCCGAAGCCTAACCCTAACCCTTCCCCGAAGCCTGACCCTCAGCCGTCCCCTAATCCTAACCCGTACGCTGACACTAACCCGCGCCCTCACACGTACGCTCCCCCTAGAGCGTTGTCGTACCCTCACCTGGACCCTAAACCGTCCCCGTCCCCTAACCCTAACCCTAGCCCGAACCCTAACCCTAACCCTTCCCCGAAGCCTGACCCTCAGCCGTCCCCTAATCCTAACCCGTACGCTGACACTAACCCGCGCCCTCACACGTACGCTCCCCCTAGAGCGTTGTCGTACCCTCACCTGGACCCTAAACCGTCCCCGTCCCCTAACCCTAACCCTAGCCCGAACCCTAACCCTAACCCTTCCCCGAAGCCTGACCCTCAGCCGTCCCCTAATCCTAACCCGTACGCTGACACTAACCCGCGCCCTCACACGTACGCTCCCCCTAGAGCGTTGTCGTACCCTCACCTGGACCCTAAACCGTCCCCGTCCCCTAACCCTAACCCTAGCCCGAACCCTAACCCTAACCCTTCCCCGAAGCCTGACCCTCAGCCGTCCCCTAATCCTAACCCGTACGCTGACACTAACCCGCGCCCTCACACGTACGCTCCCCCTAGAGCGTTGTCGTACCCTCACCTGGACCCTAAACCGTCCCCGTCCCCTAACCCTAACCCTAGCCCGAACCCTAACCCTAACCCTTCCCCGAAGCCTGACCCTCAGCCGTCCCCTAATCCTAACCCGTACGCTGACACTAACCCGCGCCCTCACACGTACGCTCCCCCTAGAGCGTTGTCGTACCCTCACCTGGACCCTAAACCGTCCCCGTCCCCTAACCCTAACCCTAGCCCGAACCCTAACCCTAACCCTTCCCCGAAGCCTGACCCTCAGCCGTCCCCTAATCCTAACCCGTACGCTGACACTAACCCGCGCCCTCACACGTACGCTCCCCCTAGAGCGTTGTCGTACCCTCACCTGGACCCTAAACCGTCCCCGTCCCCTAACCCTAACCCTAGCCCGAACCCTAACCCTAACCCTTCCCCGAAGCCTGACCCTCAGCCGTCCCCTAATCCTAACCCGTACGCTGACACTAACCCGCGCCCTCACACGTACGCTCCCCCTAGAGCGTTGTCGTACCCTCACCTGGATCCTAAACCGTCCCCGTCCCCTAACCCTAACCCTAGCCCGAACCCTAACCCTAACCCTTCCCCGAAGCCTGACCCTCAGCCGTCCCCTAATCCTAACCCGTACGCTGACACTAACCCGCGCCCTCACACGTACGCTCCCCCTAGAGCGTTGTCGTACCCTCACCTGGACCCTAAACCGTCCCCGTCCCCTAACCCTAACCCTAGCCCGAACCCTAACCCTAACCCTTCCCCGAAGCCTGACCCTCAGCCGTCCCCTAATCCTAACCCGTACGCTGACACTAACCCGCGCCCTCACACGTACGCTCCCCCTAGAGCGTTGTCGTACCCTCACCTGGATCCTAAACCGTCCCCGTCCCCTAACCCTAACCCTAGCCCGAACCCTAACCCTAACCCTTCCCCGAAGCCTGACCCTCAGCCGTCCCCTAATCCTAACCCGTACGCTGACACTAACCCGCGCTCTCACACGTACGCTCCCCCTAGAGCGTTGTCGTACCCTCACCTGGACCCTAAACCGTCCCCGTCCCCTAACCCTAACCCTAGCCCGAACCCTAACCCTAACCCTTCCCCGAAGCCTGACACTCAGCCGTCCCCTAATCCTAACCTGTACGCTGACACTAACCCGCGCCCTCACACGTACGCTCCCCCTAGAGTGTTGTCGTACCCTCACCTGGACCCTGAACCGTCCCCGTCCCCTAACCCTAACCCTAGGCCGAAGCCTAACCCTAACCCTTCCCCGAAGCCTGACCCTCAGCCGTCCCCTAATCCTAACCCGTACGCTGACACTAACCCGCGCCCTCACACGTACGCTCCCACTAGAGCGTTGTCGTACCCTCACCTGGACCCTGAACCGTCCCCGTCCCCTAACCCTAACCCTAGCCCGAACCCTAACCTTAACCCTTCCCCGAAGCCTGACCCTCAGCCGTCCCCTAATCCTAACCCGTACGCTGACACTAACCCGCGCCCTCACACGTACGCTCCCCCTAGAGCGTTGTCGTACCCTCAACTGGACCCTAAACCGTCCCCGTCCCCTAACCCTAACCCTAGCCCGAAGCCTAACCGTAACCCTTCCCCGAAGCCTGACCCTCTGCCATCCCCTAATCCTAACCCATACGCTGACACTAACCCGCGCCCTCACACGTACGCTCCCCCTAGAGCGCTGTAGTACACTCACCTGGACCCTAAACCGTCCCCGTCCCCTAACCCTAACCCTAGCCCGAACCCTAACCCTAACTCTTCCCCGAAGCCTGACCCTCAGCCGTCCCCTAATCCTAACCCGTACGCTGACACTAACCCACGCCCTCACACGTACGCTCCCCCGAGAGCGTTGTCGTACCCTCACCTGGACCCTAAACCGTCCCCGTCCCCTAACCCTAACCCTAGCCCGAACCCTAACCCTAACCCTTCCCCGAAGCCTGACCCTCAGCCGTCCCCTAATCCTAACCCGTACGCTGACACTAACCCACGCCCTCACACGTACGCTCCCCCTAGAGCGTTGTCGTACCCTCACCTGGACCCTAAACCGTCCCCGTCCCCTAACCCTAACCCTAGCCCGAACCCTAACCCTAACCCTTCCCCGAAGCCTGACCCTCAGCCGTCGCCTAATCCTAACCCGTACGCTGACACTAACCCGCGCCCTCACACGTACGCTCCCCCTAGAGCGTTGTCGTACCCTCACCTGGACCCTGAACCGTCCCCGTCCCCTAACCCTAACCCTAGGCCGAAGCCTAACCCTAACCCTTCCCCGAAGCCTGACCCTCAGCCGTCCCCTAATCCTAACCCGTACGCTGACACTAACCCGCGCCCTCACACTTAAGCTTCCCCTAGAGCGTTGTCGTACCCTCACCTGGACCCTGAACCGTCCCCGTCCCCTAACCCTAACCCTAGGCCGAAGACTAACCCTAACCCTTCCCCGAAGCCTGACCCTCAGCCGTCCCCTAATCCTAACCCGTACGCTGACACTAACCCGCGCCCTCACACGTACGCTCCCCCTAGAGCATTGTCGTACCTTCACCTGGACCCTGAACCGTCCCCGTACCCTAACCCTAACCCTAGCCCGAAGCCTAACCCTAACCCTTCCCCGAAGCCTGACCCTCAGCCGTCCCCTAATCCTAACCCGTACGCTGACACCAACCCGCGCCCTCACACGTACGCTCCCCCTAGAGCATTGCCGTACCCTCACCTGGACCCTGAACCGTCCCCGTCCCCTAACCCTAACCCTAGCCCGAAACCTAACCCTAACCCTTCCCCGAAGCCTGACCCTCAGCCGTCCCCTAATCCTAACCCGTACGCTGACACTAACCCGCGCCCTCACACGTACGCTCCCCCTAGAGCGTTGTCGTACCCTCACCTGGACCCTAAACCGTCCCCGTCCCCTAACCCTAACCCTAGCCCGAACCCTAACCCTAACCCTTCCCCGAAGCCTGACCCTCAGCCGTCCCCTAATCCTAACCCGTACGCTGACACTAACCCGCGCCCTCACACGTACGCTCCCCCTAGAGCGTTGTCGTACCCTCACCTGGACCCTAAACCGTCCCCGTCCCCTAACCCTAACCCTAGCCCGAACCCTAACCCTAACCCTTCCCCGAAGCCTGACCCTCAGCCGTCCCCTAATCCTAACCCGTACGCTGACACTAACCCGCGCCCTCACACGTACGCTCCCCCTAGAGCGTTGTCGTACCCTCACCTGGATCCTAAACCGTCCCCGTCCCCTAACCCTAACCCTAGCCCGAACCCTAACCCTAACCCTTCCCCGAAGCCTGACCCTCAGCCGTCCCCTAATCCTAACCCGTACGCTGACACTAACCCGCGCCCTCACACGTACGCTCCCCCTAGAGCGTTGTCGTACCCTCACCTGGACCCTAAACCGTCCCCGTCCCCTAACCCTAACCCTAGCCCGAACCCTAACCCTAACCCTTCCCCGAAGCCTGACCCTCAGCCGTCCCCTAATCCTAACCCGTACGCTGACACTAACCCGCGCCCTCACACGTACGCTCCCCCTAGAGCGTTGTCGTACCCTCACCTGGATCCTAAACCGTCCCCGTCCCCTAACCCTAACCCTAGCCCGAACCCTAACCCTAACCCTTCCCCGAAGCCTGACCCTCAGCCGTCCCCTAATCCTAACCCGTACGCTGACACTAACCCGCGCTCTCACACGTACGCTCCCCCTAGAGCGTTGTCGTACCCTCACCTGGACCCTAAACCGTCCCCGTCCCCTAACCCTAACCCTAGCCCGAACCCTAACCCTAACCCTTCCCCGAAGCCTGACCCTCAGCCGTCCCCTAATCCTAACCTGTACGCTGACACTAACCCGCGCCCTCACACGTACGCTCCCCCTAGAGTGTTGTCGTACCCTCACCTGGACCCTGAACCGTCCCCGTCCCCTAACCCTAACCCTAGGCCGAAGCCTAACCCTAACCCTTCCCCGAAGCCTGACCCTCAGCCGTCCCCTAATCCTAACCCGTACGCTGACACTAACCCGCGCCCTCACACGTACGCTCCCACTAGAGCGTTGTCGTACCCTCACCTGGACCCTGAACCGTCCCCGTCCCCTAACCCTAACCCTAGCCCGAAACCTAACCTTAACCCTTCCCCGAAGCCTGACCCTCAGCCGTCCCCTAATCCTAACCCGTACGCTGACACTAACCCGCGCCCTCACACGTACGCTCCCCCTAGAGCGTTGTCGTACCCTCAACTGGACCCTAAACCGTCCCCGTCCCCTAACCCTAACCCTAGCCCGAAGCCTAACCGTAACCCTTCCCCGAAGCCTGACCCTCTGCCATCCCCTAATCCTAACCCATACGCTGACACTAACCCGCGCCCTCACACGTACGCTCCCCCTAGAGCGCTGTCGTACACTCACCTGGACCCTAAACCGTCCCCGTCCCCTAACCCTAACCCTAGCCCGAACCCTAACCCTAACTCTTCCCCGAAGCCTGACCCTCAGCCGTCCCCTAATCCTAACCCGTACGCTGACACTAACCCACGCCCTCACACGTACGCTCCCCCGAGAGCGTTGTCGTACCCTCACCTGGACCCTAAACCGTCCCCGTCCCCTAACCCTAACCCTAGCCCGAACCCTAACCCTAACCCTTCCCCGAAGCCTGACCCTCAGCCGTCCCCTAATCCTAACCCGTACGCTGACACTAACCCACGCCCTCACACGTACGCTCCCCCTAGAGCGTTGTCGTACCCTCACCTGGACCCTAAACCGTCCCCGTCCCCTAACCCTAACCCTAGCCCGAACCCTAACCCTAACCCTTCCCCGAAGCCTGACCCTCAGCCGTCGCCTAATCCTAACCCGTACGCTGACACTAACCCGCGCCCTCACACGTACGCTCCCCCTAGAGCGTTGTCGTACCCTCACCTGGACCCTGAACCGTCCCCGTCCCCTAACCCTAACCCTAGGCCGAAGCCTAACCCTAACCCTTCCCCGAAGCCTGACCCTCAGCCGTCCCCTAATCCTAACCCGTACGCTGACACTAACCCGCGCCCTCACACTTAAGCTTCCCCTAGAGCGTTGTCGTACCCTCACCTGGACCCTGAACCGTCCCCGTCCCCTAACCCTAACCCTAGGCCGAAGACTAACCCTAACCCTTCCCCGAAGCCTGACCCTCAGCCGTCCCCTAATCCTAACCCGTACGCTGACACTAACCCGCGCCCTCACACGTACGCTCCCCCTAGAGCATTGTCGTACCTTCACCTGGACCCTGAACCGTCCCCGTACCCTAACCCTAACCCTAGCCCGAAGCCTAACACTAACCCTTCCCCGAAGCCTGACCCTCAGCCGTCCCCTAATCCTAACCCGTACGCTGACACCAACCCGCGCCCTCACACGTACGCTCCCCCTAGAGCGTTGCCGTACCCTCACCTGGACCCTGAACCGTCCCCGTCCCCTAACCCTAACCCTAGCCCGAAACCTAACCCTAACCCTTCCCCGAAGCCTGACCCTCAGCCGTCCCCTAATCCTAACCCGTACGCTGACACTAACCCGCGCCCTCACACGTACGCTCCCCCTAGAGCGTTGTCGTACCCTCACCTGGACCCTAAACCGTCCCCGTCCCCTAACCCTAACCCTAGCCCGAACCCTAACCCTAACCCTTCCCCGAAGCCTGACCCTCAGCCGTCCCCTAATCCTAACCCGTACGCTGACACTAACCCGCGCCCTCACACGTACGCTCCCCCTAGAGTGTTGTTGTACCCTCACCTGGACCCTAAACAGTCCCCATCCCCTAACCCTAACTCTAGCCCGAACACTAACCCTAACCCTTCCCCGAAGCCTGACCCTCAGCCGTCCCCTAATCCTAACCCGTACGCTGACACTAACCCGTGCCCTCACACGTATGCTCCCCCTAGAGCGCTGTCGTACCCTCACCTGGACCCTAAACCATCCCCGTCCCCTAACCCTAACCCTAGCCCGAACCCTAACCCTAACCCTTCCCCGAAGCCTGACCCTCAGCCGTCCCCTAATCCTAACCCGTACGCTGACACTAACCCACGCCCTCACACGTACGCTCCCCCTAGAGCGTTGTCGTACCCTCACCTGGACCCTAAACCGTCCCCGTCCCCTAACCCTAACCCTAGCCCGAACCCTAACCCTAACCCTTCCCCGAAGCCTGACCCTCAGCCGTCCCCTAATCCTAACCCGTACGCTGACACTAACCCGCGGCCTCACACGTACGCTCCCCCTAGAGCGTTGTCGTACCCTCACCTGGACCCTGAACCGTCCCCGTCCCCTAACCCTAACCCTAGGCCGAAGCCTAACCCTAACCCTTCCCCGAAGCCTGACCCTCAGCCGTCCCCTAATCCTAACCCGTACGCTGACACTAACCCGCGCCCTCACACGTACGCTCCCCCTAGAGCGTTTTCGTACCCTCACCTGGACCCTGAACCGTCCCCGTCCCCTAACCCTAACCCTAGGCCGAAGCCTAACCCTAACCCTTCCCCGAAGCCTGACCCTCAGCCGTCCCCTAATCCTAACCCGTACGCTGACACTAACCCGCGCCCTCACACGTACGCTCCCCCTAGAGCGTTGTCGTACCCTCACCTGGACCCTAAACCGTCCCCGTCCCCTAACCCTAACCCTAGCCCGAACCCTAACCCTAACCCTTCCCCGAAGCCTGACCCTCAGCCGTCCCCTAATCCTAACCCGTACGCTGACACTAACCCGCGCCCTCACACGTACGCTCCCCCTAGAGCGTTGTCGTACCCTCACCTGGACCCTAAACCGTCCCCGTCCCCTAATCCTAACCCTAGCCCGAACCCTAACCCTAACCCTTCCCCGAAGCCTGACCCTCAGCCGTCCACTAATCCTACCCGTACGCTGACACTAAACCGCGCCCTCACACGTACGCTCCCCCTAGAGCGTTGTCGTACCCTCACCTGGACCCTGAACCGTCCCCGTCCCCTAACCCTAACCCTAGGCCGAAGCCTAACCCTAACCCTTCCCCGAAGCCTGACCCTCAGCCGTCCCCTAATCCTAACCCGTACGCTGACACTAACCCGCGCCCTCACACGTACGCTCCCCCTAGAGCGTTTTCGTACCCTCACCTGGACCCTGAACCGTCCCCGTCCCCTAACCCTAACCCTAGGCCGAAGCCTAACCCTAACCCTTCCCCGAAGCCTGACCCTCAGCCGTCCCCTAATCCTAACCCGTACGCTGACACTAACCCGCGCCCTCACACGTACGCTCCCCCTAGAGCGTTGTCGTACCCTCACCTGGACCCTAAACCGTCCCCGTCCCCTAACCCTAACCCTAGCCCGAACCCTAACCCTAACCCTTCCCCGAAGCCTGACCCTCAGCCGTCCCCTAATCCTAACCCGTACGCTGACACTAACCCGCGCCCTCACACGTACGCTCCCCCTAGAGCGTTGTCGTACCCTCACCTGGACCCTAAACCGTCCCCGTCCCCTAATCCTAACCCTAGCCCGAACCCTAACCCTAACCCTTCCCCGAAGCCTGACCCTCAGCCGTCCACTAATCCTACCCGTACGCTGACACTAAACCGCGCCCTCACACGTACGCTCCCCCTAGAGCGTTGTCGTACCCTCACCTGGACCCTGAACCGTCCCCGTCCCCTAACCCTAACCCTAGGCCGAAGCCTAACCCTAACCCTTCCCCGAAGCCTGACCCTCAGCCGTCCCCTAATCCTAACCCGTACGCTGACACTAACCCGCGCCCTCACACGTACGCTCCCCCTAGAGCGTTGTCGTACCCTCACCTGGACCCTAAACCGTCCCCGTCCCCTAACCCTAGCCCGAACCCTAACCCTAACCCTTCCCCGAAGCCTGACCCTCAGCCGTCCCCTAATCCTAACCCGTACGCTGACACTAACCCGCGCCCTCACACGTACGCTCCCCCTAGAGCGTTGTCGTACCCTCACCTGGACCCTGAACCGTCCCCGTCCCCTAACCCTAACCCTAGCCCGAACCCTAACCCTAACCCTTCCCCGAAGCCTGACCCTCAGCCGTCCCCTAAATCTACCCGTACGCTGACACTAACCCGCGCCCTCACACGTACGCTCCCCCTAGAGCGTTGTCGTACCCTCACCTGGACCCTGAACTGTCCCCGTCCCCTAACCCTAACCCTAGGCCGAAGCCTAACCCTAACCCTTCCCCGAAGCCTGACCCTCAGCCGTCCCCTAATCCTAACCCGTACGCTGACACTAACCCGCGCCCTCACACGTACGCTCCCCCTAGAGCGTTGTCATACCCTCACCTGGACCCTGAACCGTCCCCGTCCCCTAACCCTAACCCTAGCCCGAACCCTAACCCTAACCCTTCCCCGAAGCCTGACCCTCAGCCGTCCCCTAATCCTAACCCGTACGCTGACACTAACCCGCGCCCTCACACGTACGCTCCCCCTAGAGCGTTGTCGTACCCTCACCTGGACCCTGAACCGTCCCCGTCCCCTAACCCTAACCCTAGGCCGAAGCCTAACCCTAACCCTTCCCCGAAGCCTGACCCTCAGCCGTCCACTAATCCTAACCGTACGCTGACACTAAACCGCGCCCTCACACGTACGCTCCCCCTAGAGCGTTGTCGTACCCTCACCTGGACCCTGAACCGTCCCCGTCCCCTAACCCTAACCCTAGGCCGAAGCCTAACCCTAACCCTTCCCCGAAGCCTGACCCTCAGCCGTCCCCTAATCCTAACCCGTACGCTGACACTAACCCGCGCCCTCACACGTACGCTCCCCCTAGAGCGTTGTCGTACCCTCACCTGGACCCTAAACCGTCCCCGTCCCCTAACCCTAACCCTAGCCCGAACCCTAACCCTAACCCTTCCCCGAAGCCTGACCCTCAGCCGTCCACTAATCCTACCCGTACGCTGACACTAAACCGCGCCCTCACACGTACGCTCCCCCTAGAGCGTTGTCGTACCCTCACCTGGACCCTGAACCGTCCCCGTCCCCTAACCCTAACCCTAGGCCGAAGCCTAACCCTAACACTTCCCCGAAGCCTGACCCTCAGCCGTCCCCTAATCCTAACCCGTACGCTGACACTAACCCGCGCCCTCACACGTACGCTCCCCCTAGAGCGTTGTCGTACCCTCACCTGGACCCTAAACCGTCCCCGTCCCCTAACCCTAGCCCGAACCCTAACCCTAACCCTTCCCCGAAGCCTGACCCTCAGCCGTCCCATAATCCTAACCCGTACGCTGACACTAACCCGCACCCTCACACGTACGCTCCCCCTAGAGCGCTGTCGTACCCTCACCTGGACCCTGAACCGTCCCCGTCCCCTAACCCTAACCCTAGCCCGAACCCTAACCCTAACCCTTCCCCGAAGCCTGACCCTCAGCCGTCCCCTAAATCTACCCGTACGCTGACACTAACCCGCGCCCTCACACGTACGCTCCCCCTAGAGCGTTGTCGTACCCTCACCTGGACCCTGAACCGTCCCCGTCCCCTAACCCTAACCCTAGGCCGAAGCCTAACCCTAACCCTTCCCCGAAGCCTGACCCTCAGCCGTCCCCTAATCCTAACCCGTACGCTGACACTAACCCGCGCCCTCACACGTACGCTCCCCCTAGAGCGTTGTCGTACCCTCACCTGGACCCTGAACCGTCCCCGTCCCCTAACCCTAACCCTAGCCCGAACCCTAACCCTAACCCTTCCCCGAAGCCTGACCCTCAGCCGTCCCCTAATCCTAACCCGTACGCTGACACTAACCCGCGCCCTCACACGTACGCTCCCCCTAGAGCGTTGTCGTACCCTCACCTGGACCCTGAACCGTCCCCGTCCCCTAACCCTAACCCTAGCCCGAACCCTAACCCTAACCCTTCCCCGAAGCCTGACCCTCAGCCGTCCACTAATCCTAACCGTACGCTGACACTAAACCGCGCCCTCACACGTACGCTCCCCCTAGAGCGTTGTCGTACCCTCACCTGGACCCTGAACCGTCCCCGTCCCCTAACCCTAACCCTAGGCCGAAGCCTAACCCTAACACTTCCCCGAAGCCTGACCCTCAGCCGTCCCCTAATCCTAACCCGTACGCTGACACTAACCCCCGCCCTCACACGTACGCTCCCCCTAGAGCGTTGTCGTACCCTCACCTGGACCCTGAACCGTCCCCGTCCCCTAACCCTAACCCTAGGCCGAAGCCTAACCCTAACCCTTCCCCGAAGCCTGACCCTCAGCCGTCCCCTAATCCTAACCCGTACGCTGACACTAACCCGCGCCCTCACACGTACGCTCCCCCTAGAGCGTTGTCGTACCCTCACCTGGACCCTGAACCGTCCCCGTCCCCTAACCCTAACCCTAGCCCGAACCCTAACCCTAACCCTTCCCCGAAGCCTGACCCTCAGCCGTCCCCTAATCCTAACCCGTACGCTGACACTAACCCGCGCCCTCACACGTACGCTCCCCCTAGAGCGTTGTCGTACCCTCACCTGGACCCTGAACCGTCCCCGTCCCCTAACCCTAACCCTAGGCCGAAGCCTAACCCTAAAACTTCCCCGAAGCCTGACCCTCAGCCGTCCCCTAATCCTAACCCGTACGCTGACACTAACCCGCGCCCTCACACGTACGCTCCCCCTAGAGCGTTGTCGTACCCTCACCTGGCCCCTAAACCGTCCCCGTCCCCTAACCCTAACCCTAGCCCGAACCCTAACCCTAACCCTTCCCCGAAGCCTGACCCTCAGCCGTCCCCTAATCCTAACCCGTACGCTGACACTAACCCGCGCCCTCACACGTACGCTCCCCCTAGAGCGTTGTCGTACCCTCACCTGGACCCTAAACCGTCCCCGTCCCCTAACCCTAACCCTAGCCCGAACCCTAACCCTAACCCTTCCCCGAAGCCTGACCCTCAGCCGTCCCCTATTCCTAACCCGTACGCTGACACTAACCCGCGCCCTCACACGTACGCTCCCCCTAGAGCGTTGTCGTACCCTCACCTGGACACTGAACCGTCCCCGTCCCCTAACCCTAACCCTAGCCCGAACCCTAACCCTTCCCCGAAGCCTGACCCTCAGCCGTCCCCTAATCCTAACCCGTACGCTGACACTAACCCGCGCCCTCACACGTACGCTCCCCCTAGAGCGTTGTCGTACCCTCACCTGGACCCTAAACCGTCCCCGTCCCCTAACCCTAACCCTAGCCCGAACCCTAACCCTTCCCCGAAGCCTGACCCTCAGCCGTCCCCTAATCCTAACCCGTACGCTGACACTAACCCGCGCCCTCACACGTACGCTCCCCCTAGAGTGTTGTCGTACCCTCACCTGGACCCTAAACCGTCCCCGTCCCCTAACCCTAACCCTAGGCCGAAGCCTAACCCTAACCCTTCCCCGACGCCTGACCCTCAGCCGTCCCCTAATCCTAACCTGTACGCTGACACTAACCCGCGCCCTCACACGTACGCTCCCCCTAGAGTGTTGTCGTACCCTCACCTGGACCCTGAACCGTCCCCGTCCCCTAACCCTAACCCTAGGCCGAAGCCTAACCCTAACCCTTCCCCGAAGCCTGACCCTCAGCCGTCCCCTAATCCTAACCCGTACGCTGACACTAACCCGCGCCCTCACACGTACGCTCCCACTAGAGCGTTGTCGTACCCTCACCTGGACCCTGAACCGTCCCCGTCCCCTAACCCTAACCCTAGCCCGAACCCTAACCCTAACCCTTCCCCGAAGCCTGACCCTCAGCCGTCCCCTAATCCTAACCCGTACGCTGACACTAACCCGCGCCCTCACACGTACGCTCCCCCTAGAGCGTTGTCGTACCCTCAACTGGACCCTAAACCGTCCCCGTCCCCTAACCCTAACCCTAGCCCGAAGCCTAACCGTAACCCTTCCCCGAAGCCTGACCCTCTGCCATCCCCTAATCCTAACCCATACGCTGACACTAACCCGCGCCCTCACACGTACGCGCCCCCTAGAGCGTTGTCGTACCCTCACCTGGACCCTAAACCGTCCCCGTCCCCTAACCCTAACCCTAGCCCGAACCCTAACCCTAACCCTTCCCCGAAGCCTGACCCTCAGACGTCCCCTAATCCTAACCCGTACGCTGACACTAACCCGCGCCCTCACACGTACGCTCCCCCTAGAGCGTTGTCGTACCCTCACCTGGACCCTAAACCGTCCCCGTCCCCTAACCCTAACCCTAGCCCGAACCCTAACCCTAATCCTTCCCCGAAGCCTGACCCTCAGCCGTCCCCTAATCCTAACCCGTACGCGGACACTAACCCGCGCCCTCACACGTACGCTCCCCCTAGAGCGTTGTCGTACCCTCACCTGGACCCTAAACCGTCCCCGTCCCCTAACCCTAACCCTAGCCCGAACCCTAACCCTAACCCTTCCCCGAAGCCTGACCCTCAGCCGTCCCCTAATCCTAACCCGTACGCTGACACTAACCCGCACCCTCACACGTACGCTCCCCCTAGAGCGTTGTCGTACCCTCACCTGGACCCTAAACCGTCCCCGTCCCCTAACCCTAACCCTAGCCCGAACCCTAACCCTAACCCTTCCCCGAAGCCTGACCCTCAGCCGTCCCCTAATCCTAACCCGTACGCTGACACTAACCCGCGCCCTCACACGTACGCTCCCCCTAGAGCGTTGTCGTACCCTCACCTGGACCCTGAACCGTCCCCGTCCCCTAACCCTAACCCTAGGCCGAAGCCTAACCCTAACCCTTCCCCGAAGCCTGACCCTCAGCCGTCCCCTAATCCTAACCCGTACGCTGACACTAACCCGCGCCCTCACACGTACGCTCCCCCTAGAGCGTTGTCGTACCCTCACCTTGACCCTGAACCGTCCCCGTCCCCTAACCCTAACCCTAGCCCGAACCCTAACCCTAACCCTTCCCCGAAGCCTGACCCTCAGCCGTCCCCTAATCCTAACCCGTACGCTGACACTAACCCGCGCCCTCACACGTACGCTCCCCCTAGAGCGTTGTCGTACCCTCACCTGGACCCTGAACCGTCCCCGTCCCCTAACCCTAACCCTAGCCCGAACCCTAACCCTAACCCTTCCCCGAAGCCTGACCCTCAGCCGTCCCCTAATCCTAACCCGTACGCTGACACTAACCCGCGCCCTCACACGTACGCTCCCCCTAGAGCGTTGTCGTACCCTCACCTGGACCCTAAACCGTCCCCGTCCCCTAACCCTAACCCTAGCCCGAAGCCTAACACTAACCCTTCCCCGAAGCCTGACCCTCAGCCGTCCCCTAATCCTAACCCGTACGCTGACACTAACCCGCGCCCTCACACGTACGCTCCCCCTAGAGCGTTGTCGTACCCTCACCTGGACCCTGAACCGTCCCAGTCCCCTAACCCTAACCCTAGCCCGAACCCTAACCCTAACCCTTCCCCGAAGCCTGACCCTCAGCCGTCCCCTAATCCTAACCCGTACGCTGACACTAACCCGCGCCCTCACACGTACGCACCCCCTAGAGCGTTGTCGTACCCTCACCTGGACCCTAAACCGTCCCCGTCCCCTAACCCTAACCCTAGCCCGAACCCTAACCCTAACCCTTCCCCGAAGCCTGACCCTCAGCCGTCCCCTAATCCTAACCCGTACGCTGACACTAACCCGCGCCCTCACACGTACGCTCCCCCTAGAGCGTTGTCGTACCCTCACCTGGACCCTAAACCGTCCCCGTCCCCTAACCCTAACCCTAGCCCGAACCCTAACCCTAACCCTTCCCCGAAGCCTGACCCTCAGCCGTCCCCTAATCCTAACCCGTACGCTGACACTAACCCGCGCCCTCACACGTACGCTCCCCCTAGAGCGTTGTCGTACCCTCACCTGGACCCTAAACCGTCCCCGTCCCCTAACCCTAACCCTAGCCCGAACCCTAACCCTAACCCTTCCCCGAAGCCTGACCCTCAGCCGTCCCCTAATCCTAACCCGTACGCTGACACTAACCCGCGCCCTCACACGTACGCTCCCCCTAGAGCGTTGTCGTACCCTCACCTGGACCCTAAACCGTCCCCGTCCCCTAACCCTAACCCTAGCCCGAACCCTAACCCTAACCCTTCCCCGAAGCCTGACCCTCAGCCGTCCCCTAATCCTAACCCGTACGCTGACACTAACCCGCGCCCTCACACGTACGCTCCCCCTAGAGCGTTGTCGTACCCTCACCTGGACCCTGAACCGTCCCCGTCCCCTAACCCTAACCCTAGGCCGAAGCCTAACCCTAACCCTTCCCCGAAGCCTGACCCTCAGCCGTCCCCTAATCCTAACCCGTACGCTGACACTAACCCGCGCCCTCACACGTACGCTCCCCCTAGAGCGTTGTCGTACCCTCACCTGGACCCTGAACCGTCCCCGTCCGCTAACCCTAACCCTAGCCCGAACCCTAACCCTAACCCTTCCCCGAAGCCTGACCCTCAGCCGTCCCCTAATCCTAACCCGTACGCTGACACTAACCCGCGCCCTCACACGTACGCTCCCCCTAGAGCGTTGTCGTACCCTCACCTGGACCCTGAACCGTCCCCGTCCCCTAACCCTAACCCTAGCCCGAACCCTAACCCTAACCCTTCCCCGAAGCCTGACCCTCAGCCGTCCCCTAATCCTAACCCGTACGCTGACACTAACCCGCGCCCTCACACGTACGCTCCCCCTAGAGCGTTGTCGTACCCTCACCTGGACCCTGAACCGTCCCCGTCCCCTAACCCTAACCCTAGGCCGAAGCCTAACCCTAACCCTTCCCCGAAGCCTGACCCTCAGCCGTCCCCTAATCCTAACCCGTACGCTGACACTAACCCGCGCCCTCACACGTACGCTCCCCCTAGAGCGTTGTCGTACCCTCACCTGGACCCTGAACCGTCTCCGTCCCCTAACCCTAACCCTAGGCCGAAGCCTAACCCTAACCCTTCCCCGAAGCCTGACCCTCAGCCGTCCCCTAATCCTAACCCGTACGCTGACACTAACCCGCGGCCTCACACGTACGCTCCCCCTAGAGCGTTGTCGTACCCTCACCTGGACCCTGAACCGTCCCCGTCCCCTAACCCTAACCCTAGGCCGAAGCCTAACCCTAACCCTTCCCCGAAGCCTGACCCTCAGCCGTCCCCTAATCCTAACCCGTACGCTGACACTAACCCGCGCCCTCACACGTACGCTCCCCCTAGAGCGTTTTCGTACCCTCACCTGGACCCTGAACCGTCCCCGTCCCCTAACCCTAACCCTAGGCCGAAGCCTAACCCTAACCCTTCCCCGAAGCCTGACCCTCAGCCGTCCCCTAATCCTAACCCGTACGCTGACACTAACCCGCGCCCTCACACGTACGCTCCCCCTAGAGCGTTGTCGTACCCTCACCTGGACCCTAAACCGTCCCCGTCCCCTAACCCTAACCCTAGCCCGAACCCTAACCCTAACCCTTCCCCGAAGCCTGACCCTCAGCCGTCCCCTAATCCTAACCCGTACGCTGACACTAACCCGCGCCCTCACACGTACGCTCCCCCTAGAGCGTTGTCGTACCCTCACCTGGACCCTAAACCGTCCCCGTCCCCTAATCCTAACCCTAGCCCGAACCCTAACCCTAACCCTTCCCCGAAGCCTGACCCTCAGCCGTCCACTAATCCTACCCGTACGCTGACACTAAACCGCGCCCTCACACGTACGCTCCCCCTAGAGCGTTGTCGTACCCTCACCTGGACCCTGAACCGTCCCCGTCCCCTAACCCTAACCCTAGGCCGAAGCCTAACCCTAACCCTTCCCCAGAGCCTGACCCTCAGCCGTCCCCTAATCCTAACCCGTACGCTGACACTAACCCGCGCCCTCACACGTACGCTCCCCCTAGAGCGTTGTCGTACCCTCACCTGGACCCTAAACCGTCCCCGTCCCCTAACCCTAGCCCGAACCCTAACCCTAACCCTTCCCCGAAGCCTGGCCCTCAGCCGTCCCCTAATCCTAACCCGTACGCTGACACTAACCCGCGCCCTCACACGTACGCTCCCCCTAGAGCGTTGTCGTACCCTCACCTGGACCCTGAACCGTCCCCGTCCCCTAACCCTAACCCTAGCCCGAACCCTAACCCTAACCCTTCCCCGAAGCCTGACCCTCAGCCGTCCCCTAAATCTACCCGTACGCTGACACTAACCCGCGCCCTCACACGTACGCTCCCCCTAGAGCGTTGTCGTACCCTCACCTGGACCCTGAACTGTCCCCGTCCCCTAACCCTAACCCTAGGCCGAAGCCTAACCCTAACCCTTCCCCGAAGCCTGACCCTCAGCCGTCCCCTAATCCTAACCCGTACGCTGACACTAACCCGCGCCCTCACACGTACGCTCCCCCTAGAGCGTTGTCATACCCTCACCTGGACCCTGAACCGTCCCCGTCCCCTAACCCTAACCCTAGCCCGAACCCTAACCCTAACCCTTCCCCGAAGCCTGACCCTCAGCCGTCCCCTAATCCTAACCCGTACGCTGACACTAACCCGCGCCCTCACACGTACGCTCCCCCTAGAGCGTTGTCGTACCCTCACCTGGACCCTGAACCGTCCCCGTCCCCTAACCCTAACCCTAGGCCGAAGCCTAACCCTAACCCTTCCCCGAAGCCTGACCCTCAGCCGTCCACTAATCCTAACCGTACGCTGACACTAAACCGCGCCCTCACACGTACGCTCCCCCTAGAGCGTTGTCGTACCCTCACCTGGACCCTGAACCGTCCCCGTCCCCTAACCCTAACCCTAGGCCGAAGCCTAACCCTAACCCTTCCCCGAAGCCTGACCCTCAGCCGTCCCCTAATCCTAACCCGTACGCTGACACTAACCCGCGCCCTCACACGTACGCTCCCCCTAGAGCGTTGTCGTACCCTCACCTGGACCCTAAACCGTCCCCGTCCCCTAACCCTAACCCTAGCCCGAACCCTAACCCTAACCCTTCCCCGAAGCCTGACCCTCAGCCGTCCACTAATCCTACCCGTACGCTGACACTAAACCGCGCCCTCACACGTACGCTCCCCCTAGAGCGTTGTCGTACCCTCACCTGGACCCTGAACCGTCCCCGTCCCCTAACCCTAACCCTAGGCCGAAGCCTAACCCTAACCCTTCCCCGAAGCCTGACCCTCAGCCGTCCCCTAATCCTAACCCGTACGCTGACACTAACCCGCGCCCTCACACGTACGCTCCCCCTAGAGCGTTGTCGTACCCTCACCTGGACCCTAAACCGTCCCCGTCCCCTAACCCTAGCCCGAACCCTAACCCTAACCCTTCCCCGAAGCCTGACCCTCAGCCGTCCCATAATCCTAACCCGTACGCTGACACTAACCCGCACCCTCACACGTACGCTCCCCCTAGAGCGCTGTCGTACCCTCACCTGGTCCCTGAACCGTCCCCGTCCCCTAACCCTAACCCTAGCCCGAACCCTAACCCTAACCCTTCCCCGAAGCCTGACCCTCAGCCGTCCCCTAAATCTACCCGTACGCTGACCCTAACCCGCGCCCTCACACGTACGCTCCCCCTAGAGCGTTGTCGTACCCTCACCTGGACCCTGAACCGTCCCCGTCCCCTAACCCTAACCCTAGGCCGAAGCCTAACCCTAACCCTTCCCCGAAGCCTGACCCTCAGCCGTCCCCTAATCCTAACCCGTACGCTGACACTAACCCGCGCCCTCACACGTACGCTCCCCCTAGAGCGTTGTCGTACCCTCACCTGGACCCTGAACCGTCCCCGTCCCCTAACCCTAACCCTAGCCCGAACCCTAACCCTAACCCTTCCCCGAAGCCTGACCCTCAGCCGTCCCCTAATCCTAACCCGTACGCTGACACTAACCCGCGCCCTCACACGTACGCTCCCCCTAGAGCGTTGTCGTACCCTCACCTGGACCCTGAACCGTCCCCGTCCCCTAACCCTAACCCTAGCCCGAACCCTAACCCTAACCCTTCCCCGAAGCCTGACCCTCAGCCGTCCACTAATCCTAACCGTACGCTGACACTAAACCGCGCCCTCACACGTACGCTCCCCCTAGAGCGTTGTCGTACCCTCACCTGGACCCTGAACCGTCCCCGTCCCCTAACCCTAACCCTAGGCCGAAGCCTAACCCTAACCCTTCCCCAGAGCCTGACCCTCAGCCGTCCCCTAATCCTAACCCGTACGCTGACACTAACCCGCGCCCTCACACGTACGCTCCCCCTAGAGCGTTGTCGTACCCTCACCTGGACCCTAAACCGTCCCCGTCCCCTAACCCTAGCCCGAACCCTAACCCTAACCCTTCCCCGAAGCCTGGCCCTCAGCCGTCCCCTAATCCTAACCCGTACGCTGACACTAACCCGCGCCCTCACACGTACGCTCCCCCTAGAGCGTTGTCGTACCCTCACCTGGACCCTGAACCGTCCCCGTCCCCTAACCCTAACCCTAGCCCGAACCCTAACCCTAACCCTTCCCCGAAGCCTGACCCTCAGCCGTCCCCTAAATCTACCCGTACGCTGACACTAACCCGCGCCCTCACACGTACGCTCCCCCTAGAGCGTTGTCGTACCCTCACCTGGACCCTGAACTGTCCCCGTCCCCTAACCCTAACCCTAGGCCGAAGCCTAACCCTAACCCTTCCCCGAAGCCTGACCCTCAGCCGTCCCCTAATCCTAACCCGTACGCTGACACTAACCCGCGCCCTCACACGTACGCTCCCCCTAGAGCGTTGTCATACCCTCACCTGGACCCTGAACCGTCCCCGTCCCCTAACCCTAACCCTAGCCCGAACCCTAACCCTAACCCTTCCCCGAAGCCTGACCCTCAGCCGTCCCCTAATCCTAACCCGTACGCTGACACTAACCCGCGCCCTCACACGTACGCTCCCCCTAGAGCGTTGTCGTACCCTCACCTGGACCCTGAACCGTCCCCGTCCCCTAACCCTAACCCTAGGCCGAAGCCTAACCCTAACCCTTCCCCGAAGCCTGACCCTCAGCCGTCCACTAATCCTAACCGTACGCTGACACTAAACCGCGCCCTCACACGTACGCTCCCCCTAGAGCGTTGTCGTACCCTCACCTGGACCCTGAACCGTCCCCGTCCCCTAACCCTAACCCTAGGCCGAAGCCTAACCCTAACCCTTCCCCGAAGCCTGACCCTCAGCCGTCCCCTAATCCTAACCCGTACGCTGACACTAACCCGCGCCCTCACACGTACGCTCCCCCTAGAGCGTTGTCGTACCCTCACCTGGACCCTAAACCGTCCCCGTCCCCTAACCCTAACCCTAGCCCGAACCCTAACCCTAACCCTTCCCCGAAGCCTGACCCTCAGCCGTCCACTAATCCTACCCGTACGCTGACACTAAACCGCGCCCTCACACGTACGCTCCCCCTAGAGCGTTGTCGTACCCTCACCTGGACCCTGAACCGTCCCCGTCCCCTAACCCTAACCCTAGGCCGAAGCCTAACCCTAACCCTTCCCCGAAGCCTGACCCTCAGCCGTCCCCTAATCCTAACCCGTACGCTGACACTAACCCGCGCCCTCACACGTACGCTCCCCCTAGAGCGTTGTCGTACCCTCACCTGGACCCTAAACCGTCCCCGTCCCCTAACCCTAGCCCGAACCCTAACCCTAACCCTTCCCCGAAGCCTGACCCTCAGCCGTCCCATAATCCTAACCCGTACGCTGACACTAACCCGCACCCTCACACGTACGCTCCCCCTAGAGCGCTGTCGTACCCTCACCTGGTCCCTGAACCGTCCCCGTCCCCTAACCCTAACCCTAGCCCGAACCCTAACCCTAACCCTTCCCCGAAGCCTGACCCTCAGCCGTCCCCTAAATCTACCCGTACGCTGACCCTAACCCGCGCCCTCACACGTACGCTCCCCCTAGAGCGTTGTCGTACCCTCACCTGGACCCTGAACCGTCCCCGTCCCCTAACCCTAACCCTAGGCCGAAGCCTAACCCTAACCCTTCCCCGAAGCCTGACCCTCAGCCGTCCCCTAATCCTAACCCGTACGCTGACACTAACCCGCGCCCTCACACGTACGCTCCCCCTAGAGCGTTGTCGTACCCTCACCTGGACCCTGAACCGTCCCCGTCCCCTAACCCTAACCCTAGCCCGAACCCTAACCCTAACCCTTCCCCGAAGCCTGACCCTCAGCCGTCCCCTAATCCTAACCCGTACGCTGACACTAACCCGCGCCCTCACACGTACGCTCCCCCTAGAGCGTTGTCGTACCCTCACCTGGACCCTGAACCGTCCCCGTCCCCTAACCCTAACCCTAGCCCGAACCCTAACCCTAACCCTTCCCCGAAGCCTGACCCTCAGCCGTCCACTAATCCTAACCGTACGCTGACACTAAACCGCGCCCTCACACGTACGCTCCCCCTAGAGCGTTGTCGTACCCTCACCTGGACCCTGAACCGTCCCCGTCCCCTAACCCTAACCCTAGGCCGAAGCCTAACCCTAACACTTCCCCGAAGCCTGACCCTCAGCAGTCCCCTAATCCTAACCCGTACGCTGACACTAACCTGCGCCCTCACACGTACGCTCCCCCTAGAGCGTTGTCGTACCCTCACCTGGACCCTAAACCGTCCCCGTCCCCTAACCCTAACCCTAGCCCGAACCCTAACCCTAACCCTTCCCCGAAGCCTGACCCTCAGCCGTCCCCTAATCCTAACCCGTACGCTGACACTAACCCGCGCCCTCACACGTACGCTCCCCCTAGAGCGTTGTCGTACCCTCACCTGGACCCTGAACCGTCCCCGTCCCCTAACCCTAACCCTAGCCCGAACCCTAACCCTAACCCTTCCCCGAAGCCTGACCCTCAGCCGTCCCCTAAATCTACCCGTACGCTGACACTAACCCCCGCCCTCACACGTACGCTCCCCCTAGAGCGTTGTCGTACCCTCACCTGGACCCTGAACCGTCCCCGTCCCCTAACCCTAACCCTAGGCCGAAGCCTAACCCTAACCCTTCCCCGAAGCCTGACCCTCAGCCGTCCCCTAATCCTAACCCGTACGCTGACACTAACCCGCGCCCTCACACGTACGCTCCCCCTAGAGCGTTGTCGTACCCTCACCTGGACCCTGAACCGTCCCCGTCCCCTAACCCTAACCCTAGCCCGAACCCTAACCCTAACCCTTCCCCGAAGCCTGACCCTCAGCCGTCCCCTAATCCTAACCCGTACGCTGACACTAACCCGCGCCCTCACACGTACGCTCCCCCTAGAGCGTTGTCGTACCCTCACCTGGACCCTGAACCGTCCCCGTCCCCTAACCCTAACCCTAGGCCGAAGCCTAACCCTAAAACTTCCCCGAAGCCTGACCCTCAGCCGTCCCCTAATCCTAACCCGTACGCTGACACTAACCCGCGCCCTCACACGTACGCTCCCCCTAGAGCGTTGTCGTACCCTCACCTGGACCCTAAACCGTCCCCGTCCCCTAACCCTAACCCTAGCCCGAACCCTAACCCTAACCCTTCCCCGAAGCCTGACCCTCAGCCGTCCCCTAATCCTAACCCGTACGCTGACACTAACCCGCGCCCTCACACGTACGCTCCCCCTAGAGCGTTGTTGTACCCTCACCTGGACCCTAAACCGTCCCCGTCCCCTAACCCTAACCCTAGCCCGAACCCTAACCCTAACCCTTCCCCGAAGCCTGACCCTCAGCCGTCCCCTAATCCTAACCCGTACGCTGACACTAACCCGCGCCCTCACACGTACGCTCCCCCTAGAGCGTTGTCGTACCCTCACCTGGACCCTAAACCGTCCCCGTCCCCTAACCCTAACCCTAGCCCGAACCCTAACCCTTCCCCGAAGCCTGACCCTCAGCCGTCCCCTAATCCTAACCCGTACGCTGACACTAACCCGCGCCCTCACACGTACGCTCCCCCTAGAGCGTTGTCGTACCCTCACCTGGACCCTAAACCGTCCCCGTCTCCTAACCCTAACCCTAGCCCGAACCCTAACCCTTCCCCGAAGCCTGACCCTCAGCCGTCCCCTAATCCTAACCCGTACGCTGACACTAACCCGCGCCCTCACACGTACGCTCCCCCTAGAGTGTTGTCGTACCCTCACCTGGACCCTAAACCGTCCCCGTCCCCTAACCCTAACCCTAGGCCGAAGCCTAACCCTAACCCTTCCCCGAAGCCTGACCCTCAGCCGTCCCCTAATCCTAACCTGTACGCTGACACTAACCCGCGCCCTCACACGTACGCTCCCCCTAGAGTGTTGTCGTACCCTCACCTGGACCCTGAACCGTCCCCGTCCCCTAACCCTAACCCTAGGCCGAAGCCTAACCCTAACCCTTCCCCGAAGCCTGACCCTCAGCCGTCCCCTAATCCTAACCCGTACGCTGACACTAACCCGCGCCCTCACACGTACGCTCCCACTAGAGCGTTGTCGTACCCTCACCTGGACCCTGAACCGTCCCCGTCCCCTAACCCTAACCCTAGCCCGAACCCTAACCCTAACCCTTCCCCGAAGCCTGACCCTCAGCCGTCCCCTAATCCTAACCCGTACGCTGACACTAACCCGCGCCCTCACACGTACGCTCCCCCTAGAGCGTTGTCGTACCCTCAACTGGACCCTAAACCGTCCCCGTCCCCTAACCCTAACCCTAGCCCGAAGCCTAACCGTAACCCTTCCCCGAAGCCTGACCCTCTGCCATCCCCTAATACTAACCCATACGCTGACACTAACCCGCGCCCTCACACGTACGCGCCCCCTAGAGCGTTGTCGTACCCTCACCTGGACCCTAAACCGTCCCCGTCCCCTAACCCTAACCCTAGCCCGAACCCTAACCCTAACCCTTCCCCGAAGCCTGACCCTCAGCCGTCCCCTAATCCTAACCCGTACGCTGACACTAACCCGCGCCCTCACACGTACGCTCCCCCTAGAGCGTTGTCGTACCCTCACCTGGACCCTAAACCGTCCCCGTCCCCTAACCCTAACCCTATCCCGAACCCTAACCCTAACCCTTCCCCGAAGCCTGACCCTCAGCCGTCCCCTAATCCTAACCCGTACGCTGACACTAACCCGCGCCCTCACACGTACGCTCCCCCTAGAGCGTTGTCGTACCCTCACCTGGACCCTAAACCGTCCCCGTCCCCTAACCCTAACCCTATCCCGAACCCTAACCCTAACCCTTCCCCGAAGCCTGACCCTCAGCCGTCCCCTAATCCTAACCCGTACGCTGACACTAACCCGCGCCCTCACACGTACGCTCCCCCTAGAGCGTTGTCGTACCCTCACCTGGACCCTAAACCGTCCCCGTCCCCTAACCCTAACCCTAGCCCGAACCCTAACCCTAACCCTTCCCCGAAGCCTGACCCTCAGCCGTCCCCTAATCCTAACCCGTACGCTGACACTAACCCGCGCCCTCACACGTACGCTCCCCCTAGAGCGTTGTCGTACCCTCACCTGGACCCTAAACCGTCCCCGTCCCCTAACCCTAACCCTAGCCCGAACCCTAACCCTAACCCTTCCCCGAAGCCTGAACCTCAGCCGTCCCCTAATCCTAACCCGTACGCTGACACTAACCCGCGCCCTCACACGTACGCTCCCCCTAGAGCGTTGTCGTACCCTCACCTGGACCCTAAACCGTCCCCGTCCCCTAACCCTAACCCTAGCCCGAACCCTAACCCTAACCCTTCCCCGAAGCCTGACCCTCAGCCGTCCCCTAATCCTAACCCGTACGCTGACACTAACCCGCGCCCTCACACGTACGCTCCCCCTAGAGCGTTGTCGTACCCTCACCTGGACCCTAAACCGTCCCCGTCCCCTAACCCTAACCCTAGCCCGAACCCTAACCCTAACCCTTCCCCGAAGCCTGACCCTCAGCCGTCCCCTAATCCTAACCCGTACGCTGACACTAATCCGTGCCCTCACACGTACGCTCCCCCTAGAGCGTTGTCGTACCCTCACATGGACCCTAAACCGTCCCCGTCCCCTAACCCTAACCCTAGCCCGAAGCCTAACCGTAACCCTTCCCCGAAGCCTGACCCTCAGCCGTCCCCTAATCCTAACCCGTACGCTGACACTAACCCGCGCCCTCACACGTACGCTCCCCCTAGAGCGTTGTCGTACCCTCACCTGGACCCTAAACCGTCCCCGTCCCCTAACCCTAACCCTAGCCCGAACCCTAACCCTAAACCTTCCCCGAAGCCTGACCCTCAGCCGTCCCCTAATCCTAACCCGTACGCTGACACTAACCCGCGCCCTCACACGTACGCTCCCCCTAGAGCGTTGTCGTACCCTCACCTGGACCCTAAACCGTCCCCGTCCCCTAACCCTAACCCTAGCCCGAACCCTAACCCTAAACCTTCCCCGAAGCCTGACCCTCAGCCGTCCCCTAATCCTAACCCGTACGCTGACACTAACCCGCGCCCTCACACGTACGCTCCCCCTAGAGCGTTGTCGTACCCTCACCTGGACCCTGAACCGTCCCCGTCCCCTAACCCTAACCCTAGCCCGAACCCTAACCCTAACCCTTCCCCGAAGCCTGACCCTCAGCCGTCCCCTAATCCTAACCCGTACGCTGACACTAACCCGCGCCCTCACACGTACGCTCCCCCTAGAGCGTTGTCGTACCCTCACCTGGACCCTGAACCGTCCCCATCCCCTAACCCTAACCCTAGCCCGAAGCCTAACCGTAACCCTTCCCCGAAGCCTGACCCTCTGCCGTCCCCTAATCCTAACTCGTACGCTGACACTAACCCGCGCCCTCACACGTACGCTCCCCCTAGAGCGTTGTCGTACCCTCACCTGGACCCTGAACCGTCCCCGTCCCCTAACCCTAACCCTAGGCCGAAGCCTAACCCTAAACCTTCCCCGAAGCCTGACCCTCAGCCGTCCCCTAATCCTAACCCGTACGCTGACACTAACCCGCGCCCTCACACGTACGCTCCCCCTAGAGCGTTGTCGTACCCTCACCTGGACCCTAAACCGTCCCCGTCCCCTAACCCTAACCCTAGCCCGAACCCTAACCCTTCCCCGAAGCCTGACCCTCAGCCGTCCCCTAATCCTAACCCGTACGCTGACACTAACCCGCGCCCTCACACGTACGCTCCCCCTAGAGTGTTGTCGTACCCTCACCTGGACCCTAAACCGTCCCCGTCCCCTAACCCTAACCCTAGGCCGAAGCCTAACCCTAACCCTTCCCCGAAGCGTGACCCTCAGCCGTCCCCTAATCCTAACCCGTACGCTGACACTAACCCACGCCCTCACACGTACGCTCCCCCTAGAGCGTTGTCGTACCCTCACCTGGACCCTGAACCGTCCCCGTCCCCTAACCCTAACCCTAGCCCGAACCCTAACCCTAACCCTTCCCCGAAGCCTGACCCTCAGCCGTCCCCTAATCCTAACCCGTACGCTGACACTAACCCGCGCTCTCACACGTACGCTCCCCCTAGAGCGTTGTCGTACCCTCACCTGGACCCTAAACCGTCCCCGTCCCCTAACCCTAACCCTAGCCCGAACCCTAACCCTAACCCTTCCCCGAAGCCTGACCCTCAGCCGTCCCCTAATCCTAACCTGTACGCTGACACTAACCCGCGCCCTCACACGTACGCTCCCCCTAGAGTGTTGTCGTACCCTCGCCTGGACCCTGAACCGTCCCCGTCCCCTAACCCTAACCCTAGGCCGAAGCCTAACCCTAACCCTTCCCCGAAGCCTGACCCTCAGCCGTCCCCTAATCCTAACCCGTACGCTGACACTAACCCGCGCCCTCACACGTACGCTCCCACTAGAGCGTTGTCGTACCCTCACCTGGACCCTGAACCGTCCCCGTCCCCTAACCCTAACCCTAGCCCGAACCCTAACCCTAACCCTTCCCCGAATCCTGACCCTCAGCCGTCCCCTAATCCTAACCCGTACGCTGACACTAACCCGCGCCCTCACACGTACGCTCCCCCTAGAGCGTTGTCGTACCCTCAACTGGACCCTAAACCGTCCCCGTCCCCTAACCCTAACCCTAGCCCGAAGCCTAACCGTAACCCTTCCCCGAAGCCTGACCCTCTGCCATCCCCTAATCCTAACCCATACGCTGACACTAACCCGCGCCCTCACACGTACGCTCCCCCTAGAGCGTTGTCGTACCCTCACCTGGACCCTAAACCGTCCCCGTCCCCTAACCCTAACCCTAGCCCGAACCCTAACCCTAACCCTTCCCCGAAGCCTGACCCTCAGCCGTCCCCTAATCCTAACCCGTACGCTGACACTAACCCGCGCCCTCACACGTACGCTCCCCCTAGAGCGTTGTCGTACCCTCACCTGGACCCTAAACCGTCCCCGTCCCCTAACCCTAACCCTATCCCGAACCCTAACCCTAACCCTTCCCCGAAGCCTGACCCTCAGCCGTCCCCTAATCCTAACCCGTACGCTGACACTAACCCGCGCCCTCACACGTACGCTCCCCCTAGAGCGTTGTCGTACCCTCACCTGGACCCTAAACCGTCCCCGTCCCCTAACCCTAACCCTAGCCCGAACCCTAACCCTAACCCTTCCCCGAAGCCTGACCCTCAGCCGTCCCCTAATCCTAACCCGTACGCTGACACTAACCCGCGCCCTCACACGTACGCTCCCCATAGAGCGTTGTCGTACCCTCACCTGGACCCTAAACCGTCCCCGTCCCCTAACCCTAACCCTAGCCCGAACCCTAACCCTAACCCTTCCCCGAAGCCTGACCCTCAGCCGTCCCATAATCCTAACCCGTACGCTGACACTAACCCGCGCCCTCACACGTACGCTCCCCCTAGAGCGTTGTCGTACCCTCACCTGGACCCTAAACCGTCCCCGTCCCCTAACCCTAACCCTAGCCCGAACCCTAACCCTAACCCTTCCCCGAAGCCTGACCCTCAGCCGTCCCCTAATCCTAACCCGTACGCTGACACTAACCCGCGCCCTCACACGTACGCTCCCCCTAGAGCGTTGTCGTACCCTCACCTGGACCCTAAACCGTCCCCGTCCCCTAACCCTAACCCTAGCCCGAACCCTAACCCTAACCCTTCCCCGAAGCCTGACCCTCAGCCGTCCCCTAATCCTAACCCGTACGCTGACACTAACCCGCGCCCTCACACGTACGCTCCCCCTAGAGCGTTGTCGTACCCTCACCTGGACCCTAAACCGTCCCCGTCCCCTAACCCTAACCCTAGCCCGAACCCTAACCCTAACCCTTCCCCGAAGCCTGACCCTCAGCCGTCCCCTAATCCTAACCCGTACGCTGACACTAACCCGCGCCCTCACACGTACGCTCCCCCTAGAGCGTTGTCGTACCCTCACCTGGACCCTAAACCGTCCCCGTCCCCTAACCCTAACCCTAGCCCGAACCCTAACCCTAACCCTTCCCCGAAGCCTGACCCTCAGCCGTCCCCTAATCCTAACCCGTACGCTGACACTAATCCGTGCCCTCACACGTACGCTCCCCCTAGAGCGTTGTCGTACCCTCACCTGGATCCTAAACCGTCCCCGTCCCCTAACCCTAACCCTAGCCCGAAGCCTAACCGTAACCCTTCCCCGAAGCCTGACCCTCAGCCATCCCCTAATCCTAACCCGTACGCTGACACTAACCCGCGCCCTCACACGTACGCTCCCCCTAGAGCGTTGTCGTACCCTCACCTGGACCCTAAACCGTCCCCGTCCCCTAACCCTAACCCTAGCCCGAACCCTAACCCTAACCCTTCCCCGAAGCCTGACCCTCAGCCGTCCCCTAATCCTAACCCGTACGCTGACACTAACCCGCGCCCTCACACGTACGCTCCCCCTAGAGCGTTGTCGTACCCTCACCTGGACCCTAAACCGTCCCCGTCCCCTAACCCTAACCCTAGCCCGAACCCTAACCCTAAACCTTCCCCGAAGCCTGACCCTCAGCCGTCCCCTAATCCTAACCCGTACGCTGACACTAACCCGCGCCCTCACACGTACGCTCCCCCTAGAGCGTTGTCGTACCCTCACCTGGACCCTGAACCGTCCCCGTCCCCTAACCCTAACCCTAGCCCGAACCCTAACCCTAACCCTTCCCCGAAGCCTGACCCTCAGCCGTCCCCTAATCCTAACCCGTACGCTGACACTAACCCGCGCCCTGACACGTACGCTCCCCCTAGAGCGTTGTCGTACCCTCACCTGGACCCTGAACCGTCCCCATCCCCTAACCCTAACCCTAGCCCGAAGCCTAACCGTAACCCTTCCCCGAAGCCTGACCCTCTGCCGTCCCCTAATCCTAACTCGTACGCTGACACTAACCCGCGCCCTCACACGTACGCTCCCCCTAGAGCGTTGTCGTACCCTCACCTGGACCCTGAACCGTCCCCGTCCCCTAACCCTAACCCTAGGCCGAAGCCTAACCCTAACCCTTCCCCGAAGCCTGACCCTCAGCCGTCCCCTAATCCTAACCCGTACGCTGACACTAACCCGCGCCCTCACACGTACGCTCCCCCTAGAGCGTTGTCGTACCCTCACCTGGACCCTAAACCGTCCCCGTCCCCTAACCCTAACCCTAGCCCGAACCCTAACACTAACCCTTCCCCGAAGCCTGACCCTCAGCCGTCCCCTAATCCTAACCCGTATGCTGACACTAACCCGCGCCCTCACACGTACGCTCCCCCTAGAGCGTTGTCGTACCCTCACCTGGACCCTGAACCGTCCCCGTCCCCTAACCCTAACCCTAGCCCGAAGCCTAACCCTAACCCTTCCCCGAAGCCTGACCCTCAGCCGTCCCCTAATCCTACCCGTACGCTGACACTAAACCGCGCCCTCACACGTACGCTCCCCCTACAGCATTGTCGTACCCTCACCTGGACCCTGAACCGTCCCCGTCCCCTAACCCTAACCCTAGGCCGAAGCCTAACCCTAACCCTTCCCCGAAGCCTGACCCTCAGCCGTCCCCAAATCCTAACCCGTACGCTGACACTAACCCGCGCCCTCACACGTACGCTCCCCCTAGAGCGTTGTCGTACCCTCACCTGGACCCTGAACCGTCCCCGTCCCCTAACCCTAACCCTAGCCCGAACCCTAACCCTAACCCTTCCCCGAAGCCTGACCCTCAGCCGTCCCCTAATCCTAACCCGTACGCTGACACTAACCCGCGCCCTCACACGTACGCTCCCCCTAGAGCGTTGTCGTACCCTCACCTGGACCCTGAACCGTCCCCGTCCCGTAACCCTAACCCTAGCCCGAAGCCTAACCCTAACCCTTCCCCGAAGCCTGACCCTCAGCCGTCCCCTAATCCTAACCCGTACGCTGACACTAACCCGCGCCCTCACACGTACGCTCCCCCTAGAGCGTTGTCGTACCCTCACCTGGACCCTAAACAGTCCCCGTCCCCTAACCCTAACCCTAGCCCGAACCCTAACCCTAACCCTTCCCCGAAGCCTGACCCTCAGCCGTCCCCTAATCCTAACCCGTACGCTGACACTAACCCGCGCCCTCACACGTACGCTCCCCCTAGAGCGTTGTCGTACCCTCACCTGGACCCTAAACCGTCCCCGTCCCCTAACCCTAACCCTAGCCCGAACCCTAACCCTAACCCTTCCCCGAAGCCTGACCCTCAGCCGTCCCCTAATCCTAACCCGTACGCTGACACTAACCCGCGCCCTCACACGTACGCTCCCACTAGAGCGTTGTCGTACCCTCACCTGGACCCTAAACCGTCCCCGTCCCCTAACCCTAACCCTAGCCCGAACCCTAACCCTAACCCTTCCCCGAAGCCTGACCCTCAGCCGTCCCCTAATCCTAACCCGTACGCTGACACTAACCCGCGCCCTCACACGTACGCTCCCCCTAGAGCGTTGTCGTACCCTCACCTGGACCCTAAACCATCCCCGTCCCCTAACCCTAACCCTAGCCCGAACCCTAACCCTAACCCTTCCCCGAAGCCTGACCCTCAGCCGTCCCCTAATCCTAACCCGTACGCTGACACTAACCCGCGCCCTCACACGTACGCTCCCCCTAGAGCGTTGTCGTACCCTCACCTGGACCCTAAACCGTCCCAGTCCCCTAACCCTAACCCTAGCCCGAACCCTAACCCTTCCCCGAAGCCTGACCCTCAGCCGTCCCCTAATCCTAACCCGTACGCTGACACTAACCCGCGCCCTCACACGTACGCTCCCCCTAGAGCGTTTTCGTACCCTCACCTGGACCCTAAACCGTCCCCGTCCCCTAACCCTAACCCTAGGCAGAAGCCTAACCCTAACCCTTCCCCGAAGCCTGACCCTCAGCCGTCCCCTAATCCTAACCCGTACGCTGACACTAACCCGCGCCCTCACACGTACGCTCCCCCTAGAGCGTTGTCGTACCCTCACCTGGACCCTAAAACGTCCCCGTCCCCTAACCCTAACCCTAGCCCGAACCCTAACCCTAACCCTTCCCCGAAGCCTGACCCTCAGCCGTCCCCTAATCCTAACCTGTACGCTGACACTAACCCGCGCCCTCACACGTACGCTCCCCCTAGAGCGTTGTCGTACCCTCACCTGGACCCTGAACCGTCCCCGTCCCCTAACCCTAACCCTAGGCCGAAGCCTAACCCTAACGCTTCCCCGAAGCCTGACCCTCAGCCGTCCCCTAATCCTAACCCGTACGCTGACACTAACCCGCGCCCTCACACGTACGTTCCCACTAGAGCGTTGTCGTACCCTCACCTGGACCCTGAACCGTCCCCGTCCCCTAACCCTAACCCTAGCCCGAACCCTAACCCTAACACTTCCCCGAAGCCTGACCCTCAGCCGTCCCCTAATCCTAACCCGTACGCTGACACTAACCCGCGCCCTCACACGTACGCTCCCCCTAGAGCGTTGTCGTACCCTCAACTGGACCCTAAACCGTCCCCGTCCCCTAACCCTAACCCTAGCCCGAAGCCTAACCGTAACCCTTCCCCGAAGCCTGACCCTCTGCCATCCCCTAATCCTAACCCGTACGCTGACACTAACCCGCGCCCTCACACGTACGCTCCCCCTAGAGCGTTGTCGTACCCTCACCTGGACCCTAAACCGTCCCCGTCCCCTAACCCTAACCCTAGCCCGAACCCTAACCCTAACCCTTCCCCGAAGCCTGACCCTCAGCCGTCCCCTAATCCTAACCCGTACGCTGACACTAACCCGCGCCCTCACACGTACGCTCCCCCTAGAGCGTTGTCGTACCCTCACCTGGACCCTAAACCGTCCCCGTCCCCTAACCCTAACCCTAGCCCGAAGCCTAACCCTAACCCTTCCCCGAAGCCTGACCCTCAGCCGTCCCCTAATCCTAACCCGTACGCTGACACTAACCCGCGCCCTCACACGTACGCTCCCCCTAGAGCGTTGTCGTACCCTCACCTGGACCCTAAACCGTCCCCGTCCCCTAACCCTAACCCTAGCCCGAACCCTAACCCTAACCCTTCCCCGAAGCCTGACCCTCAGCCGTCCCCTAATCCTAACCCGTACGCTGACACTAACCCGCGCCCTCACACGTACGCTCCCCCTAGAGCGTTGTCGTACCCTCCCCTGCACCCTAAACCGTCCCCGTCCCCTAACCCTAACCCTAGCCCGAACCCTAACCCTAACCCTTCCCCGAAGCCTGACCCTCAGCCGTCCCCTAATCCTAACCCGTACGCTGACACTAACCCGCGGCCTCACACGTACGCTCCCCGTAGAGCGTTGTCGTACCCTCACCTGGACCCTAAACCGTCCCCGTCCCCTAACCCTAACCCTAGCCCGAACCCTAACCCTAACCCTTCCCCGAAGCCTGACCCTCAGCCGTCCCCTAATCCTAACCCGTACGCTGACACTAACCCGCGCCCTCACACTTACGCTCCCCCTAGAGCGTTGTCGTACCCTCACCTGGACGCTGAACCGTCCCCGTCCCCTAACCCTAACCCTAGGCCGAAGCCTAACCCTAACCCTTCCCCGAAGCCTGACCCTCAGCCGTCCCCTAATCCTAACCCGTACGCTGACACTAACCCGCGCCCTCACACTTACGCTCCCCCTAGAGCGTTGTCGTACCCTCACCTGGACGCTGAACCGTCCCCGTCCCCTAACCCTAACCCTAGGCCGAAGCCTAACCCTTACCCTTCCCCGAAGCCTGACCCTCAGCCGTCCCCTAATCCTAACCCGTACGCTGACACTAACCCACGCCCTCACACGTACGCTCCCCCTAGAGCGTTGTCGTACCCTCACCTGGACCCTAAACCGTCCCCGTCCCCTAACCCTAACCCTAGCCCGAAGCCTAACCGTAACCCTTCCCCGAAGCCTGACCCTCAGCCGTCCCCTAATCCTAACCCGTACGCTGACACTAACCCGCGCCCTCACACGTACGCTCCCCCTAGAGCGTTGTCGTACCCTCACCTGGACCCTAAACCGTCCCCGTCCCCTAACCCTAACCCTAGCCCGAACCCTAACCCTAACCCTTCCCCGAAGCCTGACCCTCAGCCGTCCCCTAATCCTAACCCGTACGCTGACACTAACCCGCGCCCTCACACGTACGCTCCCCCTAGAGCGTTGTCGTACCCTCACCTGAACCCTAAACCGTCCCCGTCCCCTAACCCTAACCCTAGACCGAACCCTAACCCTAAACCTTCCCCGAAGCCTGACCCTCAGCCGTCCCCTAATCCTAACCCGTACGCTGACACTAACCCGCGCCCTCACACGTACGCTCCCCCTAGAGCGTTGTCGTACCCTCACCTGGACCCTGAACCGTACCCGTCCCCTAACCCTAACCCTAGCCCGAACCCTAACCCTAACCCTTCCCCGAAGCCTGACCCTCAGCCGTCCCCTAATCCTAACCCGTACGCTGACACTAACCCGCGCCCTCACACGTACGCTCCCCCTAGAGCGTTGTCGTACCCTCACCTGGACCCTGAACCGTCCCCATCCCCTAACCCTAACCCTAGCCCGAAGCCTAACCGTAACCCTTCCCCGAAGCCTGACCCTCTGCCGTCCCCTAATCCTAACTCGTACGCTGACACTAACCCGCGCCCTCACACGTACGCTCCCCCTAGAGCGTTGTCGTACCCTCACCTGGACCCTGAACCGTCCCCGTCCCCTAACCCTAACCCTAGGCCGAAGCCTAACCCTAACCCTTCCCCGAAGCCTGACCCTCAGCCGTCCCCTAATCCTAACCCGTACGCTGACACTAACCCGCGCCCTCACACGTACGCTCCCCCTAGAGCGTTGTCGTACCCTCACCTGGACCCTAAACCGTCCCCGTCCCCTAACCCTAACCCTAGCCCGAACCCTAACACTAACCCTTCCCCGAAGCCTGACCCTCAGCCGTCCCCTAATCCTAACCCGTATGCTGACACTAACCCGCGCCCTCACACGTACGCTCCCCCTAGAGCGTTGTCGTACCCTCACCTGGACCCTGAACCGTCCCCGTCCCCTAACCCTAACCCTAGCCCGAAGCCTAACCCTAACCCTTCCCCGAAGCCTGACCCTCAGCCGTCCCCTAATCCTACCCGTACGCTGACACTAAACCGCGCCCTCACACGTACGCTCCCCCTACAGCATTGTCGTACCCTCACCTGGACCCTGAACCGTCCCCGTCCCCTAACCCTAACCCTAGGCCGAAGCCTAACCCTAACCCTTCCCCGAAGCCTGACCCTCAGCCGTCCCCAAATCCTAACCCGTACGCTGACACTAACCCGCGCCCTCACACGTACGCTCCCCCTAGAGCGTTGTCGTACCCTCACCTGGACCCTGAACCGTCCCCGTCCCCTAACCCTAACCCTAGCCCGAACCCTAACCCTAACCCTTCCCCGAAGCCTGACCCTCAGCCGTCCCCTAATCCTAACCCGTACGCTGACACTAACCCGCGCCCTCACACGTACGCTCCCCCTAGAGCGTTGTCGTACCCTCACCTGGACCCTGAACCGTCCCCGTCCCGTAACCCTAACCCTAGCCCGAAGCCTAACCCTAACCCTTCCCCGAAGCCTGACCCTCAGCCGTCCCCTAATCCTAACCCGTACGCTGACACTAACCCGCGCCCTCACACGTACGCTCCCCCTAGAGCGTTGTCGTACCCTCACCTGGACCCTAAACAGTCCCCGTCCCCTAACCCTAACCCTAGCCCGAACCCTAACCCTAACCCTTCCCCGAAGCCTGACCCTCAGCCGTCCCCTAATCCTAACCCGTACGCTGACACTAACCCGCGCCCTCACACGTACGCTCCCCCTAGAGCGTTGTCGTACCCTCACCTGGACCCTAAACCGTCCCCGTCCCCTAACCCTAACCCTAGCCCGAACCCTAACCCTAACCCTTCCCCGAAGCCTGACCCTCAGCCGTCCCCTAATCCTAACCCGTACGCTGACACTAACCCGCGCCCTCACACGTACGCTCCCACTAGAGCGTTGTCGTACCCTCACCTGGACCCTAAACCGTCCCCGTCCCCTAACCCTAACCCTAGCCCGAACCCTAACCCTAACCCTTCCCCGAAGCCTGACCCTCAGCCGTCCCCTAATCCTAACCCGTACGCTGACACTAACCCGCGCCCTCACACGTACGCTCCCCCTAGAGCGTTGTCGTACCCTCACCTGGACCCTAAACCATCCCCGTCCCCTAACCCTAACCCTAGCCCGAACCCTAACCCTAACCCTTCCCCGAAGCCTGACCCTCAGCCGTCCCCTAATCCTAACCCGTACGCTGACACTAACCCGCGCCCTCACACGTACGCTCCCCCTAGAGCGTTGTCGTACCCTCACCTGGACCCTAAACCGTCCCAGTCCCCTAACCCTAACCCTAGCCCGAACCCTAACCCTTCCCCGAAGCCTGACCCTCAGCCGTCCCCTAATCCTAACCCGTACGCTGACACTAACCCGCGCCCTCACACGTACGCTCCCCCTAGAGCGTTGTCGTACCCTCACCTGGACCCTAAACCGTCCCCGTCCCCTAACCCTAACCCTAGGCAGAAGCCTAACCCTAACCCTTCCCCGAAGCCTGACCCTCAGCCGTCCCCTAATCCTAACCCGTACGCTGACACTAACCCGCGCCCTCACACGTACGCTCCCCCTAGAGCGTTGTCGTACCCTCACCTGGACCCTAAAACGTCCCCGTCCCCTAACCCTAACCCTAGCCCGAACCCTAACCCTAACCCTTCCCCGAAGCCTGACCCTCAGCCGTCCCCTAATCCTAACCTGTACGCTGACACTAACCCGCGCCCTCACACGTACGCTCCCCCTAGAGCGTTGTCGTACCCTCACCTGGACCCTGAACCGTCCCCGTCCCCTAACCCTAACCCTAGGCCGAAGCCTAACCCTAACGCTTCCCCGAAGCCTGACCCTCAGCCGTCCCCTAATCCTAACCCGTACGCTGACACTAACCCGCGCCCTCACACGTACGTTCCCACTAGAGCGTTGTCGTACCCTCACCTGGACCCTGAACCGTCCCCGTCCCCTAACCCTAACCCTAGCCCGAACCCTAACCCTAACACTTCCCCGAAGCCTGACCCTCAGCCGTCCCCTAATCCTAACCCGTACGCTGACACTAACCCGCGCCCTCACACGTACGCTCCCCCTAGAGCGTTGTCGTACCCTCAACTGGACCCTAAACCGTCCCCGTCCCCTAACCCTAACCCTAGCCCGAAGCCTAACCGTAACCCTTCCCCGAAGCCTGACCCTCTGCCATCCCCTAATCCTAACCCGTACGCTGACACTAACCCGCGCCCTCACACGTACGCTCCCCCTAGAGCGTTGTCGTACCCTCACCTGGACCCTAAACCGTCCCCGTCCCCTAACCCTAACCCTAGCCCGAACCCTAACCCTAACCCTTCCCCGAAGCCTGACCCTCAGCCGTCCCCTAATCCTAACCCGTACGCTGACACTAACCCGCGCCCTCACACGTACGCTCCCCCTAGAGCGTTGTCGTACCCTCACCTGGACCCTAAACCGTCCCCGTCCCCTAACCCTAACCCTAGCCCGAAGCCTAACCCTAACCCTTCCCCGAAGCCTGACCCTCAGCCGTCCCCTAATCCTAACCCGTACGCTGACACTAACCCGCGCCCTCACACGTACGCTCCCCCTAGAGCGTTGTCGTACCCTCACCTGGACCCTAAACCGTCCCCGTCCCCTAACCCTAACCCTAGCCCGAACCCTAACCCTAACCCTTCCCCGAAGCCTGACCCTCAGCCGTCCCCTAATCCTAACCCGTACGCTGACACTAACCCGCGCCCTCACACGTACGCTCCCCCTAGAGCGTTGTCGTACCCTCCCCTGCACCCTAAACCGTCCCCGTCCCCTAACCCTAACCCTAGCCCGAACCCTAACCCTAACCCTTCCCCGAAGCCTGACCCTCAGCCGTCCCCTAATCCTAACCCGTACGCTGACACTAACCCGCGGCCTCACACGTACGCTCCCCGTAGAGCGTTGTCGTACCCTCACCTGGACCCTAAACCGTCCCCGTCCCCTAACCCTAACCCTAGCCCGAACCCTAACCCTAACCCTTCCCCGAAGCCTGACCCTCAGCCGTCCCCTAATCCTAACCCGTACGCTGACACTAACCCGCGCCCTCACACTTACGCTCCCCCTAGAGCGTTGTCGTACCCTCACCTGGACGCTGAACCGTCCCCGTCCCCTAACCCTAACCCTAGGCCGAAGCCTAACCCTAACCCTTCCCCGAAGCCTGACCCTCAGCCGTCCCCTAATCCTAACCCGTACGCTGACACTAACCCGCGCCCTCACACTTACGCTCCCCCTAGAGCGTTGTCGTACCCTCACCTGGACGCTGAACCGTCCCCGTCCCCTAACCCTAACCCTAGGCCGAAGCCTAACCCTTACCCTTCCCCGAAGCCTGACCCTCAGCCGTCCCCTAATCCTAACCCGTACGCTGACACTAACCCACGCCCTCACACGTACGCTCCCCCTAGAGCGTTGTCGTACCCTCACCTGGACCCTAAACCGTCCCCGTCCCCTAACCCTAACCCTAGCCCGAAGCCTAACCGTAACCCTTCCCCGAAGCCTGACCCTCAGCCGTCCCCTAATCCTAACCCGTACGCTGACACTAACCCGCGCCCTCACACGTACGCTCCCCCTAGAGCGTTGTCGTACCCTCACCTGGACCCTAAACCGTCCCCGTCCCCTAACCCTAACCCTAGCCCGAACCCTAACCCTAACCCTTCCCCGAAGCCTGACCCTCAGCCGTCCCCTAATCCTAACCCGTACGCTGACACTAACCCGCGCCCTCACACGTACGCTCCCCCTAGAGCGTTGTCGTACCCTCACCTGAACCCTAAACCGTCCCCGTCCCCTAACCCTAACCCTAGACCGAACCCTAACCCTAAACCTTCCCCGAAGCCTGACCCTCAGCCGTCCCCTAATCCTAACCCGTACGCTGACACTAACCCGCGCCCTCACATGTACGCTCCCCCTAGAGCGTTGTCGTACCCTCACCTGGACCCTGAACCGTACCCGTCCCCTAACCCTAACCCTAGCCCGAACCCTAACCCTAACCCTTCCCCGAAGCCTGACCCTCAGCCGTCCCCTAATCCTAACCCGTACGCTGACACTAACCCGCGCCCTCACACGTACGCTCCCCCTAGAGCGTTGTCGTACCCTCACCTGGACCCTGAACCGTCCCCATCCCCTAACCCTAACCCTAGCCCGAAGCCTAACCGTAAACCTTCCCCGAAGCCTGACCCTCTGCCGTCCCCTAATCCTAACCCGTACGCTGACACTAACCCGCGCCCTCACACGTACGCTCCCCCTAGAGCGTTGTCGTACCCTCACCTGGACCCTGAACCGTCCCCGTCCCCTAACCCTAAACCTAGCCCGAACCCTAACCCTAACCCTTCCCCGAAGCCTGACCCTCAGCCGTCCCCTAATCCTAACCCGTACGCTGACACTAACCCGTGCCCTCACACGTACGCTCCCCCTAGAGCGTTGTCGTACCCTCACCTGGACCCTAAACCGTCCCCGTCCCCTAACCCTAACCCTAGCCCGAACCCTAACCCTAACCCTTCCCCGAAGCCTGACCCTCAGCCGTCCCCTAATCCTAACCCGTACGCTGACACTAACCCACGCCCTCACACGTACGCTCCCCCTAGAGCGTTGTCGTACCCTCACCTGGACCCTAAACCGTCCCCGTCCCCTAACCCTAACCCTAGCCCGAACCCTAACCCTAACCCTTCCCCGAAGCCTGACCCTCAGCCGTCCCCTAATCCTAACCCGTACGCTGACACTAACCCGCGCCCTCACACGTACGCTCCCCCTAGAGCGTTGTCGTACCCTCACCTGGACCCTAAACCGTCCCCGTCCCCTAACCCTAACCCTAGCCCGAACCCTAACACTTCCCCGAAGCCTGACCCTCAGCCGTCCCCTAATCCTAACCCGTACGCTGACACTAACCCGTGCCCTCACACGTACGCTCCCCCTAGAGCGTTGTCGTACCCTCACCTGGACCCTAAACCGTCCCCGTCCCCTAACCCTAACCCTAGGCCGAAGCCTAACCCTAACCCTTCCACGAAGCCTGACCCTCAGCCGTCCCCTAATCCTAACCCGTACGCTGACACTAACCCGCGCCCTCACACGTACGCTCCCCCTAGAGCGTTGTCATACCCTCACGTGGACCCTGAACCGTCCTCGTCCCCTAACCCTAACCCTAGCCCGAACCCTAACCCTAACCCTTCCCCGAAGCCTGACCCTCAGCCTTCGCCTGATCCTAACCCGTACGCTGACACTAACCCGCGGCCTCACACGTACGCTCCCCCTAGAGCGTTGTCGTACCCTCACCTGGACCCTAAACCGTCCCCGTCCCCTAACCCTAACCCTAGCCCGAACCCTAACCCTAACCCTTCCCCGAAGCCTGACCCTCAGCCGTCCCCTAATCCTAACCCGTACGCTGACACTAACCCGCGCCCTCACACGTACGCTCCCCATAGAGCGTTGTCGTACCCTCACCTGGACCCTAAACCGTCCCCGTCCCCTAACCCTAACCCTAGCCCGAACCCTAACCCTAACCCTTCCCCGAAGCCTGACCCTCAGCCGTCCCCTAATCCTAACCCGTACGCTGACACTAACCCGTGCCCTCACACGTACGCTCCCCCTAGAGCGTTGTCGTACCCTCACCTGGACCCTAAACCGTCCCCGTCCCCTAACCCTAACCCTAGCCCGAACCCTAACCCTAACCCTTCCCCGAAGCCTGACCCTCAGCCGTCCCCTAATCCTAACCCGTACGCTGACACTAACCCGCGCCCTCACACGTACGCTCCCCCTAGAGCGTTGTCGTACCCTCACCTGAACCCTAAACCGTCCCCGTCCCCTAACCCTAACCCTAGACCGAACCCTAACCCTAAACCTTCCCCGAAGCCTGACCCTCAGCCGTCCCCTAATCCTAACCCGTACGCTGACACTAACCCGCGCCCTCACATGTACGCTCCCCCTAGAGCGTTGTCGTACCCTCACCTGGACCCTGAACCGTACCCGTCCCCTAACCCTAACCCTAGCCCGAACCCTAACCCTAACCCTTCCCCGAAGCCTGACCCTCAGCCGTCCCCTAATCCTAACCCGTACGCTGACACTAACCCGCGCCCTCACACGTACGCTCCCCCTAGAGCGTTGTCGTACCCTCACCTGGACCCTGAACCGTCCCCATCCCCTAACCCTAACCCTAGCCCGAAGCCTAACCGTAAACCTTCCCCGAAGCCTGACCCTCTGCCGTCCCCTAATCCTAACCCGTACGCTGACACTAACCCGCGCCCTCACACGTACGCTCCCCCTAGAGCGTTGTCGTACCCTCACCTGGACCCTGAACCGTCCCCGTCCCCTAACCCTAAACCTAGCCCGAACCCTAACCCTAACCCTTCCCCGAAGCCTGACCCTCAGCCGTCCCCTAATCCTAACCCGTACGCTGACACTAACCCGTGCCCTCACACGTACGCTCCCCCTAGAGCGTTGTCGTACCCTCACCTGGACCCTAAACCGTCCCCGTCCCCTAACCCTAACCCTAGCCCGAACCCTAACCCTAACCCTTCCCCGAAGCCTGACCCTCAGCCGTCCCCTAATCCTAACCCGTACGCTGACACTAACCCGCGCCCTCACACGTACGCTCCCCCTAGAGCGTTGTCGTACCCTCACCTGGACCCTAAACCGTCCCCGTCCCCTAACCCTAACCCTAGCCCGAACCCTAACACTTCCCCGAAGCCTGACGCTCAGCCGTCCCCTAATCCTAACCCGTACGCTGACACTAACCCGTGCCCTCACACGTACGCTCCCCCTAGAGCGTTGTCGTACCCTCACCTGGACCCTAAACCGTCCCCGTCCCCTAACCCTAACCCTAGGCCGAAGCCTAACCCTAACCCTTCCACGAAGCCTGACCCTCAGCCGTCCCCTAATCCTAACCCGTACGCTGACACTAACCCGCGCCCTCACACGTACGCTCCCCCTAGAGCGTTGTCATACCCTCACGTGGACCCTGAACCGTCCTCGTCCCCTAACCCTAACCCTAGCCCGAACCCTAACCCTAACCCTTCCCCGAAGCCTGACCCTCAGCCTTCGCCTGATCCTAACCCGTACGCTGACACTAACCCGCGGCCTCACACGTACGCTCCCCCTAGAGCGTTGTCGTACCCTCACCTGGACCCTAAACCGTCCCCGTCCCCTAACCCTAACCCTAGCCCGAACCCTAACCCTAACCCTTCCCCGAAGCCTGACCCTCAGCCGTCCCCTAATCCTAACCCGTACGCTGACACTAACCCGCGCCCTCACACGTACGCTCCCCATAGAGCGTTGTCGTACCCTCACCTGGACCCTAAACCGTCCCCGTCCCCTAACCCTAACCCTAGCCCGAACCCTAACCCTAACCCTTCCCCGAAGCCTGACCCTCAGCCGTCCCCTAATCCTAACCCGTACGCTGACACTAACCCGTGCCCTCACACGTACGCTCCCCCTAGAGCGTTGTCGTACCCTCACCTGGACCCTAAACCGTCCCCGTCCCCTAACCCTAACCCTAGCCCGAACCCTAACCCTAACCCTTCCCCGAAGCCTGACCCTCAGCCGTCCCCTAATCCTAACCCGTACGCTGACACTAACCCGCGCCCTCACACGTACGCTCCCCCTAGAGCGTTGTCGTACCCTCACCTGAACCCTAAACCGTCCCCGTCCCCTAACCCTAACCCTAGACCGAACCCTAACCCTAAACCTTCCCCGAAGCCTGACCCTCAGCCGTCCCCTAATCCTAACCCGTACGCTGACACTAACCCGCGCCCTCACATGTACGCTCCCCCTAGAGCGTTGTCGTACCCTCACCTGGACCCTGAACCGTACCCGTCCCCTAACCCTAACCCTAGCCCGAACCCTAACCCTAACCCTTCCCCGAAGCCTGACCCTCAGCCGTCCCCTAATCCTAACCCGTACGCTGACACTAACCCGCGCCCTCACACGTACGCTCCCCCTAGAGCGTTGTCGTACCCTCACCTGGACCCTGAACCGTCCCCATCCCCTAACCCTAACCCTAGCCCGAAGCCTAACCGTAAACCTTCCCCGAAGCCTGACCCTCTGCCGTCCCCTAATCCTAACCCGTACGCTGACACTAACCCGCGCCCTCACACGTACGCTCCCCCTAGAGCGTTGTCGTACCCTCACCTGGACCCTGAACCGTCCCCGTCCCCTAACCCTAAACCTAGCCCGAACCCTAACCCTAACCCTTCCCCGAAGCCTGACCCTCAGCCGTCCCCTAATCCTAACCCGTACGCTGACACTAACCCGTGCCCTCACACGTACGCTCCCCCTAGAGCGTTGTCGTACCCTCACCTGGACCCTAAACCGTCCCCGTCCCCTAACCCTAACCCTAGCCCGAACCCTAACCCTAACCCTTCCCCGAAGCCTGACCCTCAGCCGTCCCCTAATCCTAACCCGTACGCTGACACTAACCCGCGCCCTCACACGTACGCTCCCCCTAGAGCGTTGTCGTACCCTCACCTGGACCCTAAACCGTCCCCGTCCCCTAACCCTAACCCTAGCCCGAACCCTAACACTTCCCCGAAGCCTGACCCTCAGCCGTCCCCTAATCCTAACCCGTACGCTGACACTAACCCGTGCCCTCACACGTACGCTCCCCCTAGAGCGTTGTCGTACCCTCACCTGGACCCTAAACCGTCCCCGTCCCCTAACCCTAACCCTAGGCCGAAGCCTAACCCTAACCCTTCCACGAAGCCTGACCCTCAGCCGTCCCCTAATCCTAACCCGTACGCTGACACTAACCCGCGCCCTCACACGTACGCTCCCCCTAGAGTGTTGTCATACCCTCACGTGGACCCTGAACCGTCCTCGTCCCCTAACCCTAACCCTAGCCCGAACCCTAACCCTAACCCTTCCCCGAAGCCTGACCCTCAGCCTTCGCCTGATCCTAACCCGTACGCTGACACTAACCCGCGGCCTCACACGTACGCTCCCCCTAGAGCGTTGTCGTACCCTCACCTGGACCCTAAACCGTCCCCGTCCCCTAACCCTAACCCTAGCCCGAACCCTAACCCTAACCCTTCCCCGAAGCCTGACCCTCAGCCGTCCCCTAATCCTAACCCGTACGCTGACACTAACCCGCGCCCTCACACGTACGCTCCCCATAGAGCGTTGTCGTACCCTCACCTGGACCCTAAACCGTCCCCGTCCCCTAACCCTAACCCTAGCCCGAACCCTAACCCTAACCCTTCCCCGAAGCCTGACCCTCAGCCGTCCCCTAATCCTAACCCGTACGCTGACACTAACCCGTGCCCTCACACGTACGCTCCCCCTAGAGCGTTGTCGTACCCTCACCTGGACCCTAAACCGTCCCCGTCCCCTAACCCTAACCCTAGCCCGAACCCTAACCCTAACCCTTCCCCGAAGCCTGACCCTCAGCCGTCCCCTAATCCTAACCCGTACGCTGACACTAACCCGCGCCCTCACACGTACGCTCCCCCTAGAGCGTTGTCGTACCCTCACCTGAACCCTAAACCGTCCCCGTCCCCTAACCCTAACCCTAGACCGAACCCTAACCCTAAACCTTCCCCGAAGCCTGACCCTCAGCCGTCCCCTAATCCTAACCCGTACGCTGACACTAACCCGCGCCCTCACATGTACGCTCCCCCTAGAGCGTTGTCGTACCCTCACCTGGACCCTGAACCGTACCCGTCCCCTAACCCTAACCCTAGCCCGAACCCTAACCCTAACCCTTCCCCGAAGCCTGACCCTCAGCCGTCCCCTAATCCTAACCCGTACGCTGACACTAACCCGCGCCCTCACACGTACGCTCCCCCTAGAGCGTTGTCGTACCCTCACCTGGACCCTGAACCGTCCCCATCCCCTAACCCTAACCCTAGCCCGAAGCCTAACCGTAAACCTTCCCCGAAGCCTGACCCTCTGCCGTCCCCTAATCCTAACCCGTACGCTGACACTAACCCGCGCCCTCACACGTACGCTCCCCCTAGAGCGTTGTCGTACCCTCACCTGGACCCTGAACCGTCCCCGTCCCCTAACCCTAAACCTAGCCCGAACCCTAACCCTAACCCTTCCCCGAAGCCTGACCCTCAGCCGTCCCCTAATCCTAACCCGTACGCTGACACTAACCCGTGCCCTCACACGTACGCTCCCCCTAGAGCGTTGTCGTACCCTCACCTGGACCCTAAACCGTCCCCGTCCCCTAACCCTAACCCTAGCCCGAACCCTAACCCTAACCCTTCCCCGAAGCCTGACCCTCAGCCGTCCCCTAATCCTAACCCGTACGCTGACACTAACCCGCGCCCTCACACGTACGCTCCCCCTAGAGCGTTGTCGTACCCTCACCTGGACCCTAAACCGTCCCCGTCCCCTAACCCTAACCCTAGCCCGAACCCTAACACTTCCCCGAAGCCTGACCCTCAGCCGTCCCCTAATCCTAACCCGTACGCTGACACTAACCCGTGCCCTCACACGTACGCTCCCCCTAGAGCGTTGTCGTACCCTCACCTGGACCCTGAACCGTCCCCGTCCCCTAACCCTAACCCTAGGCCGAAGCCTAACCCTAACCCTTCCCCGAAGCCTGACCCTCAGCCGTCCCCTAATCCTAACCCGTACGCTGACACTAACCCGCGCCCTCACATGTACGCTCCCCCTAGAGCGTTGTCGTACCCTCACCTGGACCCTGAACCGTCCCCGTCCCCTAACCCTAACCCTAGGCCGAAGCCTAACCCTAACCCTTCCCCGAAGCCTGACCCTCAGCCGTCCCCTAATCCTAACCCGTACGCTGACACTAACCCGCGCCCTCACACGTACGCTCCCCCTAGAGCGTTGTCGTACCCTCACCTGGACCCTGAACCGTCCCCGTCCCCTAACCCTAACCCTAGCCCGAAGCCTAACCCTAACCCTTCCCCGAAGCCTGACCCTCAGCCGTCCCCTAATCCTAACCCGTACGCTGACACTAACCCGCGCCCTCACACGTACGCTCCCCCTAGAGCGTTGTCGTACCCTCACCTGGACCCTGAACCGTCCCCGTCCCCTAACCCTAACCCTAGGCCGAAGCCTAACCCTAACCCTTCCCCGAAGCCTGACCCTCAGCCGTCCCCTAATCCTAACCCGTACGCTGACACTAACCCGCGCCCTCACACGTACGCTCCCCCTAGAGCGTTGTCGTACCCTCACCTGGACCCTAAACCGTCCCCGTCCCCTAACCCTAACCCTAGCCCGAACCCTAACCCTAACCCTTCCACGAAGCCTGACCCTCAGCCGTCCCCTAATCCTAACCCGTACGCTGACACTAACCCGCGCCCTCACACGTACGCTCCCCCTAGAGCGTTGTCGTACCCTCACCTGGACCCTAAACCGTCCCCGTCCCCTAACCCTAACCCTAGCCCGAACCCTAACACTAACCCTTCCCCGAAGCCTGACCCTCAGCCGTCCCCTAATCCTAACCCGTACGCTGACACTAACCCGCGCCCTCACACGTACGCTCCCCCTAGAGCGTTGTCGTACCCTCACCTGGACCCTGAACCGTCCCCGTCCCCTAACCCTAACCCTACCCCGAAGCCTAACCCTAACCCTTCCCCGAAGCCTGACCCTCAGCCGTCCCCTAATCCTAACCCGTACGCTGACACTAACCCGCGCCCTCACACGTACGCTCCCCCTAGAGCGTTGTCGTACCCTCACCTGGACCCTGAACTGTCCCCGTCCCCTAACCCTAACCCTAGCCCGAAACCTAACCCTAACCCTTCCCCGAAGCCTGACCCTCAGCCGTCCCCTAATCCTAACCCGTACGCTGACACTAACCCGCGCCCTCACACGTACGCTCCCCCTAGAGCGTTGTCGTACCCTCACCTGGACCCTAAACCGTCCCCGGCCCCTAACGCTAACCCTAGCCCGAACCCTAACCCTAACCCTTCCCCGAAGCCTGACCCTCAGCCGTCCCCTAATCCTAACCCGTACGCTGACACTAACCCGCGCCCTCACACGTACGCTCCCCCTAGAGCGTTGTCGTACCCTCACCTGGAGCCTAAACAGTCCCCATCCCCTAACCCTAACTCTAGCCCGAACACTAACCCTAACCCTTCCCCGAAGTCTGACCCTCAGCCGTCCCCTAATCCTAACCCGTACGCTGACACTAACCCGCGCCCTCACACGTACGCTCCCCCTAGAGCGCTGTCGTACCCTCACCTGGACCCTAAACCGTCCCCGTCCCCTAACCCTAACCCTAGCCCGAACCCTAACCCTAACCCTTCCCCGAAGCCTGACCCTCAGCCGTCCCCTAATCCTAACCCGTACGCTGACACTAACCCACGCCCTCACACGTACGCTCCCCCTAGAGCGTTGTCGTACCCTCACCTGGACCCTGAACCGTCCCCGTCCCCTAACCCTAACCCTAGGCCGAAGCCTAACCCTAACCCTTCCCCGAAGCCTGACCCTCAGCCGTCCCCTAATCCTAACCCGTACGCTGACACTAACCCGCGCCCTCACACGTACGCTCCCCCTAGAGCGTTGTCGTACCCTCACCTGGACCCTGAACCGTCCCCGTCCCCTAACCCTAACCCTAGCCCGAACCCTAACCCTAACCCTTCCCCGAAGCCTGACCCTCAGCCGTCCCCTAATCCTAACCCGTACGCTGACACTAACCCGCGCCCTCACACGTACGCTCCCCCTAGAGCGTTGTCGTACCCTCACCTGGACCCTGAACCGTCCCCATCCCCTAACCCTAAACCTAGCCCGAACCCTAACCCTAACCCTTCCCCGAAGCCTGACCCTCAGCCGTCCCCTAATCCTAACCCGTACGCTGACACTAACCCGCGCCCTCACACGTACGCTCCCCCTAGAGCGTTGTCGTACCCTCACCTGGACCCTGAACCGTCCCCGTCCCCGAACCCTAACCCTAGGCCGAAGCCTAACCCTAACCCTTCCCCGAAGCCTGACCCTCAGCCGTCCCCTAATCCTAACCCGTACGCTGACACTAACCCGCGCCCTCACACGTACGCTCCCCCTAGAGCGTTGTCGTACCCTCACCTGGACCCTGAACCGTCTCCGTCCCCTAACCCTAACCCTAGGCCGAAGCCTAACCCTAACCCTTCCCCGAAGCCTGACCCTCAGCCGTCCCCTAATCCTAACCCGTACGCTGACACTAACCCGCGGCCTCACACGTACGCTCCCCCTAGAGCGTTGTCGTACCCTCACATGGACCCTGAACCGTCCCCGTCCCCTAACCCTAACCCTAGGCCGAAGCCTAACCCTAACCCTTCCCCGAAACCTGACCCTCAGCCGTCCCCTAATCCTAACCCGTACGCTGACACTAACCCGCGCCCTCACACGTACGCTCCCCCTAGAGCGTTGTCGTACCCTCACCTGGACCCTGAACCGTCCCCGTCCCCTAACCCTAACCCTAGGCCGAAGCCTAACCCTAACCCTTCCCCGAAGCCTGACCCTCAGCCGTCCCCTAATCCTAACCCGTACGCTGACACTAACCCGCGCCCTCACACGTACGCTCCCCCTAGAGCGTTGTCGTACCCTCACCTGGACCCTGAACCGTCCCCGTCCCCTAACCCTAACCCTAGCCCGAACCCTAACCCTAACCCTTCCCCGAAGCCTGACCCTCAGCCGTCCCCTAATCCTAACCCGTACGCTGACACTAACCCGCGCCCTCAAACGTACGCTCCCCCTAGAGCGTTGTCGTACCCTCACCTGGACCCTGAACCGTCCCCGTCCCCTAACCCTAACCCTAGGCCGAAGCCTAACCCTAACACTTCCCCGAAGCCTGACCCTCAGCCGTCCCCTAATCCTAACCCGTACGCTGACACTAACCCGCGCCCTCACACGTACGCTCCCCCTAGAGCGTTGTCGTACCCTCACCTGGACCCTAAACCGTCCCCGTCCCCTAACCCTAACCCTAGCCCGAACCCTAACCCTAACCCTTCCCCGAAGCCTGACCCTCAGCCGTCCCCTAATCCTAACCCGTACGCTGACACTAACCCACGCCCTCACACGTACGCTCCCCCTAGAGCGTTGTCGTACCCTCACCTGGACCCTAAACCGTCCCCGTCCCCTAACCCTAACCCTAGCCCGAACGCTAACCCTAACCCTTCCCCGAAGCCTGACCCTCAGCCGTCCCCTAATCCTAACCCGTACGCTGACACTAACCCGCGCCCTCACACGTACGCTCCCCCTAGAGCGTTGTCGTACCCTCACCTGGACCCTAAACCGTCCCCGTCCCCTAACCCTAACCCTAGCCCGAACCCTAACACTTCCCCGAAGCCTGACCCTCAGCCGTCCCCTAATCCTAACCCGTACGCTGACACTAACCCGTGCCCTCACACGTACGCTCCCCCTAGAGCGTTGTCGTACCCTCACCTGGACCCTAAACCGTCCCCGTCCCCTAACCCTAACCCTAGGCCGAAGCCTAACCCTAACCCTTCCACGAAGCCTGACCCTCAGCTGTCCCCTAATCCTAACCCGTACGCTGACACTAACCCGCGCCCTCACACGTACGCTCCCCCTAGAGCGTTGTCATACCCTCACGTGGACCCTGAACCGTCCTCGTCCCCTAACCCTAACCCTAGCCCGAACCCTAACCCTAACCCTTCCCCGAAGCCTGACCCTCAGCCTTCGCCTGATCCTAACCCGTACGCTGACACTAACCCGCGGCCTCACACGTACGCTCCCCCTAGAGCGTTGTCGTACCCTCACCTGGACCCTAAACCGTCCCCGTCCCCTAACCCTAACCCTAGCCCGAACCCTAACCCTAACCCTTCCCCGAAGCCTGACCCTCAGCCGTCCCCTAATCCTAACCCGTACGCTGACACTAACCCGCGCCCTCACACGTACGCTCCCCATAGAGCGTTGTCGTACCCTCACCTGGACCCTAAACCGTCCCAGTCCCCTAACCCTAACCCTAGCCCGAACCCTAACCCTAACCCTTCCCCGAAGCCTGACCCTCAGCCGTCCCCTAATCCTAACCCGTACGCTGACACTAACCCGTGCCCTCACACGTACGCTCCCCCTAGAGCGTTGTCGTACCCTCACCTGGACCCTAAACCGTCCCCGTCCCCTAACCCTAACCCTAGCCCGAACCCTAACCCTAACCCTTCCCCGAAGCCTGACCCTCAGCCGTCCCCTAATCCTAACCCGTACGCTGACACTAACCCGCGCCCTCACACGTACGCTCCCCCTAGAGCGTTGTCGTACCCTCACCTGAACCCTAAACCGTCCCCGTCCCCTAACCCTAACCCTAGACCGAACCCTAACCCTAAACCTTCCCCGAAGCCTGACCCTCAGCCGTCCCCTAATCCTAACCCGTACGCTGACACTAACCCGCGCCCTCACATGTACGCTCCCCCTAGAGCGTTGTCGTACCCTCACCTGGACCCTGAACCGTACCCGTCCCCTAACCCTAACCCTAGCCCGAACCCTAACCCTAACCCTTCCCCGAAGCCTGACCCTCAGCCGTCCCCTAATCCTAACCCGTACGCTGACACTAACCCGCGCCCTCACACGTACGCTCCCCCTAGAGCGTTGTCGTACCCTCACCTGGACCCTGAACCGTCCCCATCCCCTAACCCTAACCCTAGCCCGAAGCCTAACCGTAAACCTTCCCCGAAGCCTGACCCTCTGCCGTCCCCTAATCCTAACCCGTACGCTGACACTAACCCGCGCCCTCACACGTACGCTCCCCCTAGAGCGTTGTCGTACCCTCACCTGGACCCTGAACCGTCCCCGTCCCCTAACCCTAAACCTAGCCCGAACCCTAACCCTAACCCTTCCCCGAAGCCTGACCCTCAGCCGTCCCCTAATCCTAACCCGTACGCTGACACTAACCCGTGCCCTCACACGTACGCTCCCCCTAGAGCGTTGTCGTACCCTCACCTGGACCCTAAACCGTCCCCGTCCCCTAACCCTAACCCTAGCCCGAACCCTAACCCTAACCCTTCCCCGAAGCCTGACCCTCAGCCTTCCCCTAATCCTAACCCGTACGCTGACACTAACCCGCGCCCTCACACGTACGCTCCCCCTAGAGCGTTGTCGTACCCTCACCTGGACCCTAAACCGTCCCCGTCCCCTAACCCTAACCCTAGCCCGAACCCTAACACTTCCCCGAAGCCTGACCCTCAGCCGTCCCCTAATCCTAACCCGTACGCTGACACTAACCCGTGCCCTCACACGTACGCTCCCCCTAGAGCGTTGTCGTACCCTCACCTGGACCCTAAACCGTCCCCGTCCCCTAACCCTAACCCTAGGCCGAAGCCTAACCCTAACCCTTCCACGAAGCCTGACCCTCAGCCGTCCCCTAATCCTAACCCGTACGCTGACACTAACCCGCGCCCTCACACGTACGCTCCCCCTAGAGCGTTGTCATACCCTCACGTGGACCCTGAACCGTCCTCGTCCCCTAACCCTAACCCTAGCCCGAACCCTAACCCTAACCCTTCCCCGAAGCCTGACCCTCAGCCTTCGCCTGATCCTAACCCGTACGCTGACACTAACCCGCGGCCTCACACGTACGCTCCCCCTAGAGCGTTGTCGTACCCTCACCTGGACCCTAAACCGTCCCCGTCCCCTAACCCTAACCCTAGCCCGAACCCTAACCCTAACCCTTCCCCGAAGCCTGACCCTCAGCCGTCCCCTAATCCTAACCCGTACGCTGACACTAACCCGCGCCCTCACACGTACGCTCCCCATAGAGCGTTGTCGTACCCTCACCTGGACCCTAAACCGTCCCCGTCCCCTAACCCTAACCCTAGCCCGAACCCTAACCCTAACCCTTCCCCGAAGCCTGACCCTCAGCCGTCCCCTAATCCTAACCCGTACGCTGACACTAACCCGTGCCCTCACACGTACGCTCCCCCTAGAGCGTTGTCGTACCCTCACCTGGACCCTAAACCGTCCCCGTCCCCTAACCCTAACCCTAGCCCGAACCCTAACCCTAACCCTTCCCCGAAGCCTGACCCTCAGCCGTCCCCTAATCCTAACCCGTACGCTGACACTAACCCGCGCCCTCACACGTACGCTCCCCCTAGAGCGTTGTCGTACCCTCACCTGAACCCTAAACCGTCCCCGTCCCCTAACCCTAACCCTAGACCGAACCCTAACCCTAAACCTTCCCCGAAGCCTGACCCTCAGCCGTCCCCTAATCCTAACCCGTACGCTGACACTAACCCGCGCCCTCACATGTACGCTCCCCCTAGAGCGTTGTCGTACCCTCACCTGGACCCTGAACCGTACCCGTCCCCTAACCCTAACCCTAGCCCGAACCCTAACCCTAACCCTTCCCCGAAGCCTGACCCTCAGCCGTCCCCTAATCCTAACCCGTACGCTGACACTAACCCGCGCCCTCACACGTACGCTCCCCCTAGAGCGTTGTCGTACCCTCACCTGGACCCTGAACCGTCCCCATCCCCTAACCCTAACCCTAGCCCGAAGCCTAACCGTAAACCTTCCCCGAAGCCTGACCCTCTGCCGTCCCCTAATCCTAACCCGTACGCTGACACTAACCCGCGCCCTCACACGTACGCTCCCCCTAGAGCGTTGTCGTACCCTCACCTGGACCCTGAACCGTCCCCGTCCCCTAACCCTAAACCTAGCCCGAACCCTAACCCTAACCCTTCCCCGAAGCCTGACCCTCAGCCGTCCCCTAATCCTAACCCGTACGCTGACACTAACCCGTGCCCTCACACGTACGCTCCCCCTAGAGCGTTGTCGTACCCTCACCTGGACCCTAAACCGTCCCCGTCCCCTAACCCTAACCCTAGCCCGAACCCTAACCCTAACCCTTCCCCGAAGCCTGACCCTCAGCCGTCCCCTAATCCTAACCCGTACGCTGACACTAACCCGCGCCCTCACACGTACGCTCCCCCTAGAGCGTTGTCGTACCCTCACCTGGACCCTAAACCGTCCCCGTCCCCTAACCCTAACCCTAGCCCGAACCCTAACACTTCCCCGAAGCCTGACCCTCAGCCGTCCCCTAATCCTAACCCGTACGCTGACACTAACCCGTGCCCTCACACGTACGCTCCCCCTAGAGCGTTGTCGTACCCTCACCTGGACCCTAAACCGTCCCCGTCCCCTAACCCTAACCCTAGGCCGAAGCCTAACCCTAACCCTTCCACGAAGCCTGACCCTCAGCCGTCCCCTAATCCTAACCCGTACGCTGACACTAACCCGCGCCCTCACACGTACGCTCCCCCTAGAGCGTTGTCATACCCTCACGTGGACCCTGAACCGTCCTCGTCCCCTAACCCTAACCCTAGCCCGAACCCTAACCCTAACCCTTCCCCGAAGCCTGACCCTCAGCCTTCGCCTGATCCTAACCCGTACGCTGACACTAACCCGCGGCCTCACACGTACGCTCCCCCTAGAGCGTTGTCGTACCCTCACCTGGACCCTAAACCGTCCCCGTCCCCTAACCCTAACCCTAGCCCGAACCCTAACCCTAACCCTTCCCCGAAGCCTGACCCTCAGCCGTCCCCTAATCCTAACCCGTACGCTGACACTAACCCGCGCCCTCACACGTACGCTCCCCATAGAGCGTTGTCGTACCCTCACCTGGACCCTAAACCGTCCCCGTCCCCTAACCCTAACCCTAGCCCGAACCCTAACCCTAACCCTTCCCCGAAGCCTGACCCTCAGCCGTCCCCTAATCCTAACCCGTACGCTGACACTAACCCGTGCCCTCACACGTACGCTCCCCCTAGAGCGTTGTCGTACCCTCACCTGGACCCTAAACCGTCCCCGTCCCCTAACCCTAACCCTAGCCCGAACCCTAACCCTAACCCTTCCCCGAAGCCTGACCCTCAGCCGTCCCCTAATCCTAACCCGTACGCTGACACTAACCCGCGCCCTCACACGTACGCTCCCCCTAGAGCGTTGTCGTACCCTCACCTGAACCCTAAACCGTCCCCGTCCCCTAACCCTAACCCTAGACCGAACCCTAACCCTAAACCTTCCCCGAAGCCTGACCCTCAGCCGTCCCCTAATCCTAACCCGTACGCTGACACTAACCCGCGCCCTCACATGTACGCTCCCCCTAGAGCGTTGTCGTACCCTCACCTGGACCCTGAACCGTACCCGTCCCCTAACCCTAACCCTAGCCCGAACCCTAACCCTAACCCTTCCCCGAAGCCTGACCCTCAGCCGTCCCCTAATCCTAACCCGTACGCTGACACTAACCCGCGCCCTCACACGTACGCTCCCCCTAGAGCGTTGTCGTACCCTCACCTGGACCCTGAACCGTCCCCATCCCCTAACCCTAACCCTAGCCCGAAGCCTAACCGTAAACCTTCCCCGAAGCCTGACCCTCTGCCGTCCCCTAATCCTAACCCGTACGCTGACACTAACCCGCGCCCTCACACGTACGCTCCCCCTAGAGCGTTGTCGTACCCTCACCTGGACCCTGAACCGTCCCCGTCCCCTAACCCTAAACCTAGCCCGAACCCTAACCCTAACCCTTCCCCGAAGCCTGACCCTCAGCCGTCCCCTAATCCTAACCCGTACGCTGACACTAACCCGTGCCCTCACACGTACGCTCCCCCTAGAGCGTTGTCGTACCCTCACCTGGACCCTAAACCGTCCCCGTCCCCTAACCCTAACCCTAGCCCGAACCCTAACCCTAACCCTTCCCCGAAGCCTGACCCTCAGCCGTCCCCTAATCCTAACCCGTACGCTGACACTAACCCGCGCCCTCACACGTACGCTCCCCCTAGAGCGTTGTCGTACCCTCACCTGGACCCTAAACCGTCCCCGTCCCCTAACCCTAACCCTAGCCCGAACCCTAACACTTCCCCGAAGCCTGACCCTCAGCCGTCCCCTAATCCTAACCCGTACGCTGACACTAACCCGTGCCCTCACACGTACGCTCCCCCTAGAGCGTTGTCGTACCCTCACCTGGACCCTAAACCGTCCCCGTCCCCTAACCCTAACCCTAGGCCGAAGCCTAACCCTAACCCTTCCACGAAGCCTGACCCTCAGCCGTCCCCTAATCCTAACCCGTACGCTGACACTAACCCGCGCCCTCACACGTACGCTCCCCCTAGAGTGTTGTCATACCCTCACGTGGACCCTGAACCGTCCTCGTCCCCTAACCCTAACCCTAGCCCGAACCCTAACCCTAACCCTTCCCCGAAGCCTGACCCTCAGCCTTCGCCTGATCCTAACCCGTACGCTGACACTAACCCGCGGCCTCACACGTACGCTCCCCCTAGAGCGTTGTCGTACCCTCACCTGGACCCTAAACCGTCCCCGTCCCCTAACCCTAACCCTAGCCCGAACCCTAACCCTAACCCTTCCCCGAAGCCTGACCCTCAGCCGTCCCCTAATCCTAACCCGTACGCTGACACTAACCCGCGCCCTCACACGTACGCTCCCCATAGAGCGTTGTCGTACCCTCACCTGGACCCTAAACCGTCCCCGTCCCCTAACCCTAACCCTAGCCCGAACCCTAACCCTAACCCTTCCCCGAAGCCTGACCCTCAGCCGTCCCCTAATCCTAACCCGTACGCTGACACTAACCCGTGCCCTCACACGTACGCTCCCCCTAGAGCGTTGTCGTACCCTCACCTGGACCCTAAACCGTCCCCGTCCCCTAACCCTAACCCTAGCCCGAACCCTAACCCTAACCCTTCCCCGAAGCCTGACCCTCAGCCGTCCCCTAATCCTAACCCGTACGCTGACACTAACCCGCGCCCTCACACGTACGCTCCCCCTAGAGCGTTGTCGTACCCTCACCTGAACCCTAAACCGTCCCCGTCCCCTAACCCTAACCCTAGACCGAACCCTAACCCTAAACCTTCCCCGAAGCCTGACCCTCAGCCGTCCCCTAATCCTAACCCGTACGCTGACACTAACCCGCGCCCTCACATGTACGCTCCCCCTAGAGCGTTGTCGTACCCTCACCTGGACCCTGAACCGTACCCGTCCCCTAACCCTAACCCTAGCCCGAACCCTAACCCTAACCCTTCCCCGAAGCCTGACCCTCAGCCGTCCCCTAATCCTAACCCGTACGCTGACACTAACCCGCGCCCTCACACGTACGCTCCCCCTAGAGCGTTGTCGTACCCTCACCTGGACCCTGAACCGTCCCCATCCCCTAACCCTAACCCTAGCCCGAAGCCTAACCGTAAACCTTCCCCGAAGCCTGACCCTCTGCCGTCCCCTAATCCTAACCCGTACGCTGACACTAACCCGCGCCCTCACACGTACGCTCCCCCTAGAGCGTTGTCGTACCCTCACCTGGACCCTGAACCGTCCCCGTCCCCTAACCCTAAACCTAGCCCGAACCCTAACCCTAACCCTTCCCCGAAGCCTGACCCTCAGCCGTCCCCTAATCCTAACCCGTACGCTGACACTAACCCGTGCCCTCACACGTACGCTCCCCCTAGAGCGTTGTCGTACCCTCACCTGGACCCTAAACCGTCCCCGTCCCCTAACCCTAACCCTAGCCCGAACCCTAACCCTAACCCTTCCCCGAAGCCTGACCCTCAGCCGTCCCCTAATCCTAACCCGTACGCTGACACTAACCCGCGCCCTCACACGTACGCTCCCCCTAGAGCGTTGTCGTACCCTCACCTGGACCCTAAACCGTCCCCGTCCCCTAACCCTAACCCTAGCCCGAACCCTAACACTTCCCCGAAGCCTGACCCTCAGCCGTCCCCTAATCCTAACCCGTACGCTGACACTAACCCGTGCCCTCACACGTACGCTCCCCCTAGAGCGTTGTCGTACCCTCACCTGGACCCTGAACCGTCCCCGTCCCCTAACCCTAACCCTAGGCCGAAGCCTAACCCTAACCCTTCCCCGAAGCCTGACCCTCAGCCGTCCCCTAATCCTAACCCGTACGCTGACACTAACCCGCGCCCTCACATGTACGCTCCCCCTAGAGCGTTGTCGTACCCTCACCTGGACCCTGAACCGTCCCCGTCCCCTAACCCTAACCCTAGGCCGAAGCCTAACCCTAACCCTTCCCCGAAGCCTGACCCTCAGCCGTCCCCTAATCCTAACCCGTACGCTGACACTAACCCGCGCCCTCACACGTACGCTCCCCCTAGAGCGTTGTCGTACCCTCACCTGGACCCTGAACCGTCCCCGTCCCCTAACCCTAACCCTAGCCCGAAGCCTAACCCTAACCCTTCCCCGAAGCCTGACCCTCAGCCGTCCCCTAATCCTAACCCGTACGCTGACACTAACCCGCGCCCTCACACGTACGCTCCCCCTAGAGCGTTGTCGTACCCTCACCTGGACCCTGAACCGTCCCCGTCCCCTAACCCTAACCCTAGGCCGAAGCCTAACCCTAACCCTTCCCCGAAGCCTGACCCTCAGCCGTCCCCTAATCCTAACCCGTACGCTGACACTAACCCGCGCCCTCACACGTACGCTCCCCCTAGAGCGTTGTCGTACCCTCACCTGGACCCTAAACCGTCCCCGTCCCCTAACCCTAACCCTAGCCCGAACCCTAACCCTAACCCTTCCACGAAGCCTGACCCTCAGCCGTCCCCTAATCCTAACCCGTACGCTGACACTAACCCGCGCCCTCACACGTACGCTCCCCCTAGAGCGTTGTCGTACCCTCACCTGGACCCTAAACCGTCCCCGTCCCCTAACCCTAACCCTAGCCCGAACCCTAACACTAACCCTTCCCCGAAGCCTGACCCTCAGCCGTCCCCTAATCCTAACCCGTACGCTGACACTAACCCGCGCCCTCACACGTACGCTCCCCCTAGAGCGTTGTCGTACCCTCACCTGGACCCTGAACCGTCCCCGTCCCCTAACCCTAACCCTACCCCGAAGCCTAACCCTAACCCTTCCCCGAAGCCTGACCCTCAGCCGTCCCCTAATCCTAACCCGTACGCTGACACTAACCCGCGCCCTCACACGTACGCTCCCCCTAGAGCGTTGTCGTACCCTCACCTGGACCCTGAACTGTCCCCGTCCCCTAACCCTAACCCTAGCCCGAAACCTAACCCTAACCCTTCCCCGAAGCCTGACCCTCAGCCGTCCCCTAATCCTAACCCGTACGCTGACACTAACCCGCGCCCTCACACGTACGCTCCCCCTAGAGCGTTGTCGTACCCTCACCTGGACCCTAAACCGTCCCCGGCCCCTAACGCTAACCCTAGCCCGAACCCTAACCCTAACCCTTCCCCGAAGCCTGACCCTCAGCCGTCCCCTAATCCTAACCCGTACGCTGACACTAACCCGCGCCCTCACACGTACGCTCCCCCTAGAGCGTTGTCGTACCCTCACCTGGAGCCTAAACAGTCCCCATCCCCTAACCCTAACTCTAGCCCGAACACTAACCCTAACCCTTCCCCGAAGTCTGACCCTCAGCCGTCCCCTAATCCTAACCCGTACGCTGACACTAACCCGCGCCCTCACACGTACGCTCCCCCTAGAGCGCTGTCGTACCCTCACCTGGACCCTAAACCGTCCCCGTCCCCTAACCCTAACCCTAGCCCGAACCCTAACCCTAACCCTTCCCCGAAGCCTGACCCTCAGCCGTCCCCTAATCCTAACCCGTACGCTGACACTAACCCACGCCCTCACACGTACGCTCCCCCTAGAGCGTTGTCGTACCCTCACCTGGACCCTGAACCGTCCCCGTCCCCTAACCCTAACCCTAGGCCGAAGCCTAACCCTAACCCTTCCCCGAAGCCTGACCCTCAGCCGTCCCCTAATCCTAACCCGTACGCTGACACTAACCCGCGCCCTCACACGTACGCTCCCCCTAGAGCGTTGTCGTACCCTCACCTGGACCCTGAACCGTCCCCGTCCCCTAACCCTAACCCTAGCCCGAACCCTAACCCTAACCCTTCCCCGAAGCCTGACCCTCAGCCGTCCCCTAATCCTAACCCGTACGCTGACACTAACCCGCGCCCTCACACGTACGCTCCCCCTAGAGCGTTGTCGTACCCTCACCTGGACCCTGAACCGTCCCCATCCCCTAACCCTAAACCTAGCCCGAACCCTAACCCTAACCCTTCCCCGAAGCCTGACCCTCAGCCGTCCCCTAATCCTAACCCGTACGCTGACACTAACCCGCGCCCTCACACGTACGCTCCCCCTAGAGCGTTGTCGTACCCTCACCTGGACCCTGAACCGTCCCCGTCCCCGAACCCTAACCCTAGGCCGAAGCCTAACCCTAACCCTTCCCCGAAGCCTGACCCTCAGCCGTCCCCTAATCCTAACCCGTACGCTGACACTAACCCGCGCCCTCACACGTACGCTCCCCCTAGAGCGTTGTCGTACCCTCACCTGGACCCTGAACCGTCTCCGTCCCCTAACCCTAACCCTAGGCCGAAGCCTAACCCTAACCCTTCCCCGAAGCCTGACCCTCAGCCGTCCCCTAATCCTAACCCGTACGCTGACACTAACCCGCGGCCTCACACGTACGCTCCCCCTAGAGCGTTGTCGTACCCTCACATGGACCCTGAACCGTCCCCGTCCCCTAACCCTAACCCTAGGCCGAAGCCTAACCCTAACCCTTCCCCGAAACCTGACCCTCAGCCGTCCCCTAATCCTAACCCGTACGCTGACACTAACCCGCGCCCTCACACGTACGCTCCCCCTAGAGCGTTGTCGTACCCTCACCTGGACCCTGAACCGTCCCCGTCCCCTAACCCTAACCCTAGGCCGAAGCCTAACCCTAACCCTTCCCCGAAGCCTGACCCTCAGCCGTCCCCTAATCCTAACCCGTACGCTGACACTAACCCGCGCCCTCACACGTACGCTCCCCCTAGAGCGTTGTCGTACCCTCACCTGGACCCTGAACCGTCCCCGTCCCCTAACCCTAACCCTAGCCCGAACCCTAACCCTAACCCTTCCCCGAAGCCTGACCCTCAGCCGTCCCCTAATCCTAACCCGTACGCTGACACTAACCCGCGCCCTCAAACGTACGCTCCCCCTAGAGCGTTGTCGTACCCTCACCTGGACCCTGAACCGTCCCCGTCCCCTAACCCTAACCCTAGGCCGAAGCCTAACCCTAACACTTCCCCGAAGCCTGACCCTCAGCCGTCCCCTAATCCTAACCCGTACGCTGACACTAACCCGCGCCCTCACACGTACGCTCCCCCTAGAGCGTTGTCGTACCCTCACCTGGACCCTAAACCGTCCCCGTCCCCTAACCCTAACCCTAGCCCGAACCCTAACCCTAACCCTTCCCCGAAGCCTGACCCTCAGCCGTCCCCTAATCCTAACCCGTACGCTGACACTAACCCACGCCCTCACACGTACGCTCCCCCTAGAGCGTTGTCGTACCCTCACCTGGACCCTAAACCGTCCCCGTCCCCTAACCCTAACCCTAGCCCGAACGCTAACCCTAACCCTTCCCCGAAGCCTGACCCTCAGCCGTCCCCTAATCCTAACCCGTACGCTGACACTAACCCGCGCCCTCACACGTACGCTCCCCCTAGAGCGTTGTCGTACCCTCACCTGGACCCTAAACCGTCCCCGTCCCCTAACCCTAACCCTAGCCCGAACCCTAACACTTCCCCGAAGCCTGACCCTCAGCCGTCCCCTAATCCTAACCCGTACGCTGACACTAACCCGTGCCCTCACACGTACGCTCCCCCTAGAGCGTTGTCGTACCCTCACCTGGACCCTAAACCGTCCCCGTCCCCTAACCCTAACCCTAGGCCGAAGCCTAACCCTAACCCTTCCACGAAGCCTGACCCTCAGCTGTCCCCTAATCCTAACCCGTACGCTGACACTAACCCGCGCCCTCACACGTACGCTCCCCCTAGAGCGTTGTCATACCCTCACGTGGACCCTGAACCGTCCTCGTCCCCTAACCCTAACCCTAGCCCGAACCCTAACCCTAACCCTTCCCCGAAGCCTGACCCTCAGCCTTCGCCTGATCCTAACCCGTACGCTGACACTAACCCGCGGCCTCACACGTACGCTCCCCCTAGAGCGTTGTCGTACCCTCACCTGGACCCTAAACCGTCCCCGTCCCCTAACCCTAACCCTAGCCCGAACCCTAACCCTAACCCTTCCCCGAAGCCTGACCCTCAGCCGTCCCCTAATCCTAACCCGTACGCTGACACTAACCCGCGCCCTCACACGTACGCTCCCCATAGAGCGTTGTCGTACCCTCACCTGGACCCTAAACCGTCCCAGTCCCCTAACCCTAACCCTAGCCCGAACCCTAACCCTAACCCTTCCCCGAAGCCTGACCCTCAGCCGTCCCCTAATCCTAACCCGTACGCTGACACTAACCCGTGCCCTCACACGTACGCTCCCCCTAGAGCGTTGTCGTACCCTCACCTGGACCCTAAACCGTCCCCGTCCCCTAACCCTAACCCTAGCCCGAACCCTAACCCTAACCCTTCCCCGAAGCCTGACCCTCAGCCGTCCCCTAATCCTAACCCGTACGCTGACACTAACCCGCGCCCTCACACGTACGCTCCCCCTAGAGCGTTGTCGTACCCTCACCTGAACCCTAAACCGTCCCCGTCCCCTAACCCTAACCCTAGACCGAACCCTAACCCTAAACCTTCCCCGAAGCCTGACCCTCAGCCGTCCCCTAATCCTAACCCGTACGCTGACACTAACCCGCGCCCTCACATGTACGCTCCCCCTAGAGCGTTGTCGTACCCTCACCTGGACCCTGAACCGTACCCGTCCCCTAACCCTAACCCTAGCCCGAACCCTAACCCTAACCCTTCCCCGAAGCCTGACCCTCAGCCGTCCCCTAATCCTAACCCGTACGCTGACACTAACCCGCGCCCTCACACGTACGCTCCCCCTAGAGCGTTGTCGTACCCTCACCTGGACCCTGAACCGTCCCCATCCCCTAACCCTAACCCTAGCCCGAAGCCTAACCGTAAACCTTCCCCGAAGCCTGACCCTCTGCCGTCCCCTAATCCTAACCCGTACGCTGACACTAACCCGCGCCCTCACACGTACGCTCCCCCTAGAGCGTTGTCGTACCCTCACCTGGACCCTGAACCGTCCCCGTCCCCTAACCCTAAACCTAGCCCGAACCCTAACCCTAACCCTTCCCCGAAGCCTGACCCTCAGCCGTCCCCTAATCCTAACCCGTACGCTGACACTAACCCGTGCCCTCACACGTACGCTCCCCCTAGAGCGTTGTCGTACCCTCACCTGGACCCTAAACCGTCCCCGTCCCCTAACCCTAACCCTAGCCCGAACCCTAACCCTAACCCTTCCCCGAAGCCTGACCCTCAGCCTTCCCCTAATCCTAACCCGTACGCTGACACTAACCCGCGCCCTCACACGTACGCTCCCCCTAGAGCGTTGTCGTACCCTCACCTGGACCCTAAACCGTCCCCGTCCCCTAACCCTAACCCTAGCCCGAACCCTAACACTTCCCCGAAGCCTGACCCTCAGCCGTCCCCTAATCCTAACCCGTACGCTGACACTAACCCGTGCCCTCACACGTACGCTCCCCCTAGAGCGTTGTCGTACCCTCACCTGGACCCTAAACCGTCCCCGTCCCCTAACCCTAACCCTAGGCCGAAGCCTAACCCTAACCCTTCCACGAAGCCTGACCCTCAGCCGTCCCCTAATCCTAACCCGTACGCTGACACTAACCCGCGCCCTCACACGTACGCTCCCCCTAGAGCGTTGTCATACCCTCACGTGGACCCTGAACCGTCCTCGTCCCCTAACCCTAACCCTAGCCCGAACCCTAACCCTAACCCTTCCCCGAAGCCTGACCCTCAGCCTTCGCCTGATCCTAACCCGTACGCTGACACTAACCCGCGGCCTCACACGTACGCTCCCCCTAGAGCGTTGTCGTACCCTCACCTGGACCCTAAACCGTCCCCGTCCCCTAACCCTAACCCTAGCCCGAACCCTAACCCTAACCCTTCCCCGAAGCCTGACCCTCAGCCGTCCCCTAATCCTAACCCGTACGCTGACACTAACCCGCGCCCTCACACGTACGCTCCCCATAGAGCGTTGTCGTACCCTCACCTGGACCCTAAACCGTCCCCGTCCCCTAACCCTAACCCTAGCCCGAACCCTAACCCTAACCCTTCCCCGAAGCCTGACCCTCAGCCGTCCCCTAATCCTAACCCGTACGCTGACACTAACCCGTGCCCTCACACGTACGCTCCCCCTAGAGCGTTGTCGTACCCTCACCTGGACCCTAAACCGTCCCCGTCCCCTAACCCTAACCCTAGCCCGAACCCTAACCCTAACCCTTCCCCGAAGCCTGACCCTCAGCCGTCCCCTAATCCTAACCCGTACGCTGACACTAACCCGCGCCCTCACACGTACGCTCCCCCTAGAGCGTTGTCGTACCCTCACCTGAACCCTAAACCGTCCCCGTCCCCTAACCCTAACCCTAGACCGAACCCTAACCCTAAACCTTCCCCGAAGCCTGACCCTCAGCCGTCCCCTAATCCTAACCCGTACGCTGACACTAACCCGCGCCCTCACATGTACGCTCCCCCTAGAGCGTTGTCGTACCCTCACCTGGACCCTGAACCGTACCCGTCCCCTAACCCTAACCCTAGCCCGAACCCTAACCCTAACCCTTCCCCGAAGCCTGACCCTCAGCCGTCCCCTAATCCTAACCCGTACGCTGACACTAACCCGCGCCCTCACACGTACGCTCCCCCTAGAGCGTTGTCGTACCCTCACCTGGACCCTGAACCGTCCCCATCCCCTAACCCTAACCCTAGCCCGAAGCCTAACCGTAAACCTTCCCCGAAGCCTGACCCTCTGCCGTCCCCTAATCCTAACCCGTACGCTGACACTAACCCGCGCCCTCACACGTACGCTCCCCCTAGAGCGTTGTCGTACCCTCACCTGGACCCTGAACCGTCCCCGTCCCCTAACCCTAAACCTAGCCCGAACCCTAACCCTAACCCTTCCCCGAAGCCTGACCCTCAGCCGTCCCCTAATCCTAACCCGTACGCTGACACTAACCCGTGCCCTCACACGTACGCTCCCCCTAGAGCGTTGTCGTACCCTCACCTGGACCCTAAACCGTCCCCGTCCCCTAACCCTAACCCTAGCCCGAACCCTAACCCTAACCCTTCCCCGAAGCCTGACCCTCAGCCGTCCCCTAATCCTAACCCGTACGCTGACACTAACCCGCGCCCTCACACGTACGCTCCCCCTAGAGCGTTGTCGTACCCTCACCTGGACCCTAAACCGTCCCCGTCCCCTAACCCTAACCCTAGCCCGAACCCTAACACTTCCCCGAAGCCTGACCCTCAGCCGTCCCCTAATCCTAACCCGTACGCTGACACTAACCCGTGCCCTCACACGTACGCTCCCCCTAGAGCGTTGTCGTACCCTCACCTGGACCCTAAACCGTCCCCGTCCCCTAACCCTAACCCTAGGCCGAAGCCTAACCCTAACCCTTCCACGAAGCCTGACCCTCAGCCGTCCCCTAATCCTAACCCGTACGCTGACACTAACCCGCGCCCTCACACGTACGCTCCCCCTAGAGCGTTGTCATACCCTCACGTGGACCCTGAACCGTCCTCGTCCCCTAACCCTAACCCTAGCCCGAACCCTAACCCTAACCCTTCCCCGAAGCCTGACCCTCAGCCTTCGCCTGATCCTAACCCGTACGCTGACACTAACCCGCGGCCTCACACGTACGCTCCCCCTAGAGCGTTGTCGTACCCTCACCTGGACCCTAAACCGTCCCCGTCCCCTAACCCTAACCCTAGCCCGAACCCTAACCCTAACCCTTCCCCGAAGCCTGACCCTCAGCCGTCCCCTAATCCTAACCCGTACGCTGACACTAACCCGCGCCCTCACACGTACGCTCCCCATAGAGCGTTGTCGTACCCTCACCTGGACCCTAAACCGTCCCCGTCCCCTAACCCTAACCCTAGCCCGAACCCTAACCCTAACCCTTCCCCGAAGCCTGACCCTCAGCCGTCCCCTAATCCTAACCCGTACGCTGACACTAACCCGTGCCCTCACACGTACGCTCCCCCTAGAGCGTTGTCGTACCCTCACCTGGACCCTAAACCGTCCCCGTCCCCTAACCCTAACCCTAGCCCGAACCCTAACCCTAACCCTTCCCCGAAGCCTGACCCTCAGCCGTCCCCTAATCCTAACCCGTACGCTGACACTAACCCGCGCCCTCACACGTACGCTCCCCCTAGAGCGTTGTCGTACCCTCACCTGAACCCTAAACCGTCCCCGTCCCCTAACCCTAACCCTAGACCGAACCCTAACCCTAAACCTTCCCCGAAGCCTGACCCTCAGCCGTCCCCTAATCCTAACCCGTACGCTGACACTAACCCGCGCCCTCACATGTACGCTCCCCCTAGAGCGTTGTCGTACCCTCACCTGGACCCTGAACCGTACCCGTCCCCTAACCCTAACCCTAGCCCGAACCCTAACCCTAACCCTTCCCCGAAGCCTGACCCTCAGCCGTCCCCTAATCCTAACCCGTACGCTGACACTAACCCGCGCCCTCACACGTACGCTCCCCCTAGAGCGTTGTCGTACCCTCACCTGGACCCTGAACCGTCCCCATCCCCTAACCCTAACCCTAGCCCGAAGCCTAACCGTAAACCTTCCCCGAAGCCTGACCCTCTGCCGTCCCCTAATCCTAACCCGTACGCTGACACTAACCCGCGCCCTCACACGTACGCTCCCCCTAGAGCGTTGTCGTACCCTCACCTGGACCCTGAACCGTCCCCGTCCCCTAACCCTAAACCTAGCCCGAACCCTAACCCTAACCCTTCCCCGAAGCCTGACCCTCAGCCGTCCCCTAATCCTAACCCGTACGCTGACACTAACCCGTGCCCTCACACGTACGCTCCCCCTAGAGCGTTGTCGTACCCTCACCTGGACCCTAAACCGTCCCCGTCCCCTAACCCTAACCCTAGCCCGAACCCTAACCCTAACCCTTCCCCGAAGCCTGACCCTCAGCCGTCCCCTAATCCTAACCCGTACGCTGACACTAACCCGCGCCCTCACACGTACGCTCCCCCTAGAGCGTTGTCGTACCCTCACCTGGACCCTAAACCGTCCCCGTCCCCTAACCCTAACCCTAGCCCGAACCCTAACACTTCCCCGAAGCCTGACCCTCAGCCGTCCCCTAATCCTAACCCGTACGCTGACACTAACCCGTGCCCTCACACGTACGCTCCCCCTAGAGCGTTGTCGTACCCTCACCTGGACCCTGAACCGTCCCCGTCCCCTAACCCTAACCCTAGGCCGAAGCCTAACCCTAACCCTTCCCCGAAGCCTGACCCTCAGCCGTCCCCTAATCCTAACCCGTACGCTGACACTAACCCGCGCCCTCACATGTACGCTCCCCCTAGAGCGTTGTCGTACCCTCACCTGGACCCTGAACCGTCCCCGTCCCCTAACCCTAACCCTAGGCCGAAGCCTAACCCTAACCCTTCCCCGAAGCCTGACCCTCAGCCGTCCCCTAATCCTAACCCGTACGCTGACACTAACCCGCGCCCTCACACGTACGCTCCCCCTAGAGCGTTGTCGTACCCTCACCTGGACCCTGAACCGTCCCCGTCCCCTAACCCTAACCCTAGCCCGAAGCCTAACCCTAACCCTTCCCCGAAGCCTGACCCTCAGCCGTCCCCTAATCCTAACCCGTACGCTGACACTAACCCGCGCCCTCACACGTACGCTCCCCCTAGAGCGTTGTCGTACCCTCACCTGGACCCTGAACCGTCCCCGTCCCCTAACCCTAACCCTAGGCCGAAGCCTAACCCTAACCCTTCCCCGAAGCCTGACCCTCAGCCGTCCCCTAATCCTAACCCGTACGCTGACACTAACCCGCGCCCTCACACGTACGCTCCCCCTAGAGCGTTGTCGTACCCTCACCTGGACCCTAAACCGTCCCCGTCCCCTAACCCTAACCCTAGCCCGAACCCTAACCCTAACCCTTCCACGAAGCCTGACCCTCAGCCGTCCCCTAATCCTAACCCGTACGCTGACACTAACCCGCGCCCTCACACGTACGCTCCCCCTAGAGCGTTGTCGTACCCTCACCTGGACCCTAAACCGTCCCCGTCCCCTAACCCTAACCCTAGCCCGAACCCTAACACTAACCCTTCCCCGAAGCCTGACCCTCAGCCGTCCCCTAATCCTAACCCGTACGCTGACACTAACCCGCGCCCTCACACGTACGCTCCCCCTAGAGCGTTGTCGTACCCTCACCTGGACCCTGAACCGTCCCCGTCCCCTAACCCTAACCCTAGCCCGAAGCCTAACCCTAACCCTTCCCCGAAGCCTGACCCTCAGCCGTCCCCTAATCCTAACCCGTACGCTGACACTAACCCGCGCCCTCACACGTACGCTCCCCCTAGAGCGTTGTCGTACCCTCACCTGGACCCTGAACTGTCCCCGTCCCCTAACCCTAACCCTAGCCCGAAACCTAACCCTAACCCTTCCCCGAAGCCTGACCCTCAGCCGTCCCCTAATCCTAACCCGTACGCTGACACTAACCCGCGCCCTCACACGTACGCTCCCCCTAGAGCGTTGTCGTACCCTCACCTGGACCCTAAACCGTCCCCGGCCCCTAACGCTAACCCTAGCCCGAACCCTAACCCTAACCCTTCCCCGAAGCCTGACCCTCAGCCGTCCCCTAATCCTAACCCGTACGCTGACACTAACCCGCGCCCTCACACGTACGCTCCCCCTAGAGCGTTGTCGTACCCTCACCTGGAGCCTAAACAGTCCCCATCCCCTAACCCTAACTCTAGCCCGAACACTAACCCTAACCCTTCCCCGAAGTCTGACCCTCAGCCGTCCCCTAATCCTAACCCGTACGCTGACACTAACCCGCGCCCTCACACGTACGCTCCCCCTAGAGCGCTGTCGTACCCTCACCTGGACCCTAAACCGTCCCCGTCCCCTAACCCTAACCCTAGCCCGAACCCTAACCCTAACCCTTCCCCGAAGCCTGACCCTCAGCCGTCCCCTAATCCTAACCCGTACGCTGACACTAACCCACGCCCTCACACGTACGCTCCCCCTAGAGCGTTGTCGTACCCTCACCTGGACCCTGAACCGTCCCCGTCCCCTAACCCTAACCCTAGGCCGAAGCCTAACCCTAACCCTTCCCCGAAGCCTGACCCTCAGCCGTCCCCTAATCCTAACCCGTACGCTGACACTAACCCGCGCCCTCACACGTACGCTCCCCCTAGAGCGTTGTCGTACCCTCACCTGGACCCTGAACCGTCCCCGTCCCCTAACCCTAACCCTAGCCCGAACCCTAACCCTAACCCTTCCCCGAAGCCTGACCCTCAGCCGTCCCCTAATCCTAACCCGTACGCTGACACTAACCCGCGCCCTCACACGTACGCTCCCCCTAGAGCGTTGTCGTACCCTCACCTGGACCCTGAACCGTCCCCATCCCCTAACCCTAACCCTAGCCCGAACCCTAACCCTAACCCTTCCCCGAAGCCTGACCCTCAGCCGTCCCCTAATCCTAACCCGTACGCTGACACTAACCCGCGCCCTCACACGTACGCTCCCCCTAGAGCGTTGTCGTACCCTCACCTGGACCCTGAACCGTCCCCGTCCCCGAACCCTAACCCTAGGCCGAAGCCTAACCCTAACCCTTCCCCGAAGCCTGACCCTCAGCCGTCCCCTAATCCTAACCCGTACGCTGACACTAACCCGCGCCCTCACACGTACGCTCCCCCTAGAGCGTTGTCGTACCCTCACCTGGACCCTGAACCGTCTCCGTCCCCTAACCCTAACCCTAGGCCGAAGCCTAACCCTAACCCTTCCCCGAAGCCTGACCCTCAGCCGTCCCCTAATCCTAACCCGTACGCTGACACTAACCCGCGGCCTCACACGTACGCTCCCCCTAGAGCGTTGTCGTACCCTCACATGGACCCTGAACCGTCCCCGTCCCCTAACCCTAACCCTAGGCCGAAGCCTAACCCTAACCCTTCCCCGAAACCTGACCCTCAGCCGTCCCCTAATCCTAACCCGTACGCTGACACTAACCCGCGCCCTCACACGTACGCTCCCCCTAGAGCGTTGTCGTACCCTCACCTGGACCCTGAACCGTCCCCGTCCCCTAACCCTAACCCTAGGCCGAAGCCTAACCCTAACCCTTCCCCGAAGCCTGACCCTCAGCCGTCCCCTAATCCTAACCCGTACGCTGACACTAACCCGCGCCCTCACACGTACGCTCCCCCTAGAGCGTTGTCGTACCCTCACCTGGACCCTGAACCGTCCCCGTCCCCTAACCCTAACCCTAGCCCGAACCCTAACCCTAACCCTTCCCCGAAGCCTGACCCTCAGCCGTCCCCTAATCCTAACCCGTACGCTGACACTAACCCGCGCCCTCAAACGTACGCTCCCCCTAGAGCGTTGTCGTACCCTCACCTGGACCCTGAACCGTCCCCGTCCCCTAACCCTAACCCTAGGCCGAAGCCTAACCCTAACACTTCCCCGAAGCCTGACCCTCAGCCGTCCCCTAATCCTAACCCGTACGCTGACACTAACCCGCGCCCTCACACGTACGCTCCCCCTAGAGCATTGTCGTACCCTCACCTGGACCCTAAACCGTCCCCGTCCCCTAACCCTAACCCTAGCCCGAACCCTAACCCTAACACTTCCCCGAAGCCTGACCCTCAGCCGTCCCCTAATCCTAACCCGTATGCTGACACTAACCCGCGCCCTCACACGTACGCTCCCCCTAGAGCGTTGTCGTACCCTCACCTGGACCCTGAACCGTCCCCGTCCCCTAACCCTAACCCTAGCCCGAACCCTAACCCTAACCCTTCCCCGAAGCCTGACCCTCAGCCGTCCCCTAATCCTACCCGTACGCTGACACTAAACCGCGCCCTCACACGTACGCTCCCCCTAGAGCGTTGTCGTACCCTCACCTGGACCCTGAACCGTCCCCGTCCCCTAACCCTAACCCTAGGCCGAAGCCTAACCCTAACCCTTCCCCGAAGCCTGACCCTCAGCCGTCCCCTAATCCTAACCCGTACGCTGACACTAACCCGCGCCCTCACACGTACGCTCCCCCTAGAGCGTTGTCGTACCCTCACCTGGACCCTAAACCGTCCCCGTCCCCTAACCCTAACCCTAGCCCGAACCCTAACCCTAACCCTTCCCCGAAGCCTGACCCTCAGCCGTCCCCTAATCCTACCCGTACGCTTACACTAAACCGCGCCCTCACACGTACGCTCCCCCTAGAGCGTTGTCGTACCCTCACCTGGACCCTGAACCGTCCCCGTCCCCTAACCCTAACCCTAGGCCGAAGCCTAACCCTAACCCTTCCCCGAAGCCTGACCCTCAGCCGTCCCCTAATCCTAACCCGTACGCTGACACTAACCCGCGCCCTCACACGTACGCTCCCCCTAGAGCGTTGTCGTACCCTCACCTGGACCCTGAACCGTCCCCGTCCCCTAACCCTAACCCTAGCCCGAACCCTAACCCTAACACTTCCCAGAAACCTGACCCTCAGCCGTCCCCTAATCCTAACCCGTACGCTGACACTAACCCGCGCCCTCACACGTACGCTCCCCCTAGAGCGTTGTCGTACCCTCACCTGGACCCTAAACCGTCCCCGTCCCCTAACCCTAACCCTAGCCCGAACCCTAACCCTAACCCTTCCCCGAAGCCTGACCCTCAGCCGTCCCCTAATCCTAACCCGTACGCTGACACTAACCCGCGCCCTCACACGTACGCTCCCCCTAGAGCGTTGTCGTACCCTCACCTGGACCCTAAACCGTCCCCGTCCCCTAACCCTAACCCTAGCCCGAACACTAACCCTAACCCTTCCCCGAAGCCTGACCCTCAGCCGTCCCCTAATCCTAACCCGTACGCTGACACTAACCCGCGCCCTCACACGTACGCTCCCCCTAGAGCGTTGTCGTACCCTCACCTGGACCCTAAACCGTCCCTGTCCCCTAACCCTAACCCTAGCCCGAACCCTAACCCTTCCCCGAAGCCTGACCCTCAGCCGTCCCCTAATCCTAACCCGTACGCTGACACTAACCCGCGCCCTCACACGTACGCTCCCCCTAGAGCGTTGTCGTACCCTCACCTGGACCCTAAACCGTCCCCGTCCCCTAACCCTAACCCTAGGCCGAAGCCTAAACCTAACCCTTCCCCGAAGCCTGACCCTCAGCCGTCCCCTAATCCTAACCCGTACGCTGACACTAACCCACGCCCTCACACGTACGCTCCCCCTAGAGCGTTGTCGTACCCTCACCTGGACCCTAAACCGTCCCCGTCCCCTAACCCTAACCCTAGCCCGAACCCTAACCCTAACCCTTCCCCGAAGCCTGACCCTCAGCCGTCCCCTAATCCTAACCCGTACGCTGACACTAACCCGCGCCCTCACACGTACGCTCCCCCTAGAGCGTTGTCGTACCCTCACCTGGACCCTGAACCGTCCCCGTCCCCTAACCCTAACCCTAGGCCGAAGGCTAACCCTAACCCTTCCCCGAAGCCTGACCCTCAGCCGTCCCCTAATCCTAACCCGTACGCTGACACTAACCGGCGCCCTCACACGTACGCTCCCCCTAGAGCGTTGTCGTACCCTCACCTGGACCCTGAACCGTCTCCGTCCCCTAACCCTAACCCTAGGCCGAAGCCTAACCCTAACCCTTCCCCGAAGCCTGACCCTCAGCCGTCCCCTAATCCTAACCCGTACGCTGACACTCACCCGCGCCCTCACACGTACGCTCCCCCTAGAGCGTTGTCGTACCCTCACCTGGACCCTGAACCGTCCCCGTCCCCTAACCCTAACCCTAGCCCGAACCCTAACCCTAACCCTTCCCCGAAGCCTGACCCTCAGCCGTCCCCTAAATCTACCCGTACGCTGACACTAACCCGCGCCCTCACACGTACGCTCCCCCTAGAGCGTTGTCGTACCCTCACCTGGACCCTGAACCGTCCCCGTCCCCTAACCCTAACCCTAGGCCGAAGCCTAAACCTAACCCTTCCCCGAAGCCTGACCCTCAGCCGTCCCCTAATCCTAACCCGTACGATGACACTAACCCGCGCCCTCACACGTACGCTCCCCCTAGAGCGTTGTCGTACCCTCACCTGGACCCTAAACCGTCCCCGTCCCCTAACCCTAACCCTAGCCCGAACCCTAACCCTAACCCTTCCACGAAGCCTGACCCTCAGCCGTCCCCTAATCCTAACCCGTACGCTGACACTAACCCGCGCCCTCACACGTACGCTCCCCCTAGAGCGTTGTCGTACCCTCACCTGGACCCTAAACCGTCCCCGTCCCCTAACCCTAACCCTAGCCCGAACCCTAACACTAACCCTTCCCCGAAGCCTGACCCTCAGCCGTCCCCTAATCCTAACCCGTACGCTGACACTAACCCGCGCCCTCACACGTACGCTCCCCCTAGAGCGTTGTCGTACCCTCACCTGGACCCTGAACCGTCCCCGTCCCCTAACCCTAACCCTAGCCCGAAGCCTAACCCTAACCCTTCCCCGAAGCCTGACCCTCAGCCGTCCCCTAATCCTAACCCGTACGCTGACACTAACCCGCGCCCTCACACGTACGCTCCCCCTAGAGCGTTGTCGTACCCTCACCTGGACCCTGAACTGTCCCCGTCCCCTAACCCTAACCCTAGCCCGAAACCTAACCCTAACCCTTCCCCGAAGCCTGACCCTCAGCCGTCCCCTAATCCTAACCCGTACGCTGACACTAACCCGCGCCCTCACACGTACGCTCCCCCTAGAGCGTTGTCGTACCCTCACCTGGACCCTAAACCGTCCCCGGCCCCTAACGCTAACCCTAGCCCGAACCCTAACCCTAACCCTTCCCCGAAGCCTGACCCTCAGCCGTCCCCTAATCCTAACCCGTACGCTGACACTAACCCGCGCCCTCACACGTACGCTCCCCCTAGAGCGTTGTCGTACCCTCACCTGGAGCCTAAACAGTCCCCATCCCCTAACCCTAACTCTAGCCCGAACACTAACCCTAACCCTTCCCCGAAGTCTGACCCTCAGCCGTCCCCTAATCCTAACCCGTACGCTGACACTAACCCGCGCCCTCACACGTACGCTCCCCCTAGAGCGCTGTCGTACCCTCACCTGGACCCTAAACCGTCCCCGTCCCCTAACCCTAACCCTAGCCCGAACCCTAACCCTAACCCTTCCCCGAAGCCTGACCCTCAGCCGTCCCCTAATCCTAACCCGTACGCTGACACTAACCCACGCCCTCACACGTACGCTCCCCCTAGAGCGTTGTCGTACCCTCACCTGGACCCTGAACCGTCCCCGTCCCCTAACCCTAACCCTAGGCCGAAGCCTAACCCTAACCCTTCCCCGAAGCCTGACCCTCAGCCGTCCCCTAATCCTAACCCGTACGCTGACACTAACCCGCGCCCTCACACGTACGCTCCCCCTAGAGCGTTGTCGTACCCTCACCTGGACCCTGAACCGTCCCCGTCCCCTAACCCTAACCCTAGCCCGAACCCTAACCCTAACCCTTCCCCGAAGCCTGACCCTCAGCCGTCCCCTAATCCTAACCCGTACGCTGACACTAACCCGCGCCCTCACACGTACGCTCCCCCTAGAGCGTTGTCGTACCCTCACCTGGACCCTGAACCGTCCCCATCCCCTAACCCTAACCCTAGCCCGAACCCTAACCCTAACCCTTCCCCGAAGCCTGACCCTCAGCCGTCCCCTAATCCTAACCCGTACGCTGACACTAACCCGCGCCCTCACACGTACGCTCCCCCTAGAGCGTTGTCGTACCCTCACCTGGACCCTGAACCGTCCCCGTCCCCGAACCCTAACCCTAGGCCGAAGCCTAACCCTAACCCTTCCCCGAAGCCTGACCCTCAGCCGTCCCCTAATCCTAACCCGTACGCTGACACTAACCCGCGCCCTCACACGTACGCTCCCCCTAGAGCGTTGTCGTACCCTCACCTGGACCCTGAACCGTCTCCGTCCCCTAACCCTAACCCTAGGCCGAAGCCTAACCCTAACCCTTCCCCGAAGCCTGACCCTCAGCCGTCCCCTAATCCTAACCCGTACGCTGACACTAACCCGCGGCCTCACACGTACGCTCCCCCTAGAGCGTTGTCGTACCCTCACATGGACCCTGAACCGTCCCCGTCCCCTAACCCTAACCCTAGGCCGAAGCCTAACCCTAACCCTTCCCCGAAACCTGACCCTCAGCCGTCCCCTAATCCTAACCCGTACGCTGACACTAACCCGCGCCCTCACACGTACGCTCCCCCTAGAGCGTTGTCGTACCCTCACCTGGACCCTGAACCGTCCCCGTCCCCTAACCCTAACCCTAGGCCGAAGCCTAACCCTAACCCTTCCCCGAAGCCTGACCCTCAGCCGTCCCCTAATCCTAACCCGTACGCTGACACTAACCCGCGCCCTCACACGTACGCTCCCCCTAGAGCGTTGTCGTACCCTCACCTGGACCCTGAACCGTCCCCGTCCCCTAACCCTAACCCTAGCCCGAACCCTAACCCTAACCCTTCCCCGAAGCCTGACCCTCAGCCGTCCCCTAATCCTAACCCGTACGCTGACACTAACCCGCGCCCTCAAACGTACGCTCCCCCTAGAGCGTTGTCGTACCCTCACCTGGACCCTGAACCGTCCCCGTCCCCTAACCCTAACCCTAGGCCGAAGCCTAACCCTAACACTTCCCCGAAGCCTGACCCTCAGCCGTCCCCTAATCCTAACCCGTACGCTGACACTAACCCGCGCCCTCACACGTACGCTCCCCCTAGAGCATTGTCGTACCCTCACCTGGACCCTAAACCGTCCCCGTCCCCTAACCCTAACCCTAGCCCGAACCCTAACCCTAACACTTCCCCGAAGCCTGACCCTCAGCCGTCCCCTAATCCTAACCCGTATGCTGACACTAACCCGCGCCCTCACACGTACGCTCCCCCTAGAGCGTTGTCGTACCCTCACCTGGACCCTGAACCGTCCCCGTCCCCTAACCCTAACCCTAGCCCGAACCCTAACCCTAACCCTTCCCCGAAGCCTGACCCTCAGCCGTCCCCTAATCCTACCCGTACGCTGACACTAAACCGCGCCCTCACACGTACGCTCCCCCTAGAGCGTTGTCGTACCCTCACCTGGACCCTGAACCGTCCCCGTCCCCTAACCCTAACCCTAGGCCGAAGCCTAACCCTAACCCTTCCCCGAAGCCTGACCCTCAGCCGTCCCCTAATCCTAACCCGTACGCTGACACTAACCCGCGCCCTCACACGTACGCTCCCCCTAGAGCGTTGTCGTACCCTCACCTGGACCCTAAACCGTCCCCGTCCCCTAACCCTAACCCTAGCCCGAACCCTAACCCTAACCCTTCCCCGAAGCCTGACCCTCAGCCGTCCCCTAATCCTACCCGTACGCTTACACTAAACCGCGCCCTCACACGTACGCTCCCCCTAGAGCGTTGTCGTACCCTCACCTGGACCCTGAACCGTCCCCGTCCCCTAACCCTAACCCTAGGCCGAAGCCTAACCCTAACCCTTCCCCGAAGCCTGACCCTCAGCCGTCCCCTAATCCTAACCCGTACGCTGACACTAACCCGCGCCCTCACACGTACGCTCCCCCTAGAGCGTTGTCGTACCCTCACCTGGACCCTGAACCGTCCCCGTCCCCTAACCCTAACCCTAGCCCGAACCCTAACCCTAACACTTCCCAGAAACCTGACCCTCAGCCGTCCCCTAATCCTAACCCGTACGCTGACACTAACCCGCGCCCTCACACGTACGCTCCCCCTAGAGCGTTGTCGTACCCTCACCTGGACCCTAAACCGTCCCCGTCCCCTAACCCTAACCCTAGCCCGAACCCTAACCCTAACCCTTCCCCGAAGCCTGACCCTCAGCCGTCCCCTAATCCTAACCCGTACGCTGACACTAACCCGCGCCCTCACACGTACGCTCCCCCTAGAGCGTTGTCGTACCCTCACCTGGACCCTAAACCGTCCCCGTCCCCTAACCCTAACCCTAGCCCGAACACTAACCCTAACCCTTCCCCGAAGCCTGACCCTCAGCCGTCCCCTAATCCTAACCCGTACGCTGACACTAACCCGCGCCCTCACACGTACGCTCCCCCTAGAGCGTTGTCGTACCCTCACCTGGACCCTAAACCGTCCCTGTCCCCTAACCCTAACCCTAGCCCGAACCCTAACCCTTCCCCGAAGCCTGACCCTCAGCCGTCCCCTAATCCTAACCCGTACGCTGACACTAACCCGCGCCCTCACACGTACGCTCCCCCTAGAGCGTTGTCGTACCCTCACCTGGACCCTAAACCGTCCCCGTCCCCTAACCCTAACCCTAGGCCGAAGCCTAAACCTAACCCTTCCCCGAAGCCTGACCCTCAGCCGTCCCCTAATCCTAACCCGTACGCTGACACTAACCCACGCCCTCACACGTACGCTCCCCCTAGAGCGTTGTCGTACCCTCACCTGGACCCTAAACCGTCCCCGTCCCCTAACCCTAACCCTAGCCCGAACCCTAACCCTAACCCTTCCCCGAAGCCTGACCCTCAGCCGTCCCCTAATCCTAACCCGTACGCTGACACTAACCCGCGCCCTCACACGTACGCTCCCCCTAGAGCGTTGTCGTACCCTCACCTGGACCCTGAACCGTCCCCGTCCCCTAACCCTAACCCTAGGCCGAAGGCTAACCCTAACCCTTCCCCGAAGCCTGACCCTCAGCCGTCCCCTAATCCTAACCCGTACGCTGACACTAACCGGCGCCCTCACACGTACGCTCCCCCTAGAGCGTTGTCGTACCCTCACCTGGACCCTGAACCGTCTCCGTCCCCTAACCCTAACCCTAGGCCGAAGCCTAACCCTAACCCTTCCCCGAAGCCTGACCCTCAGCCGTCCCCTAATCCTAACCCGTACGCTGACACTCACCCGCGCCCTCACACGTACGCTCCCCCAGAGCGTTGTCGTACCCTCACCTGGACCCTGAACCGTCCCCGTCCCCTAACCCTAACCCTAGCCCGAACCCTAACCCTAACCCTTCCCCGAAGCCTGACCCTCAGCCGTCCCCTAAATCTACCCGTACGCTGACACTAACCCGCGCCCTCACACGTACGCTCCCCCTAGAGCGTTGTCGTACCCTCACCTGGACCCTGAACCGTCCCCGTCCCCTAACCCTAACCCTAGGCCGAAGCCTAAACCTAACCCTTCCCCGAAGCCTGACCCTCAGCCGTCCCCTAATCCTAACCCGTACGATGACACTAACCCGCGCCCTCACACGTACGCTCCCCCTAGAGCGTTGTCGTACCCTCACCTGGACCCTGAACCGTCCCCGTCCCCTAACCCTAACCCTAGCCCGAAGCCTAACCCTAACCCTTCCCCGAAGCCTGACCCTCAGCCGTCCCCTAATCCTAACCCGTACGCTGACACTAACCCGCGCCCTCACACGTACGCTCCCCCTAGAGCGTTGTCGTACCCTCACCTGGACCCTGAACCGTCCCCGTCCCCTAACCCTAACCCTAGGCCGAAGCCTAACCCTAACCCTTCCCCGAAGCCTGACCCTCAGCCGTCCCCTAATCCTAACCCGTACGCTGACACTAACCCGCGCCCTCACACGTACGCTCCCCCTAGAGCGTTGTCGTACCCTCACCTGGACCCTAAACCGTCCCCGTCCCCTAACCCTAACCCTAGCCCGAACCCTAACCCTAACCCTTCCACGAAGCCTGACCCTCAGCCGTCCCCTAATCCTAACCCGTACGCTGACACTAACCCGCGCCCTCACACGTACGCTCCCCCTAGAGCGTTGTCGTACCCTCACCTGGACCCTAAACCGTCCCCGTCCCCTAACCCTAACCCTAGCCCGAACCCTAACACTAACCCTTCCCCGAAGCCTGACCCTCAGCCGTCCCCTAATCCTAACCCGTACGCTGACACTAACCCGCGCCCTCACACGTACGCTCCCCCTAGAGCGTTGTCGTACCCTCACCTGGACCCTGAACCGTCCCCGTCCCCTAACCCTAACCCTAGCCCGAAGCCTAACCCTAACCCTTCCCCGAAGCCTGACCCTCAGCCGTCCCCTAATCCTAACCCGTACGCTGACACTAACCCGCGCCCTCACACGTACGCTCCCCCTAGAGCGTTGTCGTACCCTCACCTGGACCCTGAACTGTCCCCGTCCACTAACCCTAACCCTAGCCCGAAACCTAACCCTAACCCTTCCCCGAAGCCTGACCCTCAGCCGTCCCCTAATCCTAACCCGTACGCTGACACTAACCCGCGCCCTCACACGTACGCTCCCCCTAGAGCGTTGTCGTACCCTCACCTGGACCCTAAACCGTCCCCGGCCCCTAACGCTAACCCTAGCCCGAACCCTAACCCTAACCCTTCCCCGAAGCCTGACCCTCAGCCGTCCCCTAATCCTAACCCGTACGCTGACACTAACCCGCGCCCTCACACGTACGCTCCCCCTAGAGCGTTGTCGTACCCTCACCTGGAGCCTAAACAGTCCCCATCCCCTAACCCTAACTCTAGCCCGAACACTAACCCTAACCCTTCCCCGAAGTCTGACCCTCAGCCGTCCCCTAATCCTAACCCGTACGCTGACACTAACCCGCGCCCTCACACGTACGCTCCCCCTAGAGCGCTGTCGTACCCTCACCTGGACCCTAAACCGTCCCCGTCCCCTAACCCTAACCCTAGCCCGAACCCTAACCCTAACCCTTCCCCGAAGCCTGACCCTCAGCCGTCCCCTAATCCTAACCCGTACGCTGACACTAACCCACGCCCTCACACGTACGCTCCCCCTAGAGCGTTGTCGTACCCTCACCTGGACCCTGAACCGTCCCCGTCCCCTAACCCTAACCCTAGGCCGAAGCCTAACCCTAACCCTTCCCCGAAGCCTGACCCTCAGCCGTCCCCTAATCCTAACCCGTACGCTGACACTAACCCGCGCCCTCACACGTACGCTCCCCCTAGAGCGTTGTCGTACCCTCACCTGGACCCTGAACCGTCCCCGTCCCCTAACCCGAACCCTAACCCTAACCCTTCCCCGAAGCCTGACCCTCAGCCGTCCCCTAATCCTAACCCGTACGCTGACACTAACCCGCGCCCTCACACGTACGCTCCCCCTAGAGCGTTGTCGTACCCTCACCTGGACCCTGAACCGTCCCCATCCCCTAACCCTAACCCTAGCCCGAACCCTAACCCTAACCCTTCCCCGAAGCCTGACCCTCAGCCGTCCCCTAATCCTAACCCGTACGCTGACACTAACCCGCGCCCTCACACGTACGCTCCCCCTAGAGCGTTGTCGTACCCTCACCTGGACCCTGAACCGTCCCCGTCCCCGAACCCTAACCCTAGGCCGAAGCCTAACCCTAACCCTTCCCCGAAGCCTGACCCTCAGCCGTCCCCTAATCCTAACCCGTACGCTGACACTAACCCGCGCCCTCACACGTACGCTCCCCCTAGAGCGTTGTCGTACCCTCACCTGGACCCTGAACCGTCTCCGTCCCCTAACCCTAACCCTAGGCCGAAGCCTAACCCTAACCCTTCCCCGAAGCCTGACCCTCAGCCGTCCCCTAATCCTAACCCGTACGCTGACACTAACCCGCGCCCTCACACGTACGCTCCCCCTAGAGCGTTGTCGTACCCTCACCTGGACCCTAAACCGTCCCCGTCCCCTAACCCTAACCCTAGGCCGAAGCCTAAACCTAACCCTTCCCCGAAGCCTGACCCTCAGCCGTCCCCTAATCCTAACCCGTACGCTGACACTAACCCACGCCCTCACACGTACGCTCCCCCTAGAGCGTTGTCGTACCCTCACCTGGACCCTAAACCGTCCCCGTCCCCTAACCCTAACCCTAGCCCGAACCCTAACCCTAACCCTTCCCCGAAGCCTGACCCTCAGCCGTCCCCTAATCCTAACCCGTACGCTGACACTAACCCGCGCCCTCACACGTACGCTCCCCCTAGAGCGTTGTCGTACCCTCACCTGGACCCTGAACCGTCCCCGTCCCCTAACCCTAACCCTAGGCCGAAGGCTAACCCTAACCCTTCCCCGAAGCCTGACCCTCAGCCGTCCCCTAATCCTAACCCGTACGCTGACACTAACCGGCGCCCTCACACGTACGCTCCCCCTAGAGCGTTGTCGTACCCTCACCTGGACCCTGAACCGTCTCCGTCCCCTAACCCTAACCCTAGGCCGAAGCCTAACCCTAACCCTTCCCCGAAGCCTGACCCTCAGCCGTCCCCTAATCCTAACCCGTACGCTGACACTCACCCGCGCCCTCACACGTACGCTCCCCCTAGAGCGTTGTCGTACCCTCACCTGGACCCTGAACCGTCCCCGTCCCCTAACCCTAACCCTAGCCCGAACCCTAACCCTAACCCTTCCCCGAAGCCTGACCCTCAGCCGTCCCCTAAATCTACCCGTACGCTGACACTAACCCGCGCCCTCACACGTACGCTCCCCCTAGAGCGTTGTCGTACCCTCACCTGGACCCTGAACCGTCCCCGTCCCCTAACCCTAACCCTAGGCCGAAGCCTAAACCTAACCCTTCCCCGAAGCCTGACCCTCAGCCGTCCCCTAATCCTAACCCGTACGATGACACTAACCCGCGCCCTCACACGTACGCTCCCCCTAGAGCGTTGTCGTACCCTCACCTGGACCCTGAACCGTCCCCGTCCCCTAACCCTAACCCTAGCCCGAAGCCTAACCCTAACCCTTCCCCGAAGCCTGACCCTCAGCCGTCCCCTAATCCTAACCCGTACGCTGACACTAACCCGCGCCCTCACACGTACGCTCCCCCTAGAGCGTTGTCGTACCCTCACCTGGACCCTGAACCGTCCCCGTCCCCTAACCCTAACCCTAGGCCGAAGCCTAACCCTAACCCTTCCCCGAAGCCTGACCCTCAGCCGTCCCCTAATCCTAACCCGTACGCTGACACTAACCCGCGCCCTCACACGTACGCTCCCCCTAGAGCGTTGTCGTACCCTCACCTGGACCCTAAACCGTCCCCGTCCCCTAACCCTAACCCTAGCCCGAACCCTAACCCTAACCCTTCCACGAAGCCTGACCCTCAGCCGTCCCCTAATCCTAACCCGTACGCTGACACTAACCCGCGCCCTCACACGTACGCTCCCCCTAGAGCGTTGTCGTACCCTCACCTGGACCCTAAACCGTCCCCGTCCCCTAACCCTAACCCTAGCCCGAACCCTAACACTAACCCTTCCCCGAAGCCTGACCCTCAGCCGTCCCCTAATCCTATCCCGTACGCTGACACTAACCCGCGCCCTCACACGTACGCTCCCCCTAGAGCGTTGTCGTACCCTCACCTGGACCCTGAACCGTCCCCGTCCCCTAACCCTAACCCTAGCCCGAAGCCTAACCCTAACCCTTCCCCGAAGCCTGACCCTCAGCCGTCCCCTAATCCTAACCCGTACGCTGACACTAACCCGCGCCCTCACACGTACGCTCCCCCTAGAGCGTTGTCGTACCCTCACCTGGACCCTGAACTGTCCCCGTCCCCTAACCCTAACCCTAGCCCGAAACCTAACCCTAACCCTTCCCCGAAGCCTGACCCTCAGCCGTCCCCTAATCCTAACCCGTACGCTGACACTAACCCGCGCCCTCACACGTACGCTCCCCCTAGAGCGTTGTCGTACCCTCACCTGGACCCTAAACCGTCCCCGGCCCCTAACGCTAACCCTAGCCCGAACCCTAACCCTAACCCTTCCCCGAAGCCTGACCCTCAGCCGTCCCCTAATCCTAACCCGTACGCTGACACTAACCCGCGCCCTCACACGTACGCTCCCCCTAGAGCGTTGTCGTACCCTCACCTGGAGCCTAAACAGTCCCCATCCCCTAACCCTAACTCTAGCCCGAACACTAACCCTAACCCTTCCCCGAAGTCTGACCCTCAGCCGTCCCCTAATCCTAACCCGTACGCTGACACTAACCCGCGCCCTCACACGTACGCTCCCCCTAGAGCGCTGTCGTACCCTCACCTGGACCCTAAACCGTCCCCGTCCCCTAACCCTAACCCTAGCCCGAACCCTAACCCTAACCCTTCCCCGAAGCCTGACCCTCAGCCGTCCCCTAATCCTAACCCGTACGCTGACACTAACCCACGCCCTCACACGTACGCTCCCCCTAGAGCGTTGTCGTACCCTCACCTGGACCCTGAACCGTCCCCGTCCCCTAACCCTAACCCTAGGCCGAAGCCTAACCCTAACCCTTCCCCGAAGCCTGACCCTCAGCCGTCCCCTAATCCTAACCCGTACGCTGACACTAACCCGCGCCCTCACACGTACGCTCCCCCTAGAGCGTTGTCGTACCCTCACCTGGACCCTGAACCGTCCCCGTCCCCTAACCCGAACCCTAACCCTAACCCTTCCCCGAAGCCTGACCCTCAGCCGTCCCCTAATCCTAACCCGTACGCTGACACTAACCCGCGCCCTCACACGTACGCTCCCCCTAGAGCGTTGTCGTACCCTCACCTGGACCCTGAACCGTCCCCATCCCCTAACCCTAACCCTAGCCCGAACCCTAACCCTAACCCTTCCCCGAAGCCTGACCCTCAGCCGTCCCCTAATCCTAACCCGTACGCTGACACTAACCCGCGCCCTCACACGTACGCTCCCCCTAGAGCGTTGTCGTACCCTCACCTGGACCCTGAACCGTCCCCGTCCCCGAACCCTAACCCTAGGCCGAAGCCTAACCCTAACCCTTCCCCGAAGCCTGACCCTCAGCCGTCCCCTAATCCTAACCCGTACGCTGACACTAACCCGCGCCCTCACACGTACGCTCCCCCTAGAGCGTTGTCGTACCCTCACCTGGACCCTGAACCGTCTCCGTCCCCTAACCCTAACCCTAGGCCGAAGCCTAACCCTAACCCTTCCCCGAAGCCTGACCCTCAGCCGTCCCCTAATCCTAACCCGTACGCTGACACTAACCCGCGGCCTCACACGTACGCTCCCCCTAGAGCGTTGTCGTACCCTCACATGGACCCTGAACCGTCCCCGTCCCCTAACCCTAACCCTAGGCCGAAGCCTAACCCTAACCCTTCCCCGAAACCTGACCCTCAGCCGTCCCCTAATCCTAACCCGTACGCTGACACTAACCCGCGCCCTCACACGTACGCTCCCCCTAGAGCGTTGTCGTACCCTCACCTGGACCCTGAACCGTCCCCGTCCCCTAACCCTAACCCTAGGCCGAAGCCTAACCCTAACCCTTCCCCGAAGCCTGACCCTCAGCCGTCCCCTAATCCTAACCCGTACGCTGACACTAACCCGCGCCCTCACACGTACGCTCCCCCTAGAGCGTTGTCGTACCCTCACCTGGACCCTGAACCGTCCCCGTCCCCTAACCCTAACCCTAGCCCGAACCCTAACCCTAACCCTTCCCCGAAGCCTGACCCTCAGCCGTCCCCTAATCCTAACCCGTACGCTGACACTAACCCGCGCCCTCAAACGTACGCTCCCCCTAGAGCGTTGTCGTACCCTCACCTGGACCCTGAACCGTCCCCGTCCCCTAACCCTAACCCTAGGCCGAAGCCTAACCCTAACACTTCCCCGAAGCCTGACCCTCAGCCGTCCCCTAATCCTAACCCGTACGCTGACACTAACCCGCGCCCTCACACGTACGCTCCCCCTAGAGCATTGTCGTACCCTCACCTGGACCCTAAACCGTCCCCGTCCCCTAACCCTAACCCTAGCCCGAACCCTAACCCTAACACTTCCCCGAAGCCTGACCCTCAGCCGTCCCCTAATCCTAACCCGTATGCTGACACTAACCCGCGCCCTCACACGTACGCTCCCCCTAGAGCGTTGTCGTACCCTCACCTGGACCCTGAACCGTCCCCGTCCCCTAACCCTAACCCTAGCCCGAACCCTAACCCTAACCCTTCCCCGAAGCCTGACCCTCAGCCGTCCCCTAATCCTACCCGTACGCTGACACTAAACCGCGCCCTCACACGTACGCTCCCCCTAGAGCGTTGTCGTACCCTCACCTGGACCCTGAACCGTCCCCGTCCCCTAACCCTAACCCTAGGCCGAAGCCTAACCCTAACCCTTCCCCGAAGCCTGACCCTCAGCCGTCCCCTAATCCTAACCCGTACGCTGACACTAACCCGCGCCCTCACACGTACGCTCCCCCTAGAGCGTTGTCGTACCCTCACCTGGACCCTAAACCGTCCCCGTCCCCTAACCCTAACCCTAGCCCGAACCCTAACCCTAACCCTTCCCCGAAGCCTGACCCTCAGCCGTCCCCTAATCCTACCCGTACGCTTACACTAAACCGCGCCCTCACACGTACGCTCCCCCTAGAGCGTTGTCGTACCCTCACCTGGACCCTGAACCGTCCCCGTCCCCTAACCCTAACCCTAGGCCGAAGCCTAACCCTAACCCTTCCCCGAAGCCTGACCCTCAGCCGTCCCCTAATCCTAACCCGTACGCTGACACTAACCCGCGCCCTCACACGTACGCTCCCCCTAGAGCGTTGTCGTACCCTCACCTGGACCCTGAACCGTCCCCGTCCCCTAACCCTAACCCTAGCCCGAACCCTAACCCTAACACTTCCCAGAAACCTGACCCTCAGCCGTCCCCTAATCCTAACCCGTACGCTGACACTAACCCGCGCCCTCACACGTACGCTCCCCCTAGAGCGTTGTCGTACCCTCACCTGGACCCTAAACCGTCCCCGTCCCCTAACCCTAACCCTAGCCCGAACCCTAACCCTAACCCTTCCCCGAAGCCTGACCCTCAGCCGTCCCCTAATCCTAACCCGTACGCTGACACTAACCCGCGCCCTCACACGTACGCTCCCCCTAGAGCGTTGTCGTACCCTCACCTGGACCCTAAACCGTCCCCGTCCCCTAACCCTAACCCTAGCCCGAACATTAACCCTAACCCTTCCCCGAAGCCTGACCCTCAGCCGTCCCCTAATCCTAACCCGTACGCTGACACTAACCCGCGCCCTCACACGTACGCTCCCCCTAGAGCGTTGTCGTACCCTCACCTGGACCCTAAACCGTCCCTGTCCCCTAACCCTAACCCTAGCCCGAACCCTAACCCTTCCCCGAAGCCTGACCCTCAGCCGTCCCCTAATCCTAACCCGTACGCTGACACTAACCCGCGCCCTCACACGTACGCTCCCCCTAGAGCGTTGTCGTACCCTCACCTGGACCCTAAACCGTCCCCGTCCCCTAACCCTAACCCTAGGCCGAAGCCTAAACCTAACCCTTCCCCGAAGCCTGACCCTCAGCCGTCCCCTAATCCTAACCCGTACGCTGACACTAACCCACGCCCTCACACGTACGCTCCCCCTAGAGCGTTGTCGTACCCTCACCTGGACCCTAAACCGTCCCCGTCCCCTAACCCTAACCCTAGCCCGAACCCTAACCCTAACCCTTCCCCGAAGCCTGACCCTCAGCCGTCCCCTAATCCTAACCCGTACGCTGACACTAACCCGCGCCCTCACACGTACGCTCCCCCTAGAGCGTTGTCGTACCCTCACCTGGACCCTGAACCGTCCCCGTCCCCTAACCCTAACCCTAGGCCGAAGGCTAACCCTAACCCTTCCCCGAAGCCTGACCCTCAGCCGTCCCCTAATCCTAACCCGTACGCTGACACTAACCGGCGCCCTCACACGTACGCTCCCCCTAGAGCGTTGTCGTACCCTCACCTGGACCCTGAACCGTCTCCGTCCCCTAACCCTAACCCTAGGCCGAAGCCTAACCCTAACCCTTCCCCGAAGCCTGACCCTCAGCCGTCCCCTAATCCTAACCCGTACGCTGACACTCACCCGCGCCCTCACACGTACGCTCCCCCTAGAGCGTTGTCGTACCCTCACCTGGACCCTGAACCGTCCCCGTCCCCTAACCCTAACCCTAGCCCGAACCCTAACCCTAACCCTTCCCCGAAGCCTGACCCTCAGCCGTCCCCTAAATCTACCCGTACGCTGACACTAACCCGCGCCCTCACACGTACGCTCCCCCTAGAGCGTTGTCGTACCCTCACCTGGACCCTGAACCGTCCCCGTCCCCTAACCCTAACCCTAGGCCGAAGCCTAAACCTAACCCTTCCCCGAAGCCTGACCCTCAGCCGTCCCCTAATCCTAACCCGTACGATGACACTAACCCGCGCCCTCACACGTACGCTCCCCCTAGAGCGTTGTCGTACCCTCACCTGGACCCTGAACCGTCCCCGTCCCCTAACCCTAACCCTAGCCCGAACCCTAACCCTAACCCTTCCCAGAAGCCTGACCCTCAGCCGTCCCCTAATCCTAACCCGTACGCTGACACTAACCCGCGCCCTCACACGTACGCTCCCCCTAGAGCGTTGTCGTACCCTCACCTGGACCCTAAACCGTCCCCGTCCCCTAACCCTAACCCTAGCCCGAACCCTAACCCTAACCCTTCCCCGAAGCCTGACCCTCAGCCGTCCCCTAATCCTAACCCGTACGCTGACACTAACCCGCGCCCTCACACGTACGCTCCCCCTAGAGCGTTGTCGTACCCTCACCTGGACCCTAAACCGTCCCCGTCCCCTAACCCTAACCCTAGCCCGAACCCTAACCCTAACCCTTCCCCGAAGCCTGACCCTCAGCCGTCCCCTAATCCTAACCCGTACGCTGACACTAACCCGCGCCCTCACACGTACGCTCCCCCTAGAGCGTTGTCGTACCCTCACCTGGACCCTGAACCGTCCCCGTCCCCTAACCCTAACCCTAGGCCGAAGCCTAAACCTAACCCTTCCCCGAAGCCTGACCCTCAGCCGTCCCCTAATCCTAACCCGTACGCTGACACTAACCCGCGCCCTCACACGTACGCTCCCCCTAGAGCGTTGTCGTACCCTCACCTGGACCCTGAACCGTCTCCGTCCCCTAACCCTAACCCTAGGCCGAAGCCTAACCCTAACCCTTCCCCGAAGCCTGACCCTCAGCCGTCCCCTAATCCTAACCCGTACGCTGACACTAACCCGCGGCCTCACACGTACGCTCCCCCTAGAGCGTTGTCGTACCCTCACATGGACCCTGAACCGTCCCCGTCCCCTAACCCTAACCCTAGGCCGAAGCCTAACCCTAACCCTTCCCCGAAGCCTGACCCTCAGCCGTCCCCTAATCCTAACCCGTACGCTGACACTAACCCGCGCCCTCACACGTACGCTCCCCCTAGAGCGTTGTCGTACCCTCACCTGGACCCTGAACCGTCCCCGTCCCCTAACCCTAACCGTAGGCCGAAGCCTAACGCTAACCCTTCCCCGAAGCCTGACCCTCAGCCGTCCCCTAATCCTAACCCGTACGCTGACACTAACCCGCGCCCTCACACGTACGCTCCCCCTAGAGCGTTGTCGTACCCTCACCTGGACCCTGAACCGTCCCCGTCCCCTAACCCTAACCCTAGCCCGAACCCTAACCCTAACCCTTCCCCGAAGCCTGACACTCAGCCGTCCCCTAATCCTAACCCGTACGCTGACACTAACCCGCGCCCTCAAACGTACACTCCCCCTAGAGCGTTGTCGTACCCTCACCTGGACCCTGAACCGTCCCCGTCCCCTAACCCTAACCCTAGGCCGAAGCCTAACCCTAACCCTTCCCCGAAGCCTGACCCTCAGCCGTCCCCTAATCCTAACCCGTACGCTGACACTAACCCGCGCCCTCACACGTACGCTCCCCCTAGAGCGTTGTCGTACCCTCACCTGGACCCTAAACCGTCCCCGTCGCCTAACCCTAACCCTAGCCCGAACCCTAACCCTAACCCTTCCCCGAAGCCTGACCCTCAGCCGTCCCCTAATCCTAACCCGTACGCTGACACTAACCCGCGCCCTCACACGTACGCTCCCCCTAGAGCGTTGTCGTACCCTCACCTGGACCCTGAACCGTCTCCGTCCCCTAACCCTAACCCTAGGCCGAAGCCTAACCCTAACCCTTCCCCGAAGCCTGACCCTCAGCCGTCCCCTAATCCTAACCCGTACGCTGACACTAACCCGTGGCCTCACACGTACGCTCCCCCTAGAGCGTTGTCGTACCCTCACATGGACCCTGAACCGTCCCCGTCCCCTAACCCTAACCCTAGGCCGAAGCCTAACCCTAACCCTTCCCCGAAGCCTGACCCTCAGCCGTCCCCTAATCCTAACCCGTACGCTGACACTAACCCGCGCCCTCACACGTACGCTCCCCCTAGAGCGTTGTCGTACCCTCACCTGGACCCTGAACCGTCCCCGTCCCCTAACCCTAACCCTAGGCCGAAGCCTAACCCTAACCCTTCCCCGAAGCCTGACCCTCAGCCGTCCCCTAATCCTAACCCGTACGCTGACACTAACCCGCGCCCTCACACGTACGCTCCCCCTAGAGCGTTGTCGTACCCTCACCTGGACCCTGAACCGTCCCCGTCCCCTAACCCTAACCCTAGCCCGAACCCTAACCCTAACCCTTCCCCGAAGCCTGACCCTCAGCCGTCCCCTAATCCTAACCCGTACGCTGACACTAACCCGCGCCCTCAAACGTACACTCCCCCTAGAGTGTTGTCGTACCCTCACCTGGACCCTGAACCGTCCCCGTCCCCTAACCCTAACCCTAGGCCGAAGCCTAACCCTAACACTTCCCCGAAGCCTGACCCTCAGCCGTCCCCTAATCCTAACCCGTACGCTGACACTAACCCGCGCCCTCACACGTACGCTCCCCCTAGAGCGTTGTCGTACCCTCACCTGGACCCTAAACCGTCCCCGTCCCCTAACCCTAACCCTAGCCCGAACCCTAACCCTAACACTTCCCCGAAGCCTGACCCTCAGCCGTCCCCTAATCCTAACCCGTATGCTGACACTAACCCGCGCCCTCACACGTACGCTCCCCCTAGAGCGTTGTCGTACCCTCACCTGGACCCTGAACCGTCCCCGTCCCCTAACCCTAACCCTAGCCCGAACCCTAACCCTAACCCTTCCCCGAAGCCTGACCCTCAGCCGTCCCCTAATCCTACCCGTACGCTGACACTAAACCGCGCCCTCACACGTACGCTCCCCCTAGAGCGTTGTCGTACCCTCACCTGGACCCTGAACCGTCCCCGTCCCCTAACCCTAACCCTAGGCCGAAGCCTAACCCTAACCCTTCCCCGAAGCCTGACCCTCAGCCGTCCCCTAATCCTAACCCGTACGCTGACACTAACCCGCGCCCTCACACGTACGCTCCCCCTAGAGCGTTGTCGTACCCTCACCTGGACCCTAAACCGTCCCCGTCCCCTAACCCTAACCCTAGCCCGAACCCTAACCCTAACCCTTCCCCGAAGCCTGACCCTCAGCCGTCCCCTAATCCTACCCGTACGCTTACACTAAACCGCGCCCTCACACGTACGCTCCCCCTAGAGCGTTGTCATACCCTCACCTGGACCCTGAACCGTCCCCGTCCCCTAACCCTAACCCTAGGCCGAAGCCTAACCCTAACCCTTCCCCGAAGCCTGACCCTCAGCCGTCCCCTAATCCTAACCCATACGCTGACACTAACCCGCGCCCTCACACGTACGCTCCCCCTAGAGCGTTGTCGTACCCTCACCTGGACCCTGAACCGTCCCCGTCCCCTAACCCTAACCCTAGCCCGAACCCTAACCCTAACACTTCCCAGAAGCCTGACCCTCAGCCGTCCCCTAATCCTAACCCGTACGCTGACACTAACCCGCGCCCTCACACGTACGCTCCCCCTAGAGCGTTGTCGTACCCTCACCTGGACCCTAAACCGTCCCCGTCCCCTAACCCTAACCCTAGCCCGAACCCTAACCCTAACCCTTCCCCGAAGCCTGACCCTCAGCAGTCCCCTAATCCTAACCCGTACGCTGACACTAACCCGCGCCCTCACACGTACGCTCCCCCTAGAGCGTTGTCGTACCCTCACCTGGACCCTAAACCGTCCCCGTCCCCTAACCCTAACCCTAGCCCGAACCCTAACCCTAACCCTTCCCCGAAGCCTGACCCTCAGCCGTCCCCTAATCCTAACCCGTACGCTGACACTAACCCGCGCCCTCACACGTACGCTCCCCCTAGAGCGTTGTCGTACCCTCACCTGGACCCTAAACCGTCCCTGTCCCCTAACCCTAACCCTAGCCCGAACCCTAACACTTCCCCGAAGCCTGACTCTCAGCCGTCCCCTAATCCTAACCCGTACGCTGACACTAACCCGCGCCCTCACACGTACGCTCCCCCTAGAGCGTTGTCGTACCCTCACCTGGACCCTAAACCGTCCCCGTCCCCTAACCCTAACCCTAGGCCGAAGCCTAACCCTAACCCTTCCCCGAAGCCTGACCCTCAGCCGTCCCCTAATCCTAACCCGTACGCTGACACTAACCCGCGCCCTCACACGTACGCTCCCCCTAGAGCGTTGTCGTACCCTCACCTGGACCCTAAACCGTCCCCGTCCCCTAACCCTAACCCTAGCCCGAACCCTAACCCTAACCCTTCCCCGAAGCCTGACCCTCAGCCGTCCCCTAATCCTAACCTGTACGCTGACACTAACCCGCGCCCTCACACGTACGCTCCCCCTAGAGCGTTGTCGTACCCTCACCTGGACCCTGAACCGTCCCCGTCCCCTAACCCTAACCCTAGGCCGAAGCCTAACCCTAACCCTTCCCCGAAGCCTGACCCTCAGCCGTCCCCTAATCCTAACCCGTACGCTGACACTAACCCGCGCCCTCACACGTACGCTCCCCCTAGAGCGTTGTCGTACCCTCACCTGGACCCTGAACCGTCCCCGTCCCCTAACCCTAACCCTAGCCCGAACCCTAACCCTAACCCTTCCCCGAAGCCTGACCCTCAGCCGTCCCCTAATCCTAACCCGTACGCTGACACTAACCCGCTCCCTCACACGTACGCTCCCCCTAGAGCGTTGTCGTACCCTCAACTGGACCCTAAACCGTCCCCGTCCCCTAACCCTAACCCTAGCCCGAAGCCTAACCGTAACCCTTCCCCGAAGCCTGACCCTCTGCCATCCCCTAATCCTAACACGTACGCTGACACTAACCCGCGCCCTCACACGTACGCTCCCCCTAGAGCGTTGTCGTACCGTCACCTGGACCCTAAACCGTCCCCGTCCCCTAACCCTAACCCTAGCCCGAACCCTAACCCTAACCCTTCCCCGAAGCCTGACCCTCAGCCGTCCCCTAATCCTAACCAGTACGCTGACACTAACCCGCGCCCTCACACGTACGCTCCCCCTAGAGCGTTGTCGTACCCTCACCTGGACCCTAAACCGTCCCCGTCCCCTAACCCTAACCCTAGCCCGAACCCTAACCCTAACCCTTCCCCGAAGCCTGACCCTCAGCCGTCCCCTAATCCTAACCCGTACGTTGACACTAACCCGCGCCCTCACACGTACGCTCCCCCTAGAGCGTTGTCGTACCCTCACCTGGACCCTAAACCGTCCCCGTCCCCTAACCCTAACCCTAGCCCGAACCCTAACCCTAACCCTTCCCCGAAGCCTGACCCTCAGCCGTCCCCTAATCCTAACCCGTACGCTGACACTAACCCGCGCCCTCACACGTACGCTCCCCCTAGAGCGTTGTCGTACCCTCACCTGGACCCTAAACCGTCCCCGTCCCCTAACCCTAACCCTAGCCCGAACCCTAACCCTAACCCTTCCCCGAAGCCTGACCCTCAGCCGTCCCCTAATCCTAACCCGTACGCTGACACTAACCCGCGCCCTCACACGTACGCTCCCCCTAGAGCGTTGTCGTACCCTCACCTGGACCCTAAACCGTCCCCATCCCCTAACCCTAACCCTAGCCCGAACCCTAACCCTAACCCTTCCCCGAAGCCTGACCCTCAGCCGTCCCCTAATCCTAACCCGTACGCTGACACTAACCCGCGCCCTCACACGTACGCTCCCCCTAGAGCGTTGTCGTACCCTCACCTGGACCCTAAACCGTCCCCGTCCCCTAACCCTAACCCTAGCCCGAACCCTAACCCTAACCCTTCCCCGAAGCCTGACCCTCAGCCGTCCCCTAATCCTAACCCGTACGCTGACACTAACCCGCGCCCTCACACGTACGCTCCCCCTAGAGCGTTGTCGTACCCTCACCTGGACCCTAAACCGTCCCCGTCCCCTAACCCTAACCCTAGCCCGAACCCTAACCCTAACCCTTTCCCGAAGCCTGACCCTCAGCCGTCCCCTAATCCTAACCCGTACGCTGACACTAACCCGCGCCCTCACACGTACGCTCCCCCTAGAGCGTTGTCGTACCCTCACCTGGACCCTAAACCGTCCCCGTCCCCTAACCCTAGCCCGAACCCTAACCCTAACCCTTCCCCGAAGCCTGACCCTCAGCCGTCCCCTAATCCTAACCTGTACGCTGACACTAACCCGCGCCCTCACACGTACGCTCCCCCTAGAGCGTTGTCGTACCCTCACCTGGACCCTGAACCGTCCCCGTCCCCTAACCCTAACCCTAGGCCGAAGCCTAACCCTAACCCTTCCCCGAAGCCTGACCCTCAGCCGTCCCCTAATCCTAACCCGTACGCTGACACTAACCCGCGCCCTCACACGTACGCTCCCCCTAGAGCGTTGTCGTACCCTCACCTGGACCCTGAACCGTCCCCGTCCCCTAACCCTAACCCTAGCCCGAACCCTAACCCTAACCCTTCCCCGAAGCCTGACCCTCAGCCGTCCCCTAATCCTAACCCGTACGCTGACACTAACCCGCTCCCTCACACGTACGCTCCCCCTAGAGCGTTGTCGTACCCTCAACTGGACCCTAAACCGTCCCCGTCCCCTAACCCTAACCCTAGCCCGAAGCCTAACCGTAACCCTTCCCCGAAGCCTGACCCTCTGCCATCCCCTAATCCTAACACGTACGCTGACACTAACCCGCGCCCTCACACGTACGCTCCCCCAAGAGCGTTGTCGTACCGTCACCTGGACCCTAAACCGTCCCCGTCCCCTAACCCTAACCCTAGCCCGAACCCTAACCCTAACCCTTCCCCGAAGCCTGACCCTCAGCCGTCCCCTAATCCTAACCAGTACGCTGACACTAACCCGCGCCCTCACACGTACGCTCCCCCTAGAGCGTTGTCGTACCCTCACCTGGACCCTAAACCGTCCCCGTCCCCTAACCCTAACCCTAGCCCGAACCCTAACCCTAACCCTTCCCCGAAGCCTGACCCTCAGCCGTCCCCTAATCCTAACCCGTACGTTGACACTAACCCGCGCCCTCACACGTACGCTCCCCCTAGAGCGTTGTCGTACCCTCACCTGGACCCTAAACCGTCCCCGTCCCCTAACCCTAACCCTAGCCCGAACCCTAACCCTAACCCTTCCCCGAAGCCTGACCCTCAGCCGTCCCCTAATCCTAACCCGTACGCTGACACTAACCCGCGCCCTCACACGTACGCTCCCCCTAGAGCGTTGTCGTACCCTCACCTGGACCCTAAACCGTCCCCGTCCCCTAACCCTAACCCTAGCCCGAACCCTAACCCTAACCCTTCCCCGAAGCCTGACCCTCAGCCGTCCCCTAATCCTAACCCGTATGCTGACACTAACCCGCGCCCTCACACGTACGCTCCCCCTAGAGCGTTGTCGTACCCTCACCTGGACCCTAAACCGTCCCCATCCCCTAACCCTAACCCTAGCCCGAACCCTAACCCTAACCCTTCCCCGAAGCCTGACCCTCAGTCGTCCCCTAATCCTAACCCGTACGCTGACACTAACCCGCGCCCTCACACGTACGCTCCCCCTAGAGCGTTGTCGTACCCTCACCTGGACCCTAAACCGTCCCCGTCCCCTAACCCTAACCCTAGCCCGAACCCTAACCCTAACCCTTCCCCGAAGCCTGACCCTCAGCCGTCCCCTAATCCTAACCCGTACGCTGACACTAACCCGCGCCCTCACACGTACGCTCCCCCTAGAGCGTTGTCGTACCCTCACCTGGACCCTAAACCGTCCCCGTCCCCTAACCCTAACCCTAGCCCGAACCCTAACCCTAACCCTTCCCCGAAGCCTGACCCTCAGCCGTCCCCTAATCCTAACCCGTACGCTGACACTAACCCGCGCCCTCACACGTACGCTCCCCCTAGAGCGTTGTCGTACCCTCACCTGGACCCTAAACCGTCCCCGTCCCCTAACCCTAACCCTAGCCCGAACCCTAACCCTAACCCTTCCCCGAAGCCTGACCCTCAGCCGTCCCCTAATCCTAACCCGTACGCTGACACTAACCCGCGCCCTCACACGTACGCTCCCCCTAGAGCGTTTTCGTACCCTCACCTGGACGCTGAACCGTCCCCGTCCCCTAACCCTAACCCTAGGCCGAAGCCTAACCCTAACCCTTCCCCGAAGCCTGACCCTCAGCCGTCCCCTAATCCTAACCCGTACGCTGACACTAACCCGCGCCCTCACACTTACGCTCCCCCTAGAGCGTTGTCGTACCCTCACCTGGACGCTGAACCGTCCCCGTCCCCTAACCCTAACCCTAGGCCGAAGCCTAACCCTAACCCTTCCCCGAAGCCTGACCCTCAGCCGTCCCCTAATCCTAACCCGTACGCTGACACTAACCCGCGCCCTACACGTACGCTCCCCCTAGAGCGTTGTCGTACCCTCAGCTGGACCCTGAACCGTCCCCGTCCCCTAACCCTAACCCTAGCCCGAACCCTAACCCTAACCCTTCCCCGAAGCCTGACCCTCAGCCGTCCCCTAATCCTAACCCGTACGCTGACACTAACCCGCGCCCTCACACGTACGCTCCCCCTAGAGCGTTGTCGTACCCTCACCTGGACCCTGAACCGTCCCCGTCCCCTAACCCTAACCCTAGCCCGAAGCCTAACCCTAACCCTTCCCCGAAGCCTGACCCCCAGCCGTCCCCTAATCCTAACCCGTACGCTGACACTAACCCGCGCCCTCACACGTACGCTCCCCCTAGAGCGTTGTCGTACCCTCACCTGGACCCTAAACCGTCCCCGTCCCCTAACCCTAACCCTAGCCCGAACCCTAACCCTAACCCTTCCCCGAAGCCTGACCCTCAGCCGTCCCCTAATCCTAACCCGTACGCTGACACTAACCCGCGCCCTCACACGTACGCTCCCCCTAGAGCGTTGTCGTACCCTCACCTGGACCCTAAACCGTCCCCGTCCCCTAACCCTAACCCTAGCCCGAACCCTAACCCTAACCCTTCCCCGAAGCCTGACCCTCAGCCGTCCCCTAATCCTAACCCGTACGCTGACACTAACCCGCGCCCTCACACGTACGCTCCCCCTAGAGCGTTGTCGTACCCTCACCTGGACCCTGAACCGTCCCCGTCCCCTAACCCTAACCCTAGCCCGAACCCTAACCCTAACCCTTCCCCGAAGCCTGACCCTCAGCCGTCCCCTAATCCTAACCCGTACGCTGACACTAACCCGCGCCCTCACACGTACGCTCCCCCTAGAGCGTTGTCGTACCCTCACCTGGACCCTAAACCGTCCCCGTCCCCTAACCCTAACCCTAGCCCGAACCCTAACCCTAACCCTTCCCCGAAGCCTGACCCTCAGCCGTCCCCTAATCCTAACCCGTACGCTGACACTAACCCGCGCCCTCACACGTACGCTCCCCCTAGAGCGTTGTCGTACCCTCACCTGGACCCTAAACCGTCCCCGTCCCCTAACCCTAACCCTAGCCCGAACCCTAACCCTAACCCTTCCCCGAAGCCTGACCCTCAGCCGTCCCCTAATCCTAACCCGTACGCTGACACTAACCCGCGCCCTCACACGTACGCTCCCCCTAGAGCGTTGTCGTACCCTCACCTGGACCCTAAACCGTCCCCGTCCCCTAACCCTAACCCTAGCCCGAACCCTAACCCTAACCCTTCCCCGAAGCCTGACCCTCAGCCGTCCCCTAATCCTAACCCGTACGCTGACACTAACCCGCGCCCTCACACGTACGCTCCCCCTAGAGCGTTTTCGTACCCTCACCTGGACGCTGAACCGTCCCCGTCCCCTAACCCTAACCCTAGGCCGAAGCCTAACCCTAACCCTTCCCCGAAGCCTGACCCTCAGCCGTCCCCTAATCCTAACCCGTACGCTGACACTAACCCGCGCCCTCACACTTACGCTCCCCCTAGAGCGTTGTCGTACCCTCACCTGGACGCTGAACCGTCCCCGTCCCCTAACCCTAACCCTAGGCCGAAGCCTAACCCTAACCCTTCCCCGAAGCCTGACCCTCAGCCGTCCCCTAATCCTAACCCGTACGCTGACACTAACCCGCGCCCTACACGTACGCTCCCCCTAGAGCGTTGTCGTACCCTCAGCTGGACCCTGAACCGTCCCCGTCCCCTAACCCTAACCCTAGCCCGAACCCTAACCCTAACCCTTCCCCGAAGCCTGACCCTCAGCCGTCCCCTAATCCTAACCCGTACGCTGACACTAACCCGCGCCCTCACACGTACGCTCCCCCTAGAGCGTTGTCGTACCCTCACCTGGACCCTGAACCGTCCCCGTCCCCTAACCCTAACCCTAGCCCGAAGCCTAACCCTAACCCTTCCCCGAAGCCTGACCCCCAGCCGTCCCCTAATCCTAACCCGTACGCTGACACTAACCCGCGCCCTCACACGTACGCTCCCCCTAGAGCGTTGTCGTACCCTCACCTGGACCCTAAACCGTCCCCGTCCCCTAACCCTAACCCTAGCCCGAACCCTAACCCTAACCCTTCCCCGAAGCCTGACCCTCAGCCGTCCCCTAATCCTAACCCGTACGCTGACACTAACCCGCGCCCTCACACGTACGCTCCCCCTAGAGCGTTGTCGTACCCTCACCTGGACCCTAAACCGTCCCCGTCCCCTAACCCTAACCCTAGCCCGAACCCTAACCCTAACCCTTCCCCGAAGCCTGACCCTCAGCCGTCCCCTAATCCTAACCCGTACGCTGACACTAACCCGCGCCCTCACACGTACGCTCCCCCTAGAGCGTTGTCGTACCCTCACCTGGACCCTGAACCGTCCCCGTCCCCTAACCCTAACCCTAGCCCGAACCCTAACCCTAACCCTTCCCCGAAGCCTGACCCTCAGCCGTCCCCTAATCCTAACCCGTACGCTGACACTAACCCGCGCCCTCACACGTACGCTCCCCCTAGAGCGTTGTCGTACCCTCACCTGGACCCTGAACCGTCCCCATCCCCTAACCCTAACCCTAGCCCGAAGCCTAACCGTAACCCTTCCCCGAAGCCTGACCCTCTGCCGTCCCCTAATCCTAACCCGTACGCTGACACTAACCCGCGCCCTCACACGTACGCTCCCCCTAGAGCGTTGTCGTACCCTCACCTGGACCCTGAACCGTCCCCGTCCCCTAACCCTAACCCTAGCCCGAACCCTAACCCTAACCCTTCCCCGAAGCCTGACCCTCAGCCGTCCCCTAATCCTAACCCGTACGCTGACACTAACCCGCGCCCTCACACGTACGCTCCCCCTAGAGCGTTGTCGTACCCTCACCTGGACCCTAAACCGTCCCCGTCCCCTAACCCTAACCCTAGCCCGAACCCTAACCCTAACCCTTCCCCGAAGCCTGACCCTCAGCCGTCCCCTAATCCTAACCCGTACGCTGACACTAACCCGCGCCCTCACACGTACGCTCCCCCTAGAGCTTTGTCGTACCCTCACCTGGACCCTGAACCGTCCCCGTCCCCTAACCCTAACCCTAGCCCGAAGCCTAACCGTAACCCTTCCCCGAAGCCTGACCCCCAGCCGTCCCCTAATCCTAACCCGTACGCTGACACTAACCCGCGCCCTCACACGTACGCTCCCCCTAGAGCGTTGTCGTACCCTCACCTGGACCCTAAACCGTCCCCGTCCCCTAACCCTAACCCTAGCCCGAACCCTAACCCTAACCCTTCCCTGAAGCCTGACCCTCAGCCGTCCCCTAATCCTAACCCGTACGCTGACACTAACCCGCGCCCTCACACGTACGCTCCCCCTAGAGCGTTGTCGTACCCTCACCTGGACCCTAAACCGTCCCCGTCCCCTAACCCTAACCCTAGCCCGAACCCTAACCCTAACCCTTCCCCGAAGCCTGACCCTCAGCCGTCCCCTAATCCTAACCCGTACGCTGACACTAACCCGCGCCCTCACACGTACGCTCCCCCTAGAGCGTTGTCGTACCCTCACCTGGACCCTGAACCGTCCCCGTCCCCTAACCCTAACCCTAGCCCGAACCCTAACCCTAACCCTTCCCCGAAGCCTGACCCTCAGCCGTCCCCTAATCCTAACCCGTACGCTGACACTAACCCGCGCCCTCACACGTACGCTCCCCCTAGAGTGTTGTCGTACCCTCACCTGGACCCTGAACCGTCCCCATCCCCTAACCCTAACCCTAGCCCGAAGCCTAACCGTAACCCTTCCCCGAAGCCTGACCCTCTGCCGTCCCCTAATCCTAACCCGTACGCTGACACTAACCCGCGCCCTCACACGTACGCTCCCCCTAGAGCGTTGTCGTACCCTCACCTGGACCCTGAACCGTCCCCGTCCCCTAACCCTAACCCTAGCCCGAACCCTAACCCTAACCCTTCCCCGAAGCCTGACCCTCAGCCGTCCCCTAATCCTAACCCGTACGCTGACACTAACCCGCGCCCTCACACGTACGCTCCCCCTAGAGCGTTGTCGTACCCTCACCTGGACCCTAAACCATCCCCGTCCCCTAACCCTAACCCTAGCCCGAACCCTAACACTTCCCCGAAGCCTGACCCTCAGCCGTCCCCTAATCCTAACCCGTACGCTGACACTAACCCGTGCCCTCACACGTACGCTCCCCCTACAGCGTTGTCGTACCCTCACCTGGACCCTAAACCGTCGCCGTCCCCTAACCCTAACCCTAGGCCGAAGCCTAACCCTAACCCTTCCACGAAGCCTGACCCTCAGCCGTCCCCTAATCCTAACCCGTACGCTGACACTAACCCGCGCCCTCACACGTACGCTCCCCCTAGAGCGTTGTCATACCCTCACCTGGACCCTGAACCGTCCCCGTCCCCTAACCCTAACCCTAGCCCGAACCCTAACCCTAACCCTTCCCCGAAGCCTGACCCTCAGCCGTCCCCTAATCCTAACCCGTACGCTGACACTAACCCGCGCCCTCACACGTACGCTCCCCCTAGAGCGTTGTCGTACCCTCACCTGGACCCTAAACCGTCCCCGTCCCCTAACCCTAACCCTAGCCCGAACCCTAACCCTAACCCTTCCCCGAAGCCTGACCCTCAGCCGTCCCCTAATCCTAACCCGTACGCTGACACTAACCCGCGCCCTCACACGTACGCTCCCCATAGAGCGTTGTCGTACCCTCACCTGGACCCTAAACCGTCCCCGTCCCCTAACTCTAACCCTAGCCCGAACCCTAACCCTAACCCTTCCCCGAAGCCTGACCCTCAGCCGTCCCCTAATCCTAACCCGTACGCTGACACTAACCCGCGCCCTCACACGTACGCTCCCCCTAGAGCGTTGTCGTACCCTCACCTGGACCCTAAACCGTCCCCGTCCCCTAACCCTAACCCTAGACCGAACCCTAACCCTAACCCTTCCCCGAAGCCTGACCCTCAGCCGTCCCCTAATCCTAACCCGTACGCTGACACTAACCCGCGCCCTCACACGTACGCTCCCCCTAGAGCGTTGTCGTACCCTCACCTGGACCCTAAACCGTCCCCGTCCCCTAACCCTAACCCTAGCCCGAACCCTAACCCTAACCCTTCCCCGAAGCCTGACCCTCAGCCGTGCCCTAATCCTAAACCGTACGCTGACACTAACCCGCGCCCTCACACGTACGCTCCCCCTAGAGCGTTGTCGTACCCTCACCTGGACCCTAAACCGTCCCCGTCCCCTAACCCTAACCCTAGCCCGAACCCTAACCCTAACCCTTCCCCGAAGCCTGACCCTCAGCCGTCCCCTAATCCTAACCCGTACGCTGACACTAACCCGCGCCCTCACACGTACGCTCCCCCTAGAGCGTTGTCGTACCCTCACCTGGACCCTAAACCGTCCCCGTCCCCTAACCCTAACCCTAGACCGAACCCTAACCCTAACCCTTCCCCGAAGCCTGACCCTCAGCCGTCCCCTAATCCTAACCCGTACGCTGACACTAACCCGCGCCCTCACACGTACGCTCCCCCTAGAGCGTTGTCGTACCCTCACCTGGACCCTAAACCGTCCCCGTCCCCTAACCCTAACCCTAGCCCGAACCCTAACCCTAACCCTTCCCCGAAGCCTGACCCTCAGCCGTCCCCTAATCCTAACCCGTACGCTGACACTAACCCGCGCCCTCACACGTACGCTCCCCCTAGAGCGTTGTCGTACCCTCACCTGGACCCTGAACCGTCCCCGTCCCCTAACCCTAACCCTAGCCCGAACCCTAACCCTAACCCTTCCCCGAAGCCTGACCCTCAGCCGTCCCCTAATCCTAACCCGTACGCTGACACTAACCCGCGCCCTCACACGTACGCTCCCCCTAGAGCGTTGTCGTACCCTCACCTGGACCCTAAACCGTCCCCGTCCCCTAACCCTAACCCTAGCCCGAACCCTAACCCTAACCCTTCCCCGAAGCCTGACCCTCAGCCGTCCCCTAATCCTAACCCGTACGCTGACACTAACCCGCGCCCTCACACGTACGCTCCCTCTAGAGCGTTGTCGTACCCTCACCTGGACCCTAAACCGTCCCCGTCCCCTAACCCTAACCCTAGCCCGAACCCTAACCCTTCCCCGAAGCCTGACCCTCAGCCGTCCCCTAATCCTAACCCGTACGCTGACACTAACCCGCGCCCTCACACGTACGCTCCCCCTAGAGCGTTGTCGTACCCTCACCTGGACCCTAAACCGTCCCCGTCCCCTAACCCTAACCCTAGGCCGAAGCCTAACCCTAACCCTTCCCCGAAGCCTGACCCTCAGCCGTCCCCTAATCCTAACCCGTACGCTGACACTAACCCACGCCCTCACACGTACGCTCCCCCTAGAGCGTTGTACCCTCACCTGGACCCTGAACCGTCCCCGTCCCCTAACCCTAACCCTAGCCCGAACCCTAACCCTAACCCTTCCCCGAAGCCTGACCCTCAGCCGTCCCCTAATCCTAACCTGTACGCTGACACTAACCCGCGCCCTCACACGTACGCTCCACCTAGAGCGTTGTCGTACCCTCACCTGGACCCTGAACCGTCCCCGTCCCCTAACCCTAACCCTAGGCCGAAGCCTAACCCTAACCCTTCCCCGAAGCCTGACCCTCAGCCGTCCCCTAATCCTAACCCGTACGCTGACACTAACCCGCGCCCTCACACGTACGCTCCCACTAGAGCGTTGTCGTACCCTCACCTGGACCCTGAACCGTCCCCGTCCCCTAACCCTAACCCTAGCCCGAACCCTAACCCTAACCCTTCCCCGAAGCCTGACCCTCAGCCGTCCCCTAATCCTAACCCGTACGCTGACACTAACCCGCGCCCTCACACGTACGCTCCCCCTAGAGCGTTGTCGTACCCTCAACTGGACCCTAAACCGTCCCCGTCCCCTAACCCTAACCCTAGCCCGAAGCCTAACCGTAACCCTTCCCCGAAGCCTGACCCTCTGCCATCCCCTAATACTAACCCGTACGCTGACACTAACCCGCGCCCTCACACGTACGCTCCCCCTAGAGCGTTGTCGTACCCTCACCTGGACCCTAAACCGTCCCCGTCCCCTAACCCTAACCCTAGCCCGAACCCTAACCCTAACCCTTCCCCGAAGCCTGACCCTCAGCCGTCCCCTAATCCTAACCCGTACGCTGACACTAACCCGCGCCCTCACACGTACGCTCCCCCTAGAGCGTTGTCGTACCCTCACCTGGACCCTAAACCGTCCCCGTCCCCTAACCCTAACCCTAGCCCGAACCCTAACCCTAACCCTTCCCCGAAGCCTGACCCTCAGCCGTCCCCTAATCCTAACCCGTACGCTGACACTAACCCGCGCCCTCACACGTACGCTCCCCCTAGAGCGTTGTCGTACCCTCACCTGGACCCTAAACCGTCCCCGTCCCCTAACCCTAACCCTAGCCCGAACCCTAACCCTAACCCTTCCCCGAAGCCTGACCCTCAGCCGTCCCCTAATCCTAACCCGTACGCTGACACTAACCCGCGCCCTCACACGTCCGCTCCCCATAGAGCGTTGTCGTACCCTCACCTGGACCCTAAACCGTCCCCGTCCCCTAACCCTAACCCTAGCCCGAACCCTAACCCTAACCCTTCCCCGAAGCCTGACCCTCAGCCGTCCCCTAATCCTAACCCGTACGCTGACACTAACCCGCGCCCTCACACGTACGCTCCCCCTAGAGCGTTGTCGTACACTCACCTGGACCCTAAACCGTCCCCGTCCCCTAACCCTAACCCTAGCCCGAACCCTAACCCTAACCCTTCCCCGAAGCCTGACCCTCAGCTGTCCCCTAATCCTAACCCGTACGCTGACACTAACCCGCGCCCTCACACGTACGCTCCCCCTAGAGCGTTGTCGTACCCTCACCTGGACCCTAAACCGTCCCCGTCCCCTAACCCTAACCCTAGCCCGAACCCTAACCCTAACCCTTCCCCGAAGCCTGACCCTCAGCCGTCCCCTAATCCTAACCCGTACGCTGACACTAACCCGCGCAATCACACGTACGCTCCCCCTAGAGCGTTGTCGTACCCTCACCTGGACCCTAAACCGTCCCCGTCCCCTAACCCTAACCCTAGACCGAACCCTAACCCTAACCCTTCCCCGAAGCCTGACCCTCAGCCGTCCCCTAATCCTAACCCGTACGCTGACACTAACCCGCGCCCTCACACGTACGCTCCCCCTAGAGCGTTGTCGTACCCTCACCTGGACCCTAAACCGTCCCCGTCCCCTAACCCTAACCCTAGCCCGAACCCTAACCCTAACCCTTCCCCGAAGCCTGACCCTCAGCCGTCCCCTAATCCTAACCCGTACGCTGACACTAACCCGCGCCCTCACATGTACGCTCCCCCTAGAGCGTTGTCGTACCCTCACCTGGACCCTAAACCGTCCCCGTCCCCTAACCCTAACCCTAGCCCGAACCCTAACCCTAACCCTTCCCCGAAGCCTGACCCTCAGCCGTCCCCTAATCCTAACCCGTACGCTGACACTAACCCGCACCCTCACACTTACGCTCCCCCTAGAGCGTTGTCGTACCCTCACCTGGACGCTGAACCGTCCCCGTCCCCTAACCCTAACCCTAGGCCGAAGCCTAACCCTAACCCTTCCCCGAAGCCTGACCCTCAGCCGTCCCCTAATCCTAACCCGTACGCTGACACTAACCCGCGCCCTCACACGTACGCTCCCGCTAGAGCGTTGTCGTACCCTCACCTGGACCCTAAACCGTCCCCGTCCCCTAACCCTAACCCTAGCCCGAAGCCTAACCGTAACCCTTCCCCGAAGCCTGACCCCCAGCCGTCCCCTAATCCTAACCCGTACGCTGACACTAACCCGCGCCCTCACACGTACGCTCCCCCTAGAGCGTTGTCGTACCCTCACCTGGACCCTAAACCGTCCCCGTCCCCTAACCCTAACCCTAGCCCGAACCCTAACCCTAACCCTTCCCCGAAGCCTGACCCTCAGCCGTCCCCTAATCCTAACCCGTACGCTGACACTAACCCGCGCCCTCACACGTACGCTCCCCCTAGAGCGTTGTCGTACCCTCACCTGGACCCTAAACCGTCCCCGTCCCCTAACCCTAACCCTAGCCCGAACCCTAACCCTAACCCTTCCCCGAAGCCTGACCCTCAGCCGTCCCCTAATCCTAACCAGTACGCTGACACTAACCCGCGCCCTCACACGTACGCTCCCCCTAGAGCGTTGTCGTACCCTCACCTGGACCCTAAACCGTCCCCGTCCCCTAACCCTAACCCTAGCCCGAACCCTAACCCTAACCCTTCCCCGAAGCCTGACCCTCAGCCGTCCCCTAATCCTAACCCGTACGCTGACACTAACCCGCGCCCTCACACATACGCTCCCCCTAGAGCGTTGTCGTACCCTCACCTGGACCCTAAACCGTCCCCGTCCCCTAACCCTAACCCTAGCCCGAACCCTAACCCTAACCCTTCCCCGAAGCCTGACCCTCAGCCGTCCCCTAATCCTAACCCGTACGCTGACACTAACCCGCGCCCTCACACGTACGCTCCCCCTAGAGCGTTGTCGTACCCTCACCTGGACCCTAAACCGTCCCCGTCCCCTAACTCTAACCCTAGACCGAACCCTAACCCTAACCCTTCCCCGAAGCCTGACCCTCAGCCGTCCCCTAATCCTAACCCGTACGCTGACACTAACCCGCGCCCTCACACGTACGCTCCCCCTAGAGCGTTGTCGTACCCTCACCTGGACCCTAAACCGTCCCCGTCCCCTAACCCTAACCCTAGCCCGAACCCTAACCCTAACCCTTCCCCGAAGCCTGACCCTCAGCCGTCCCCTAATCCTAACCCGTACGCTGACACTAACCCGCGCCCTCACACGTACGCTCCCCCTAGAGCGTTGTCGTACCCTCACCTGGACCCTAAACCGTCCCCGTCCCCTAACCCTAACCCTAGCCCGAACCCTAACCCTAACCCTTCCCCGAAGCCTGACCCTCAGCCGTCCCCTAATCCTAACCCGTACGCTGACACTAACCCGCGCCCTCACACGTACGCTCCCCCTAGAGCGTTGTCGTACCCTCACCTGGACCCTAAACCGTCCCCGTCCCCTAACCCTAACCCTAGCCCGAACCCTAACCCTAACCCTTCCCCGAAGCCTGACCCTCAGCCGTCCCCTAATCCTAACCCGTACGCTGACACTAACCCGCGCCCTCACCCGTACGCTCCCCCTAGAGCGTTGTCGTACCCTCACCTGGACCCTAAACCATCCCCGTCCCCTAACCCTAACCCTAGCCCGAACCCTAACCCTAACCCTTGCCCGAAGCCTGACCCTCAGCCGTCCCCTAATCCTAACCCGTACGCTGACACTAACCCGCGCCCTCACACTTACGCTCCCCCTAGAGCGTTGTCGTAGCCTCACCTGGACGCTGAACCGTCCCCGTCCCCTAACCCTAACCCTAGGCCGAAGCCTAACCCTAAACCTTCCCCGAAGCCTGACCCTCAGCCGTCCCCTAATCCTAACCCGTACGCTGACACTAACCCGCGCCCTACACGTACGCTCCCCCTAGAGCGTTGTCGTACCCTCACCTGGACCCTGAACCGTCCCCGTCCCCTAACCCTAACCCTAGCCCGAACCCTAACCCTAACCCTTCCCCGAAGCCTGACCCTCAGCCGTCCCCTAATCCTAACCCGTACGCTGACACTAACCCGCGCCCTCACACGTACGCTCCCCCTAGAGCGTTGTCGTACCCTCACCTGGACCCTAAACCGTCCCCGTCCCCTAACCCTAACCCTAGCCCGAAGCCTAACCGTAACCCTTCCCCGAAGCCTGACCCCCAGCCGTCCCCTAATCCTAACCCGTACGCTGACACTAACCCGCGCCCTCACACGTACGCTCCCCCTAGAGCGTTGTCGTACCCTCACCTGGACCCTAAACCGTCCCCGTCCCCTAACCCTAACCCTAGCCCGAACCCTAACCCTAACCCTTCCCCGAAGCCTGACCCTCAGCCGTCCCCTAATCCTAACCCGTACGCTGACACTAACCCGCGCCCTCACACGTACGCTCCCCCTAGAGCGTTGTCGTACCCTCACCTGGACCCTAAACCGTCCCCGTCCCCTAACCCTAACCCTAGCCCGAACCCTAACCCTAACCCTTCCCCGAAGCCTGACCCTCAGCCGTCCCCTAATCCTAACCCGTACGCTGACACTAACCCGCGCCCTCACACGTACGCTCCCCATAGAGCGTTGTCGTACCCTCACCTGGACCCTAAACCGTCCCCGTCCCCTAACCCTAACCCTAGCCCGAACCCTAACCCTAACCCTTCCCCGAAGCCTGACCCTCAGCCGTCCCCTAATCCTAACCCGTACGCTGACACTAACCCGCGCCCTCACACGTACGCTCCCCCTAGAGCGTTGTCGTACCCTCACCTGGACCCTAAACCGTCCCCGTCCCCTAACCCTAACCCTAGCCCGAACCCTAACCCTAACCCTTCCCCGAAGCCTGACCCTCAGCCGTCCCCTAATCCTAACCCGTACGCTGACACTAACCCGCGCCCTCACACGTACGCTCCCCCTAGAGCGTTGTCGTACCCTCACCTGGACCCTAAACCGTCCCCGTCCCCTAACCCTAACCCTAGCCCGAACCCTAACCCTAACCCTTCCCCGAAGCCTGACCCTCAGCCGTCCCCTAATCCTAACCCGTACGCTGACACTAACCCGCGCCCTCACACGTACGCTCCCCCTAGAGCGTTGTCGTACCCTCACCTGGACCCTAAACCGTCCCCGTTCCCTAACCCTAACCCTAGCCCGAAACCTAACCCTAACCCTTCCCCGAAGCCTGACCCTCAGCCGTCCCCTAATCCTAACCCGTACGCTGACACTAACCCGCGCCCTCACACGTACGCTCCCCCTAGAGCGTTGTCGTACCCTCACCTGGACCCTAAACCGTCCCCGTCCCCTAACCCTAACCCTAGCCCGAACCCTAACACTTCCCCGAAGCCTGACCCTCAGCCGTCCCCTAATCCTAACCCGTACGCTGACACTAACCCGTGCCCTCACACGTACGCTCCCCCTAGAGCGTTGTCGTACCCTCACCTGGACCCTAAACCGTCCCCGTCCCCTAACCCTAACCCTAGGCCGAAGCCTAACCCTAACCCTTCCCCGAAGCCTGACCCTCAGCCGTCCCCTAATCCTAACCCGTACGCTGACACTAACCCGCGCCCTCACACGTACGCTCCCCCTAGAGCGTTGTCATACCCTCACCTGGACCCTGAACCGTCCCCGTCCCCTAACCCTAACCCTAGCCCGAACCCTAACCCTAACCCTTCCCCGAAGCCTGACCCTCAGCCGTCCCCTAATCCTAACCCGTACGCTGACACTAACCCGCGCCCTCACACGTACGCTCCCCCTAGAGCGTTGTCGTACCCTCACCTGGACCCTAAACCGTCCCCGTCCCCTAACCCTAACCCTAGCCCGAACCCTAACCCTAACCCTTCCCCGAAGCCTGACCCTCAGCCGTCCCCTAATCCTAACCCGTACGCTGACACTAACCCGCGCCCTCACACGTACGCTCCCCATAGAGCGTTGTCGTACCCTCACCTGGACCCTAAACCGTCCCCGTCCCCTAACCCTAACCCTAGCCCGAACCCTAACCCTAACCCTTCCCCGAAGCCTGACCCTCAGCCGTCCCCTAATCCTAACCCGTACGCTGACACTAACCCGCGCCCTCACACGTACGCTCCCCCTAGAGCGTTGTCGTACCCTCACCTGGACCCTAAACCGTCCCCGTCCCCTAACCCTAACCCTAGACCGAACCCTAACCCTAACCCTTCCCCGAAGCCTGACCCTCAGCCGTCCCCTAATCCTAACCCGTACGCTGACACTAACCCGCGCCCTCACACGTATGCTCCCCCTAGAGCGTTGTCGTACCCTCACCTGGACCCTAAACCGTCCCCGTCCCCTAACCCTAACCCTAGCCCGAACCCTAACCCTAACCCTTCCCCGAAGCCTGACCCTCAGCCGTCCCCTAATCCTAACCCGTACGCTGACACTAACCCGCGCCCTCACACGTACGCTCCCCCTAGAGCGTTGTCGTACCCTCACCTGGACCCTAAACCGTCCCCGTCCCCTAACCCTAACCCTAGCCCGAACCCTAACCCTAACCCTTCCCCGAAGCCTGACCCTCAGCCGTCCCCTAATCCTAACCCGTACGCTGACACTAACCCACGCCCTCACACGTACGCTCCCCCTAGAGCGTTGTCGTACCCTCACCTGGACCCTGAACCGTCCCCGTCCCCTAACCCTAACCCTAGCCCGAAGCCTAACCCTAACCCTTCCCCGAAGCCTGACCCTCAGCCGTCCCCTAATCCTAACCCGTACGCTGACACTAACCCGCACCCTCACACGTACGCTCCCCCTAGAGCGTTGTCGTACCCTCACCTGGACCCTAAACCGTCCCCGTCCCCTAACCCTAACCCTAGCCCGAACCCTAACCGTAACCCTTCCCCGAAGCCTGACCCTCAGCCGTCCCCTAATCCTAACCCGTACGCTGACACTAACCCGCGCCCTCACACGTACGCTCCCCCTAGAGCGTTGTCGTACCCTCACCTGGACCCTAAACCGTCCCCGTCCCCTAACCCTAACCCTAGCCCGAACCCTAACCCTAACCCTTCCCCGAAGCCTGACCCTCAGCCGTCCCCTAATCCTAACCCGTACGCTGACACTAACCCGCGCCCTCACACGTACGCTCCCCCTAGAGCGTTGTCGTACCCTCACCTGGACCCTGAACCGTCCCCGTCCCCTAACCCTAACCCTAGCCCGAACCCTAACCCTAACCCTTCCCCGAAGCCTGACCCTCAGCCGTCCCCTAATCCTAACCCGTACGCTGACACTAACCCGCGCCCTCACACGTACGCTCCCCCTAGAGCGTTGTCGTACCCTCACCTGGACCCTAAACCGTCCCCGTCCCCTAACCCTAACCCTAGCCCGAAGCCTAACCGTAACCCTTCCCCGAAGCCTGACCCCCAGCCGTCCCCTAATCCTAACCCGTACGCTGACACTAACCCGCGCCCTCACACGTACGCTCCCCCTAGAGCGTTGTCGTACCCTCACCTGGACCCTAAACCGTCCCCGTCCCCTAACCCTAACCCTAGCCCGAACCCTAACCCTAACCCTTCCCCGAAGCCTGACCCTCAGCCGTCCCCTAATCCTAACCCGTACGCTGACACTAACCCGCGCCCTCACACGTACGCTCCCCCTAGAGCGTTGTCGTACCCTCACCTGGACCCTAAACCGTCCCCGTCCCCTAACCCTAACCCTAGCCCGAACCCTAACCCTAACCCTTCCCCGAAGCCTGACCCTCAGCCGTCCCCTAATCCTAACCCGTACGCTGACACTAACCCGCGCCCTCACACGTACGCTCCCCCTAGAGCGTTGTCGTACCCTCACCTGGACCCTAAACCGTCCCCGTCCCCTAACCCTAACCCTAGCCCGAACCCTAACCCTAACCCTTCCCCGAAGCCTGACCCTCAGCCGTCCCCTAATCCTAACCCGTACGCTGACACTAACCCGCGCCCTCACACGTACGCTCCCCCTAGAGCGTTGTCGTACCCTCACCTGGACCCTAAACCGTCCCCGTCCCCTAACCCTAACCCTAGCCCGAACCCTAACCCTAACCCTTCCCCGAAGCCTGACCCTCAGCCGTCCCCTAATCCTAACCCGTACGCTGACACTAACCCGCGCCCTCACACGTACGCTCCCCCTAGAGCGTTGTCGTACCCTCACCTGGACCCTAAACCGTCCCCGTCCCCTAACCCTAACCCTAGCCCGAACCCTAACCCTAACCCTTCCCCGAAGCCTGACCCTCAGCCGTCCCCTAATCCTAACCCGTACGCTGACACTAACCCGCGCCCTCACACGTACGCTCCCCCTAGAGCGTTGTCGTACCCTCACCTGGACCCTAAACCGTCCCCGTTCCCTAACCCTAACCCTAGCCCGAAACCTAACCCTAACCCTTCCCCGAAGCCTGACCCTCAGCCGTCCCCTAATCCTAACCCGTACGCTGACACTAACCCGCGCCCTCACACGTACGCTCCCCCTAGAGCGTTGTCGTACCCTCACCTGGACCCTAAACCGTCCCCGTCCCCTAACCCTAACCCTAGCCCGAACCCTAACACTTCCCCGAAGCCTGACCCTCAGCCGTCCCCTAATCCTAACCCGTACGCTGACACTAACCCGTGCCCTCACACGTACGCTCCCCCTAGAGCGTTGTCGTACCCTCACCTGGACCCTAAACCGTCCCCGTCCCCTAACCCTAACCCTAGGCCGAAGCCTAACCCTAACCCTTCCCCGAAGCCTGACCCTCAGCCGTCCCCTAATCCTAACCCGTACGCTGACACTAACCCGCGCCCTCACACGTACGCTCCCCCTAGAGCGTTGTCATACCCTCACCTGGACCCTGAACCGTCCCCGTCCCCTAACCCTAACCCTAGCCCGAACCCTAACCCTAACCCTTCCCCGAAGCCTGACCCTCAGCCGTCCCCTAATCCTAACCCGTACGCTGACACTAACCCGCGCCCTCACACGTACGCTCCCCCTAGAGCGTTGTCGTACCCTCACCTGGACCCTAAACCGTCCCCGTCCCCTAACCCTAACCCTAGCCCGAACCCTAACCCTAACCCTTCCCCGAAGCCTGACCCTCAGCCGTCCCCTAATCCTAACCCGTACGGTGACACTAACCCGCGCCCTCACACGTACGCTCCCCATAGAGCGTTGTCGTACCCTCACCTGGACCCTAAACCGTCCCCGTCCCCTAACCCTAACCCTAGCCCGAACCCTAACCCTAACCCTTCCCCGAAGCCTGACCCTCAGCCGTCCCCTAATCCTAACCCGTACGCTGACACTAACCCGCGCCCTCACACGTACGCTCCCCCTAGAGCGTTGTCGTACCCTCACCTGGACCCTAAACCGTCCCCGTCCCCTAACCCTAACCCTAGACCGAACCCTAACCCTAACCCTTCCCCGAAGCCTGACCCTCAGCCGTCCCCTAATCCTAACCCGTACGCTGACACTAACCCGCGCCCTCACACGTACGCTCCCCCTAGAGCGTTGTCGTACCCTCACCTGGACCCTAAACCGTCCCCGTCCCCTAACCCTAACCCTAGCCCGAACCCTAACCCTAACCCTTCCCCGAAGCCTGACCCTCAGCCGTCCCCTAATCCTAACCCGTACGCTGACACTAACCCGCGCCCTCACACGTACGCTCCCCCTAGAGCGTTGTCGTACCCTCACCTGGACCCTGAACCGTCCCCGTCCCCTAACCCTAACCCTAGCCCGAACCCTAACCCTAACCCTTCCCCGAAGCCTGACCCTCAGCCGTCCCCTAATCCTAACCCGTACGCTGACACTAACCCACGCCCTCACACGTACGCTCCCCCTAGAGCGTTGTCGTACCCTCACCTGGACCCTGAACCGTCCACGTCCACTAACCCTAACCCTAGCCCGAAGCCTAACCCTAACCCTTCCCCGAAGCCTGACCCTCAGCCGTCCCCTAATCCTAACCCGTACGCTGACACTAACCCGCGCCCTCACACGTACGCTCCCCCTAGAGCGTTGTCGTACCCTCACCTGGACCCTAAACCGTCCCCGTCCCCTAACCCTAACCCTAGCCCGAACCCTAACCGTAACCCTTCCCCGAAGCCTGAGCCTCAGCCGTCCCCTAATCCTAACCCGTACGCTGACACTAACCCGCGCCCTCACACGTACGCTCCCCCTAGAGCGTTGTCGTACCCTCACCTGGACCCTAAACCGTCCCCGTCCCCTAACCCTAACCCTAGCCCGAACCCTAACCCTAACCCTTCCCCGAAGCCTGACCCTCAGCCGTCCACTAATCCTAACCCGTACGCTGACACTAACCCGCGCCCTCACACGTACGCTCCCCCTAGAGCGTTGTCGTACCCTCACCTGGACCCTAAACCGTCCCCGTCCCCTAACCCTAACCCTAGGCCGAAGCCTAACCCTAACCCTTCCCCGAAGCCTGACCCTCATCCGTCCCCTAATCCTAACACGTACGCTGACACTAACCCGCGCCCTCACACGTACGCTCCCCCTAGAGCGTTGTCGTACCCTCACCTGGACCCTGAACCGTCCCCGTCCCCTAACCCTAACCCTAGGCCGAACCCTAACCCTAACCCTTCCCCGAAGCCTGACCCTCAGCCGTCCCCTAATCCTAACCCGTACGCTGACACTAACCCGCGCCCTCACACGTACGCTCCCCCTAGAGCGTTGTCGTACCCTCACCTGGGCCCTGAACCGTCCCCGTCGCCTAACCCTAACCCTAACCCGAACCCTAACCCTAACCTTTCCCCGAAGCCTGACCCTCAGCCGTCCCCTAATCCTAACCCATACGCTGACACTAACCCGCGCCCTCACACGTACGCTCCCCCTAGAGCGTTGTCGTACCCTAACCTGGACCCTAAACCGTCCCCGTCCCCTAACCCTAACCCTAGCCCGAACCCTAACCCTAACCCTTCCCCGAAGCCTGACCCTCAGCCGTCCCCTAATACTAACCCGTACGCTGACACTAACCCGCGCCCTCACACGTACGCTCCCCCTAGAGTGTTGTCGTACCCTCACCTGGACCCTAAACCGTCCCCGTCCCCTAACCCTAACCCTAGCCCGAACCCTAACCCTAACCCTTCCCCGAAGCCTGACCCTCAGCCGTCCACTAATCCTAACCCGTACGCTGACACTAACCCGCGCCCTCACACGTACGCTCCCCCTAGAGCGTTGTCGTACCCTCACCTGGACCCTAAACCGTCCCCGTCCCCTAACCCTAACCCTAGCCCGAACCCTAACACTTCCCCGAAGCCTGACCCTCAGCCGTCCCCTAATCCTAACCCGTACGCTGACACTAACCCGTGCCCTCACACGTACGCTCCCCCTAGAGCGTTGTCGTACCCTCACCTGGACCCTAAACCGTCCCCGTCCCCTAACCCTAACCCTAGGCCGAAGCCTAACCCTAATCCTTCCCCGAAGCCTGACCCTCAGCCGTCCCCTAATCCTAACCCGTACGCTGACACTAACCCGCGCCCTCACACGTACGCTCCCCCTAGAGCGTTGTCATACCCTCACCTGGACCCTGAACCGTCCCCGTCCCCTAACCCTAACCCTAGCCCGAACCCTAACCCTAACCCTTCCCCGAAGCCTGACCCTCAGCCGTCCCCTAATCCTAACCCGTACGCTGACACTAACCCGCGCCCTCACACGTACGCTCCCCCTAGAGCGTTGTCGTACCCTCACCTGGACCCTAAACCGTCCCCGTCCCCTAACCCTAACCTTAGCCCGAACCCTAACCCTAACCCTTCCCCGAAGCCTGACCCTCAGCCGTCCCCTAATCCTAACCCGTACGCTGACACTAACCCGCGCCCTCACACGTACGCTCCCCATAGAGCGTTGTTGTACCCTCACCTGGACCCTAAACCGTCCCCGTCCCCTAACCCTAACCCTAGCCCGAACCCTAACCCTAACCCTTCCCCGAAGCCTGACCCTCAGCCGTCCCCTAATCCTAACCCGTACGCTGACACTAACCCGCGCCCTCACACGTACGCTCTCCCTAGAGCGTTGTCGTACCCTCACCTGGACCGTAAACCGTCCCCGTCCCCTAACCCTAACCCTAGACCGAACCCTAACCCTAACCCTTCCCCGAAGCCTGACCCTCAGCCGTCCCCTAATCCTAACCCGTACGCTGACACTAACCCGCGCCCTCACACGTACGCTCCCCCTAGAGCGTTGTCGTACCCTCACCTGGACCCTAAACCGTCCCCGTCCCCTAACCCTAACCCTAGCCCGAACCCTAACCCTAACCCTTCCCCGAAGCCTGACCCTCAGCCGTCCCCTAATCCTAACCCGTACGCTGACACTAACCCGCGCCCTCACACGTACGCTCCCCCTAGAGCGTTGTCGTACCCTCACCTGGACCCTAAACCGTCCCCGTCCCCTAACCCTAACCCTAGCCCGAACCCTAACCCTAACCCTTCCCCGAAGCCTGACCCTCAGCCGTCCCATAATCCTAACCCGTACGCTGACACTAACCCACGCCCTCACACGTACGCTCCCCCTAGAGCGTTGTCGTACCCTCACCTGGACCCTGAACCGTCCCCGTCCCCTAACCCTAACCCTAGCCCGAAGCCTAACCCTAACCCTTCCCCGAAGCCTGACCCTCAGCCGTCCCCTAATCCTAACCCGTACGCTGACACTAACCCGCGCCCTCACACGTACGCTCCCCCTAGAGCGTTGTCGTACCCTCACCTGAACCCTAAACCGTCCACGTCCCCTAACCCTAACCCTAGCCCGAACCCTAACCGTAACCCTTCCCCGAAGCCTGACCCTCAGCCGTCCCCTAATCCTAACCCGTACGCTGACACTAACCCGCGCCCTCACACGTACGCTCCCCCTAGAGCGTTGTCGTACCCTCACCTGGACCCTAAACCGTCCCCGTCCCCTAACCCTAACCCTAGCCCGAACCCTAACCCTAACCCTTCCCCGAAGCCTGACCCTCAGCCGTCCACTAATCCTAACCCGTACGCTGACACTAACCCGCGCCCTCACACGTACGCTCCCCCTAGAGGGTTGTCGTACCCTCACCTGGACCCTAAACCGTCCCCGTCCCCTAACCCTAACCCTAGGCCGAAGCCTAACCCTAACCCTTCCCCGAAGCCTGACCCTCAGCCGTCCCCTAATCCTAACCCGTACGCTGACACTAACCCGCGCCCTCACACGTACGCTCCCCCTAGAGCGTTGTCGTACCCTCACCTGGACCCTGAACCGTCCCCGTCCCCTAACCCTAACCCTAGGCCGAACCCTAACCCTAACCCTTCCCCGAAGCCTGACCCTCAGCCGTCCCCTAATCCTAACCCGTACGCTGACACTAACCCGTGCCCTCACACGTACGCTCCCCCTAGAGCGTTGTCGTACCCTCACCTGGGCCCTGAACCGTCCCCGTCGCCTAACCCTAACCCTAACCCGAACCCTAACCCTAACCTTTCTTCGAAGCCTGACCCTCAGCCGTCCCCTAATCCTAACCCATACGCTGACACTAACCCGCGCCCTCACACGTACGCTCCCCCTAGAGCGTTGTCGTACCCTCACCTGGACCCTAAACCGTCCCCGTCCCCTAACCCTAACCCTAGCCCGAACCCTAACCCTAACCCTTCCCCGAAGCCTGACCCTCAGCCGTCCCCTAATACTAACCCGTACGCTGACACTAACCCGCGCCCTCACACGTACGCTCCCCCTAGAGTGTTGTCGTACCTTCACCTGGACCCTAAACCGTCCCCGTCCCCTAACCCTAACCCTAGCCCGAACCCTAACCCTAACCCTTCCCCGAAGCCTGACCCTCAGCCGTCCACTAATCCTAACCCGTACGCTGACACTAACCCGCGCCCTCACACGTACGCTCCCCCTAGAGCGTTGTCGTACCCTCACCTGGACCCTAAACCGTCCCCGTCCCCTAACCCTAACCCTAGCCCGAACCCTAACCCTAACCCTTCCCCGAAGCCTGACCCTCAGCCGTCCCCTAATCCTAACCCGTACGCTGACACTAACCCGCGCCCTTACACGTACGCTCCCCCTAGAGCTTGTCGTACCCTCACCTGGACCCTAAACCGTCCCCGTCCCCTAACCCTAACCCTAGCCCGAACCCTAACCCTTCCCCGAAGCCTGACCCTCAGCCGTCCCCTAATCCTAACCCGTACGCTGACACTAACCCGTGCCCTCACACGTACGCTCCCCCTAGAGCGTTGTCGTACCCTCACCTGGACCCTAAACCGTCCCCGTCCCCTAACCCTAACCCTAGGCCGAAGACTAACCCTAACCCTTCCCCGAAGCCTGACCCTCAGCCGTCCCCTAATCCTAACCCGTACGCTGACACTAACCCGCGCCCTCACACGTACGCTCCCCCTAGAGCGTTGTCGTACCCTCACCTGGACCCTGAACCGTCCCCGTCCCCTAACCCTAACCCTAGCCCGAACCCTAACCCTAACCCTTCCCCGAAGCCTGACCCTCAGCGGTCCCCTAATCCTAACCCGTACGCTGACACTAACCCGCGCCCTCACACGTACGCTCCCCCTAGAGCGTTGTCGTACCCTCACCTGGACCCTAAACCGTCCCCGTCCCCTAACCCTAACCCTAGCCCGAACCCTAACCCTAACCCTTCCCCGAAGCCTGACCCTCAGCCGTCCCCTAATCCTAACCCGTACGCTGACACTAACCCGCGCCCTCACACGTACGCTCCCCCTAGAGCGTTGTCGTACCCTCACCTGGACCCTGAACCGTCCCCGTCCCCTAACCCTAACCCTAGGCCGAACCCTAACCCTAACCCTTCCCCGAAGCCTGACCCTCAGCCGTCCCCTAATCCTAACCCGTACGCTGACACTAACCCGCGCCCTCACACGTACGCTCCCCCTAGAGCGTTGTCGTACCCTCACCTGGGCCCTGAACCGTCCCCGTCGCCTAACCCTAACCCTAGCCCGAACCCTAACCCTAACCCTTCCCCGAAGCCTGACCCTCAGCCGTCCCCTAATCCTAACCCATACGCTGACACTAACCCGCGCCCTCACACGTACGCTCCCCCTAGAGCGTTGTCGTACCCTCACCTGGACCCTAAACCGTCCCCGTCCCCTAACCCTTACCCTAGCCCGAAGCCTAACCGTAACCCTTCCCAGAAGCCTGACCCTCTGCCGTCCCCTAATCCTAACCCGTACGCTGACACTAACCCGCGCCCTCACACGTACGCTCCCCCTAGAGCGTTGTCGTACCCTCACCTGGACCCTAAACCGTCCCCGTCCCCTAACCCTAACCCTAGCCCGAACCCTAACCCTAACCCTTCCCCGAAGCCTGACCCTCAGCCGTCCCCTAATCCTAACCCGTACGCTGACACTAACCCGCGCCCTCACACGTACGCTCCCCCTAGAGCGTTGTCGTACCCTCACCTGGACCCTAAACCGTCCCCGTCCCCTAACCCTAACCCTAGCCCGAACCCTAACCCTAACCCTTCCCCGAAGCCTGACCCTCAGGCGTCCCCTAATCCTAACCCGTACGCTGACACTAACTCGCGCCCTCACACGTACGCTCCCCCTAGAGCGTTGTCGTACCCTCACCTTGACCCTAAACCATCCCCGTCCCCTAACGCTAACCCTAGCCCGAACCCTAACCCTAACCCTTCCCCGAAGCCTGACCCTCAGCCGTCCCCTAATCCTAACCCGTACGCTGACACTAACCCGCGCCCTCACACGTACGCTCCCCATAGAGCGTTGTCGTACCCTCACCTGGACCCTAAACCGTCCCCGTCCCCTAAATCTAACCCTAGCCCGAACCCTAACCCCAACCCTTCCCCGAAGCCTGACCCTCAGCCGTCCCCTAATCCTAACCCGTACGCTGACACTAACCCGCGCCCTCACACGTACGCTCCCCCTAGAGCGTTGTCGTACCCTCACCTGGACCCTAAACCGTCCCCGTCCCCTAACCCTAACCCTAGACCGAACCCTAACCCTAACCCTTCCCCGAAGCCTGACCCTCAGCCGTCCCCTAATCCTAACCCGTACGCTGACACTAACCCGCGCCCTCACACGTATGCTCCCCCTAGAGCGTTGTCGTACCCTCACCTGGACCCTAAACCGTCCCCGTCCCCTAACCCTAACCCTAGCCCGAACCCTAACCCTAACCCTTCCCCGAAGCCTGACCCTCAGCCGTCCCCTAATCCTAACCCGTACGCTGACACTAACCCGCGCCCTCACACATACGCTCCCCCTAGAGCGTTGTCGTACCCTCACCTGGACCCTGAACCGTCCCCGTCCCCTAACCCTAACCCTAGCCCGAACCCTAACCCTAACCCTTCCCCGAAGCCTGACCCTCAGCCGTCCCCTAATCCTAACCCGTACGCTGACACTAACCCGCGCCCTCACACGTACGCTCCCCCTAGAGCGTTGTCGTACCCTCACCTGGACCCTGAACCGTCCCCGTCCCCTAACCCTAACCCTAGCCCGAAGCCTAACCCTAACCCTTCCCCGAATCCTGACCCTCAGCCGTCCCCTAATCCTAACCCGTACGCTGACACTAACCCGCGCCCTCACACGTACGCTCCCCCTAGAGCGTTGTCGTACCCTCACCTGGACCCTAAACCGTCCCCGTCCCCTAACCCTAACCCTAGCCCGAACCCTAACCCTAACCCTTCCCCGAAGCCTGAACCTCAGCCGTCCCCTAATCCTAACCCGTACGCTGACACTAACCCGCGCCCTCACACGTACGCTCCCCCTAGAGCGTTGTCGTACCCTCACCTGGACCCTGAACCGTCCCCGTCCCCTAACCCTAACCCTAGGCCGAAGCCTAACCCTAACTCTTCCCCGAAGCCTGACCCTCAGCCGTCCCCTAATCCTAACCCGTACGCTGACACTAACCCGCGCCCTCACACGTACGCTCCCCCTAGAGCGTTGTCGTACCCTCACCTGGACACTGAACTGTCCCCGTCCCCTAACCCTAACCCTAGCCCGAACCCTAACCCTAACCCTTCCCCGAAGCCTGACCCTCAGCCGTCCCCTAATCCTAACCCGTACGCTGACACTAACCCGCGCCCTCACACGTACGCTCCCCCTAGAGCGTTGTCGTACCCTCACCTGGACCCTAAACCGTCCCCGTCCCCTAACCCTAACCCTAGCCCGAAGCCTAACCGTAACCCTTCCCCGAAGCCTGACCCTCAGCCGTCCCCTAATCCTAACCCGTACGCTGACACTAACCCGCGACCTCACACGTACGCTCCCCCTAGAGCGTTGTCGTACCCTCACCTGGACCCTAAACCGTCCCCGTCCCCTAACCCTAACCCTAGCCCGAACCCTAACCCTAACCCTTCCCCGAAGCCTGACCCTCAGCCGTCCCCTAATCCTAACCCGTACGCTGACACTAACCCGCGCCCTCACACGTACGCTCCCCCTAGAGCGTTGTCGTACCCTCACCTGGACCCTAAACCGTCCCCGTCCCCTAACCCTAACCCTAGCCCGAACCCTAACCCTAACCCTTCCCCGAAGCCTGACCCTCAGCCGTCCCCTAATCCTAACCCGTACGCTGACACTAACCCGCGCCCTCACACGTACGCTCCCCCTAGAGCGTTGTCGTACCCTCACCTGGACCCTGAACCGTCCCCGTCCCCTAACCCTAACCCTAGCCCGAAGCCTAACCGTAACCCTTCCCCGAAGCCTGACCCTCAGCCATCCCCTAATCCTAACCCGTACGCTGACACTAACCCGCGCCCTCACACGTACGCTCCCCCTAGAGCGTTGTCGTACCCTCACCTGGACCCTAAACCGTCCCCGTCCCCTAACCCTAACCCTAGCCCGAACCCTAACCCTAACCCTTCCCCGAAGCCTGACCCTCAGCCGTCCCCTAATCCTAACCCGTACGCTGACACTAACCCGCGCCCTCACACGTACGCTCCCCCTAGAGCGTTGTCGTACCCTCACCTGGACCCTAAACCGTCCCCGTCCCCTAACCCTAACCCTAGACCGAACCCTAACCCTAACCCTTCCCCGAAGCCTGACCCTCAGCCGTCCCCTAATCCTAACCCGTACGCTGACACTAACCCGCGCCCTCACACGTACGCTCCCCCTAGAGCGTTGTCGTACCCTCACCTGGACCCTGAACCGTCCCCGTCCCCTAACCCTAACCCTAGCCCGAACCCTAACCCTAACCCTTCCCCGAAGCCTGACCCTCAGCCGTCCCCTAATCCTAACCCGTACGCTGACACTAACCCGCGCCCTCACACGTACGCTCCCCGTAGAGCGTTGTCGTACCCTCACCTGGACCCTGAACCGTCCCCGTCCCCTAACCCTAATCCTAGGCCGAACCCTAACCCTAACCCTTCCCCGAAGCCTGACCCTCAGCCGTCCCCTAATCCTAACCCGTACGCTGACACTAACCCGCGCCCTCACACGTACGCTCCCCCTAGAGCGTTGTCGTACCCTCACCTGGGCCCTGAACCGTCCCCGTCGCCTAACCCTAACCCTAGCCCGAACCCTAACCCTAACCCTTCCCCGAAGCCTGACCCTCAGCCGTCCCCGAATCCTAACCCATACGCTGACACTAACCCGCGCCCTCACACGTACGCTCCCCCTAGAGCGTTGTCGTACCCTCACCTGGACCCTAAACCGTCCCCGTCCCCTAACCCTAACCCTAGCCCGAAGCCTAACCGTAACCCTTCCCAGAAGCCTGACTCTCTGCCGTCCCCTAATCCTAACCCGTACGCTGACACTAACCCGCTCCCTCACACGTACGCTCCCCCTAGAGCGTTTTCGTACCCTCACCTGGACCCTAAACCGTCCCCGTCCCCTAACCCTAACCCTAGCCCGAACCCTAACCCTAACCCTTCCCCGAAGCCTGACCCTCAGCCGTCCACTAATCCTAACCCGTACGCTGACACTAACCCGCGCCCTCACACGTAGGCTCCCCCTAGAGCGTTGTCGTACCCTCACCTGGACCCTAAACCGTCCCCGTCCCCTAACCCTAACCCTAGCCCGAACCCTAACCCTAAACCTTCCCCGAAGCCTGACCCTCAGCCGTCCCCTAATCCTAACCCGTACGCTGACACTAACTCGCGCCCTCACACGTACGCTCCCCCTAGAGCGTTGTCGTACCCTCACCTGGACCCTAAACCGTCCCCGTCCCCTAACGCTAACCCTAGCCCGAACCCTAACCCTAACCCTTCCCCGAAGCCTGACCCTCAGCCGTCCCCTAATCCTAACCCGTACGCTGACACTAACCCGCGCCCTCACACGTACCCTCCCCCTAGAGCGTTGTCGTACCCTCACCTGGACCCTAAACCGTCCCCGTCCCCTAACCCTAACCCTAGCCCGAACCCTAACCCTAACCCTTCCCCGAAGCCTGACCCTCAGCCGTCCTCTAATCCTAACCCGTACGCTGACACTAACCCGCGCCCTCACACGTACGCTCCCCCTAGAGCGTTGTCGTACCCTCACCTGGACCCTAAACCGTCCCCGTCCCCTAACCCTAACCCTAGCCCGAAGCCTAACCCTAACCCTTCCCCGAAGCCTGACCCTCAGCCGTCCCCTAATCCTAACCCGTACGTTGACACTAACCCGCGCCCTCACACGTACGCTCCCCCTAGAGCGTTGTCGTACCCTCACCTGGACCCTGAACCGTCCCCGTCCCCTAACCCTAACCCTAGCCCGAACCCTAACCCTAACCCTTCCCCGAAGCCTGACCCTCAGCCGTCCCCTAATCCTAACCCGTACGCTGACACTAACCCGCGCCCTCACACGTACGCTCCCCCTAGAGCGTTGTCGTACCCTCACCTGGACCCTGAACCGTCCCCGTCCCCTAACCCTAACCGTAGCCCGAACCCTAACCCTAACCCTTCCCCGAAGCCTGACCCTCAGCCGTCCCCTAATCCTAACCCGTACGCTGACACTAACCCGCGCCCTCACACGTACGCTCCCCCTAGAGCGTTGTACCCTCACCTGGACCCTGAACCGTCCCCGTCCCCTAACCCTAACCCTAGCCCGAACCCTAACCCTAACCCTTCCCCGAAGCCTGACCCTCAGCCGTCCCCTAATCCTAACCCGTACGCTGACACTAACCCGCGCCCTCACACGTACGCTCCCCCTAGAGCGTTGTCGTACCCTCACCTGGACCCTGAACCGTCCCCGTCCCCTAACCCTAACCCTAGCCCGAAGCCTAACCCTAACCCTTCCCCGAATCCTGACCCTCAGCCGTCCCCTAATCGTAACCCGTACGCTGACACTAACCCGCGCCCTCACACGTACGCTCCCCCTAGAGCGTTGTCGTACCCTCACCTGGACCCTAAACCGTCCCCGTCCCCTAAACCTAACCCTAGCCCGAACCCTAACACTAACCCTTCCCCGAAGCCTGACCCTCAGCCGTCCCCTAATCCTAACCCGTACGCTGACACTAACCCGCGCCCTCACACTTACGCTCCCCCTAGAGCGTTGTCGTACCCTCACCTGGACCCTGAACCGTCCCCGTCCCCTAACCCTAACCCTAGGCCGAAGCCTAACCCTAACCCTTCCCCGAAGCCTGACCCTCAGCCGTCCCCTAATCCTAACCCGTACGCTGACACTAACCCGCGCCCTCACACGTACGCTCCCCCTAGAGCGTTGTCGTACCCTCACCTGGACCCTGAACCGTCCCCGTCCCCTAACCCTAACCCTAGCCCGAACCCTAACCCTAACCCTTCCCCGAAGCCTGACCCTCAGCCGTCCCCTAATCCTAACCCGTACGCTGACACTAACCCGCGCCCTCACACGTACGCTCCCCCTAGAGCGTTGTCGTACCCTCACCTGGACCCTAAACCGTCCCCGTCCCCTAACCCTAACCCTAGCCCGAAGCCTAACCGTAACCCTTCCCCGAAGACTGACCCTCAGCCGTCCCCTAATCCTAACCCGTACGCTGACACTAACCCGCGCCCTCACACGTACGCTCCCCCTAGAGCGTTGTCGTACCCTCACCTGGACCCTAAACCGTCCCCGTCCCCTAACCCTAACCCTAGCCCGAACCCTAACCCTAACCCTTCCCCGAAGCCTGACCCTCAGCCGTCCCCTAATCCTAACCCGTACGCTGACACTAACCCGCGCCCTCACACGTGCGCTCCCCCTAGAGCGTTGTCGTACCCTCACCTGGACCCTAAACCGTCCCCGTCCCCTAACCCTAACCCTAGCCTGAACCCTAACCCTAACCCTTCCCCGAAGCCTGACCCTCAGCCGTCCCCTAATCCTAACCCGTACGCTGACACTAACCCGCGCCCTCACACGTACGCTCCCCCTAGAGCGTTGTCGTACCCTCACCTGGACCCTGAACCGTCCCCGTCCCCTAACCCTAACCCTAGCCGGAACCCTAACCCTAACCCTTCCCCGAAGCCTGACCCTCAGCCGTCCCCTAATCCTAACCCGTACGCTGACACTAACCCGCGCCCTCACACGTACGCTCCCCCTAGAGCGTTGTCGTACCCTCACCTGGACCCTGAACCGTCCCCGTCCCCTAACCCTAACCCTAGCCCGAACCCTAACCCTAACCCTTCCCCGAAGCCTGACCCTCAGCCGTCCCCTAATCCTAACCCGTACGCTGACACTAACCCGCGCCCTCACACGTACGCTCCCCCTAGAGCGTTGTCGTACCCTCACCTGGACCCTAAACCGTCCCCGTCCCCTAACCCTAACCCTAGCCCGAACCCTAACCCTAACCCTTCCCCGAAGCCTGACCCTCAGCCGTCATCCTAACCCGTACGCTGACACTAACCCGCGCCCTCACACGTACTCTCCCCCTAGAGCGTTGTCGTACCCTCACCTGGACCCTAAACCGTCCCCGTCCCCTAACCCTAACCCTAGCCCGAACCCTAACCCTAACCCTTCCCCGAAGCCTGACCCTCAGCCGTCCCCTAATCCTAACCCGTACGCTGACACTAAGCCGCGCCCTCACACGTACGCTCCCCCTAGATCGTTGTCGTACCCTCACCTGGACCCTAAACCGTCCCCGTCCCCTAACCCTTACCCTAGCCCGAACCCTAACCCTAACCCTTCCCCGAAGCCTGACCCTCAGCCGTCCCCTAATCCTAACCCGTACGCTGACACTAACCCGCGCCCTCACACGTACGCTCCCCCTAGAGCGTTGTCGTACCCTCACCTGGACCCTGAACCGTCCCCGTCCCCTAACCCTAACCCTAGTCCGAAGCCTAACCCTAACCCTTCCCCGAAGCCTGACCCTCAGCCGTCCCCTAATCCTAACCCGTACGCTGACACTAACCCGCGCCCTCACACGTACGCTCCCCCTAGAGCGTTGTCGTACCCTCACCTGGACCCTGAACCGTCCCCATCCCCTAACCCTAACCCTAGCCCGAACCCTAAGCCTAACCCTTCCCCGAAGCCTGACCCTCAGCCGTCCCCTAATCCTAACCCGTACGCTGACACTAACCCGCGCCCTCACACGTACGCTCCCCCTAGAGCGTTGTCGTACCCTCACCTGGACCCTGAACCGTCCCCGTCCCCTAACCCTAACCCTAGCCCGAACCCTAACCCTAACCCTTCCCCGAAGCCTGACCCTCAGCCGTCCCCTAATCCTACCCGTACGCTGACACTAACCCGCGCCCTCACACGTACGCTCCCCCTAGAGCGTTGTCGTACCCTCACCTGGACCCTGAACCGTCCCCTTCCCCTAACCCTAACCCTAGGCCGAAGCCTAACCCTAACCCTTCCCCGAAGCCTGACCCTCAGCCGTCCCCTAATCCTAACCCGTACGCTGACACTAACCCGCGCCCTCACACGTACGCTCCCCCTAGAGCGTTGTCGTACCCTCACCTGGACCCTGAACCGTCCCCGTCCCCTAACCCTAACCCTAGCCCGAACCCTAACCCTAACCCTTCCCCGAAGCCTGACCCTCAGCCGTCCCCTAATCCTAACCCGTACGCTGACACTAACCCGCGCCCTCACACGTACGCTCCCCCTAGAGCGTTGTCGTACCCTCACCTGGACCCTGAACCGTCCCCGTCCCCTAACCCTAATCCTAGGCCGAAGCCTAACCCTAACCCTTCCCCGAAGCCTGACCCTCAGCCGTCCCCTAATCCTAACCCGTACGCTGACACTAACCCGCGCCCTCACACGTACGCTTCCCCTAGAGCGTTGTCGTACCCTCACCTGGACCCTGAACCGTCCCCGTCCCCTAACCCTAACCCTAGCCCGAAACCTAACCCTAACCCTTCCCCGAAGCCTGACCCTCAGCCGTCCCCTAATCCTAACCCGTACGCTGACACTAACCCGCGCCCTCACACGTACGCTCCCCCTAGAGCGTTGTCGTACCCTCACCTGGACCCTAAACCGTCCCCGTCCCCTAACCCTAACCCTAGCCCGAACCCTAACCCTAACCCTTCCCCGAAGGCTGACCCTCAGCCGTCCCCTAATCCTAACCCGTACGCTGACACTAACCCACGCCCTCACACGTACGCTTCCCCTAGAGCGTTGTCGTACCCTCACCTGGACCCTGAACCGTCCCCGTCCCCTAACCCTAACCCTAGCCCGAACCCTAACCCTAACCCTTCCCCGAAGCCTGACCCTCAGCCGTCCCCTAATCCTAACCCGTACGCTGACACTAACCCGCGCCCTCACACGTACGCTCCCCCTAGAGCGTTGTCGTACCCTCACCTGGACCCTAAACCGTCCCCGTCCCCTAACCCTAACCCTAGCCCGAACCCTAACCCTAACCCTTCCCCGAAGCCTGACCCTCAGCCATCCCCTAATCCTAACCCGTACGCTGACACTAACCCGCGCCCTCACACATACGCTCCCCCTAGAGCGTTGTCGTACCCTCACCTGAACCCTAAACCGTCCCCGTCCCCTAACCCTAACCCTAGCCCGAAGCCTAACCCTAACCCTTCCCCGAAGCCTGACCCTCAGCCGTCCCCTAATTCTAACCCGTACGCTGACACTAAACCGCGCCCTCACACGTACGCTCCCCCTAGAGCGTTGTCGTACCCTCACCTGGACCCTAAACCGTCCCCGTCCCCTAACCCTAACCCTATCCCGAACCCTAACCCTAACCCTTCCCCGAAGCCTGACCCTCAGCCGTCCCCTAATCCTAACCCGTACGCTGACACTAACCCGCGCCCTCACACGTACGCTCCCCCTAGAGCGTTGTCGTACCCTCACCTGGACCCTAAACCGTCCCCGTCCCCTAACCCTAACCCTAGCCCGAACCCTAACCCTAACCCTTCCCCGAAGCCTGACCCTCAGCCGTCCCCTAATACTAACCCGTACGCTGACACTAACCCGCGCCCTCACACGTACGCTCCCCCTAGAGCGTTGTCGTACCCTCACCTGGACCCTAAACCGTCCCCGTCCCCTAACCCTAACCCTAGCCCGAACCCTAACCCTTCCCCGAAGCCTGACACTCAGCCGTCCCCTAATCCTAACCCGTACGCTGACACTAACCCGCGCCCCCACACGTACGCTCCCCCTAGAGTGTTGTCGTACCCTCACCTGGACCCTGAACCGTCCCCGTCCCCTAACCCTAACCCTAGCCCGAACCCTAACCCTAACCCTTCCCCGAAGCCTGACCCTCAGCCGTCTCCTAATCCTAACCCGTACGCTGACACTAACCCGCGCCCTCACACGTACGCTCCCCCTAGAGCGTTGTCGTACCCTCACCTGGACCCTAAACCGTCCCCGTCCCCTAACCCTAACCCTAGACCGAAGCCTAACCGTAACCCTTCCCCGAAGCCTGACCCTCTGCCGTCCCCTAATCCTAACCCGTACGCTGACACTAACCCGCGCCCTCACACGTACGCTCCCCCTAGAGCGTTGTCATACCCTCACCTGGACCCTAAACCGTCCCCGTCCCCTAACCCTAACCCTAGCCCGAACCCTAACCCTAACCCTTCCCCGAAGCCGGACCCTCAGCCGTCCCCTAATCCTAACCCGTACGCTGACACTAACCCGCGCCCTCACACGTACGCTCCCCCTAGAGCGTTGTCGTACCCTCACCTGGACCCTAAACCGTCCCCGTCCCCTAACCCTAACCCTAGCCCGAACCCTAACCCTAACCCTTCCCCGAAGCCTGACCCTCAGCCGTCCCCTAATCCTAACCCGTACGCTGACACTAACCCGCGCCCTCACACGTACGCTCCCCCTAGAGCGTTGTCGTACCCTCACCTGGACCCTAAACCGTCCCCGTCCCCTAACCCTAACCCTAGCCCGAACCCTAACCCTAACTCTTCCCCGAAGCCTGACCCTCAGCCGTCCCCTAATCCTAACCCGTACGCTGACACTAACCCACGCCCTCACACGTACGCTCCCCCTAGAGCGTTGTCGTACCCTCACCTGGACCCTGAACCGTCCCCGTCCCCTAACCCTAACCCTAGCCCGAACTCTAACCCTAACCCTTCCCCGAAGCCTGACCCTCAGCCGTCCCCTAATCCTAACCCGTACGCTGACACTAACCCGCGCCCTCACACGTACGCTCCCCCTAGAGCGTTGTCGTACCCTCACCTGGACCCTAAACCGTCCCCGTCCCCTAACCCTAACCCTAGCCCGAACCCTAACCCTAACCCTTCCCCGAAGCCTGACCCTCAGCCGTCCCCTAATCCTAACCCGTACGCTGACACTAACTCGCGCCCTCACACGTACGCTCCCCCTAGAGCGTTGTCGTACCCTCACCTGGACCCTAAACCGTCCCCGTCCCCTAACGCTAACCCTAGCCCGAACCCTAACCCTAACCCTTCCCCGAAGCCTGACCCTCAGCCGTCCCCTAATCCTAACCCGTACGCTGACACTAACCCGCGCCCTCACACGTACGCTCCCCCTAGAGCGTTGTCGTACCCTCACCTGGACCCTAAACCGTCCCCGTCCCCTAACCCTAACCCTAGCCCGAACCCTAACCCTAACCCTTCCCCGAAGCCTGACCCTCAGCCGTCCCCTAATCCTAACCCGTACGCTGACACTAACCCGCGCCCTCACACGTACGCTCCCCCTAGAGCGTTGTCGTACCCTCACCTGGACCCTAAACCGTCCCCGTCCCCTAACCCTAACCCTAGCCCGAAGCCTAACCCTAACCCTTCCCCGAAGCCTGACCCTCAGCCGTCCCCTAATCCTAACCCGTACGTTGACACTAACCCGCGCCCTCACACGTACGCTCCCCCTAGAGCGTTGTCGTACCCTCACCTGGACCCTGAACCGTCCCCGTCCCCTAACCCTAACCCTAGCCCGAACCCTAACCCTAACCCTTCCCCGAAGCCTGACCCTCAGCCGTCCCCTAATCCTAACCCGTACGCTGACACTAACCCGCGCCCTCACACGTACGCTCCCCCTAGAGCGTTGTCGTACCCTCACCTGGACCCTGAACCGTCCCCGTCCCCTAACCCTAACCGTAGCCCGAACCCTAACCCTAACCCTTCCCCGAAGCCTGACCCTCAGCCGTCCCCTAATCCTAACCCGTACGCTGACACTAACCCGCGCCCTCACACGTACGCTCCCCCTAGAGCGTTGTACCCTCACCTGGACCCTGAACCGTCCCCGTCCCCTAACCCTAACCCTAGCCCGAACCCTAACCCTAACCCTTCCCCGAAGCCTGACCCTCAGCCGTCCCCTAATCCTAACCCGTACGCTGACACTAACCCGCGCCCTCACACGTACGCTCCCCCTAGAGCGTTGTCGTACCCTCACCTGGACCCTGAACCGTCCCCGTCCCCTAACCCTAACCCTAGCCCGAAGCCTAACCCTAACCCTTCCCCGAATCCTGACCCTCAGCCGTCCCCTAATCCTAACCCGTACGCTGACACTAACCCGCGCCCTCACACGTACGCTCCCCCTAGAGCGTTGTCGTACCCTCACCTGGACCCTAAACCGTCCCCGTCCCCTAACCCTAACCCTAGCCCGAACCCTAACCCTAACCCTTCCCCGAAGCCTGACCCTCAGCCGTCCCCTAATCCTAACCCGTACGCTGACACTAACCCGCGCCCTCACACTTACGCTCCCCCTAGAGCGTTGTCGTACCCTCACCTGGACCCTGAACCGTCCCCGTCCCCTAACCCTAACCCTAGGCCGAAGCCTAACCCTAACCCTTCCCCGAAGCCTGACCCTCAGCCGTCCCCTAATCCTAACCCGTACGCTGACACTAACCCGCGCCCTCACACGTACGCTCCCCCTAGAGCGTTGTCGTACCCTCACCTGGACCCTGAACCGTCCCCGTCCCCTAACCCTAACCCTAGCCCGAACCCTAACCCTAACCCTTCCCCGAAGCCTGACCCTCAGCCGTCCCCTAATCCTAACCCGTACGCTGACACTAACCCGCGCCCTCACACGTACGCTCCCCCTAGAGCGTTGTCGTACCCTCACCTGGACCCTAAACCGTCCCCGTCCCCTAACCCTAACCCTAGCCCGAAGCCTAACCGTAACCCTTCCCCGAAGACTGACCCTCAGCCGTCCCCTAATCCTAACCCGTACGCTGACACTAACCCGCGCCCTCACACGTACGCTCCCCCTAGAGCGTTGTCGTACCCTCACCTGGACCCTAAACCGTCCCCGTCCCCTAACCCTAACCCTAGCCCGAACCCTAACCCTAACCCTTCCCCGAAGCCTGACCCTCAGCCGTCCCCTAATCCTAACCCGTACGCTGACACTAACCCGCGCCCTCACACGTGCGCTCCCCCTAGAGCGTTGTCGTACCCTCACCTGGACCCTAAACCGTCCCCGTCCCCTAACCCTAACCCTAGCCCGAACCCTAACCCTAACCCTTCCCCGAAGCCTGACCCTCAGCCGTCCCCTAATCCTAACCCGTACGCTGACACTAACCCGCGCCCTCACACGTACGCTCCCCCTAGAGCGTTGTCGTACCCTCACCTGGACCCTGAACCGTCCCCGTCCCCTAACCCTAACCCTAGCCCGAACCCTAACCCTAACCCTTCCCCGAAGCCTGACCCTCAGCCGTCCCCTAATCCTAACCCGTACGCTGACACTAACCCGCGCCCTCACACGTACGCTCCCCCTAGAGCGTTGTCGTACCCTCACCTGGACCCTGAACCGTCCCCGTCCCCTAACCCTAACCCTAGCCCGAACCCTAACCCTAACCCTTCCCCGAAGCCTGACCCTCAGCCGTCCCTTAATCCTAACCCGTACGCTGACACTAACCCGCGCCCTCACACGTACGCTCCCCCTAGAGCGTTGTCGTACCCTCACCTGGACCCTAAACCGTCCCCGTCCCCTAACCCTAACCCTAGCCCGAACCCTAACCCTAACCCTTCCCCGAAGCCTGACCCTCAGCCGTCCCCTAATCCTAACCCGTACGCTGACACTAACCCGCGCCCTCACACGTACTCTCCCCCTAGAGCGTTGTCGTACCCTCACCTGGACCCTAAACCGTCCCCGTCCCCTAACCCTAACCCTAGCCCGAACCCTAACCCTAACCCTTCCCCGAAGCCTGACCCTCAGCCGTCCCCTAATCCTAACCCGTACGCTGACACTAAGCCGCGCCCTCACACGTACGCTCCCCCTAGATCGTTGTCGTACCCTCACCTGGACCCTAAACCGTCCCCGTCCCCTAACCCTTACCCTAGCCCGAACCCTAACCCTAACCCTTCCCCGAAGCCTGACCCTCAGCCGTCCCCTAATCCTAACCCGTACGCTGACACTAACCCGCGCCCTCACACGTACGCTCCCCCTAGAGCGTTGTCGTACCCTCACCTGGACCCTGAACCGTCCCCGTCCCCTAACCCTAACCCTAGGCCGAAGCCTAACCCTAACCCTTCCCCGAAGCCTGACCCTCAGCCGTCCCCTAATCCTAACCCGTACGCTGACACTAACCCGCGCCCTCACACGTACGCTCCCCCTAGAGCGTTGTCGTACCCTCACCTGGACCCTGAACCGTCCCCATCCCCTAACCCTAACCCTAGCCCGAACCCTAAGCCTAACCCTTCCCCGAAGCCTGACCCTCAGCCGTCCCCTAATCCTAACCCGTACGCTGACACTAACCCGCGCCCTCACACGTACGCTCCCCCTAGAGCGTTGTCGTACCCTCACCTGGACCCTGAACCGTCCCCGTCCCCTAACCCTAACCCTAGCCCGAACCCTAACCCTAACCCTTCCCCGAAGCCTGACCCTCAGCCGTCCCCTAATCCTACCCGTACGCTGACACTAACCCGCGCCCTCACACGTACGCTCCCCCTAGAGCGTTGTCGTACCCTCACCTGGACCCTGAACCGTCCCCTTCCCCTAACCCTAACCCTAGGCCGAAGCCTAACCCTAACCCTTCCCCGAAGCCTGACCCTCAGCCGTCCCCTAATCCTAACCCGTACGCTGACACTAACCCGCGCCCTCACACGTACGCTCCCCCTAGAGCGTTGTCGTACCCTCACCTGGACCCTGAACCGTCCCCGTCCCCTAACCCTAACCCTAGCCCGAACCCTAACCCTAACCCTTCCCCGAAGCCTGACCCTCAGCCGTCCCCTAATCCTAACCCGTACGCTGACACTAACCCGCGCCCTCACACGTACGCTCCCCCTAGAGCGTTGTCGTACCCTCACCTGGACCCTGAACCGTCCCCGTCCCCTAACCCTAACCCTAGGCCGAAGCCTAACCCTAACCCTTCCCTGAAGCCTGACCCTCAGCCGTCCCCTAATCCTAACCCGTACGCTGACACTAACCCGCGCCCTCACACGTACGCTCCCCCTAGAGCGTTGTCGTACCCTCACCAGGACCCTAAACCGTCCCCGTCCCCTAACCCTAACCCTAGCCCGAACCCTAACCCTAACCCTTCCCCGAAGGCTGACCCTCAGCCGTCCCCTAATCCTAACCCGTACGCTGACACTAACCCACGCCCTCACACGTACGCTTCCCCTAGAGCGTTGTCGTACCCTCACCTGGACCCTGAACCGTCCCCGTCCCCTAACCCTAACCCTAGCCCGAACCCTAACCCTAACCCTTCCCCGAAGCCTGACCCTCAGCCGTCCCCTAATCCTAACCCGTACGCTGACACTAACCCGCGCCCTCACACGTACGCTCCCCCTAGAGCGTTGTCGTACCCTCACCTGGACCCTAAACCGTCCCCGTCCCCTAACCCTATCCCTAGCCCGAACCCTAACCCTAACCCTTCCCCGAAGCCTGACCCTCAGCCATCCCCTAATCCTAACCCGTACGCTGACACTAACCCGCGCCCTCACACATACGCTCCCCCTAGAGCGTTGTCGTACCCTCACCTGAACCCTAAACCGTCCCCGTCCCCTAACCCTAACCCTAGCCCGAAGCCTAACCCTAAACCTTCCCCGAAGCCTGACCCTCAGCCGTCCCCTAATTCTAACCCGTACGCTGACACTAACCCGCGCCCTCACACGTACGCTCCCCCTAGAGCGTTGTCGTACCCTCACCTGGACCCTAAACCGTCCCCGTCCCCTAACCCTAACCCTATCCCGAACCCTAACCCTAACCCTTCCCCGAAGCCTGACCCTCAGCCGTCCCCTAATCCTAACCCGTACGCTGACACTAACCCGCGCCCTCACACGTACGCTCCCCCTAGAGCGTTGTCGTACCCTCACCTGGACCCTAAACCGTCCCCGTCCCCTAACCCTAACCCTAGCCCGAACCCTAACCCTAACCCTTCCCCGAAGCCTGACCCTCAGCCGTCCCCTAATACTAACCCGTACGCTGACACTAACCCGCGCCCTCACACGTACGCTCCCCCTAGAGCGTTGTCGTACCCTCACCTGGACCCTAAACCGTCCCCGTCCCCTAACCCTAACCCTAGCCCGAACCCTAACCCTTCCCCGAAGCCTGAAACTCAGCCGTCCCCTAATCCTAACCCGTACGCTGACACTAACCCGCGCCCCCACACGTACGCTCCCCCTAGAGTGTTGTCGTACCCTCACCTGGACCCTGAACCGTCCCCGTCCCCTAACCCTAACCCTAGCCCGAACCCTAACCCTAACCCTTCCCCGAAGCCTGACCCTCAGCCGTCTCCTAATCCTAACCCGTACGCTGACACTAACCCGCGCCCTCACACGTACGCTCCCCCTAGAGCGTTGTCGTACCCTCACCTGGACCCTAAACCGTCCCCGTCCCCTAACCCTAACCCTAGCCCGAAGCCTAACCGTAACCCTTCCCCGAAGCCTGACCCTCTGCCGTCCCCTAATCCTAACCCGTACGCTGACACTAACCCGCGCCCTCACACGTACGCTCCCCCTAGAGCGTTGTCATACCCTCACCTGGACCCTAAACCGTCCCCGTCCCCTAACCCTAACCCTAGCCCGAACCCTAACCCTAACCCTTCCCCGAAGCCGGACCCTCAGCCGTCCCCTAATCCTAACCCGTACGCTGACACTAACCCGCGCCCTCACACGTACGCTCCCCCTAGAGCGTTGTCGTACCCTCACCTGGACCCTAAACCGTCCCCGTCCCCTAACCCTAACCCTAGCCCGAACCCTAACCCTAACCCTTCCCCGAAGCCTGACCCTCAGCCGTCCCCTAATCCTAACCCGTACGCTGACACTAACCCGCGCCCTCACACGTACGCTCCCCCTAGAGCGTTGTCGTACCCTCACCTGGACCCTAAACCGTCCCCGTCCCCTAACCCTAACCCTAGCCCGAACCCTAACCCTAACTCTTCCCCGAAGCCTGACCCTCAGCCGTCCCCTAATCCTAACCCGTACGCTGACACTAACCCACGCCCTCACACGTACGCTCCCCCTAGAGCGTTGTCGTACCCTCACCTGGACCCTGAACCGTCCCCGTCCCCTAACCCTAACCCTAGCCCGAACTCTAACCCTAACCCTTCCCCGAAGCCTGACCCTCAGCCGTCCCCTAATCCTAACCCGTACGCTGACACTAACCCGCGCCCTCACACGTACGCTCCCCCTAGAGCGTTGTCGTACCCTCACCTGGACCCTAAACCGTCCCCGTCCCCTAACCCTAACCCTAGCCCGAACCCTAACCCTAACCCTTCCCCGAAGCCTGACCCTCAGCCGTCCCCTAATCCTAACCCGTACGCTGACACTAACCCGCGCCCTCACACGTACGCTCCCCCTAGAGCGTTGTCGTACCCTCACCTGGACCCTAAACCGTCCCCGTCCCCTAACCCTAACCCTAGCCCGAACCCTAACCCTAACCCTTCCCCGAAGCCTGACCCTCAGCCGTCCCCTAATCCTAACCCGTACGCTGACACTAACCCGCGCCCTCACACGTACGCTCCCCCTAGAGCGTTGTCGTACCCTCACCTGGACCCTAAACCGTCCCCGTCCCCTAACCCTAACCCTAGCCCGAACCCTAACCCTTCCCCGAAGCCTGACACTCAGCCGTCCCCTAATCCTAACCCGTACGCTGACACTAACCCGCGCCCCCACACGTACGCTCCCCCTAGAGTGTTGTCGTACCCTCACCTGGACCCTGAACCGTCCCCGTCCCCTAACCCTAACCCTAGCCCGAACCCTAACCCTAACCCTTCCCCGAAGCCTGACCCTCAGCCGTCTCCTAATCCTAACCCGTACGCTGACACTAACCCGCGCCCTCACACGTACGCTCCCCCTAGAGCGTTGTCGTACCCTCACCTGGACCCTAAACCGTCCCCGTCCCCTAACCCTAACCCTAGCCCGAAGCCTAACCGTAACCCTTCCCCGAAGCCTGACCCTCTGCCGTCCCCTAATCCTAACCCGTACGCTGACACTAACCCGCGCCCTCACACGTACGCTCCCCCTAGAGCGTTGTCATACCCTCACCTGGACCCTAAACCGTCCCCGTCCCCTAACCCTAACCCTAGCCCGAACCCTAACCCTAACCCTTCCCCGAAGCCGGACCCTCAGCCGTCCCCTAATCCTAACCCGTACGCTGACACTAACCCGCGCCCTCACACGTACGCTCCCCCTAGAGCGTTGTCGTACCCTCACCTGGACCCTAAACCGTCCCCGTCCCCTAACCCTAACCCTAGCCCGAACCCTAACCCTAACCCTTCCCCGAAGCCTGACCCTCAGCCGTCCCCTAATCCTAACCCGTACGCTGACACTAACCCGCGCCCTCACACGTACGCTCCCCCTAGAGCGTTGTCGTACCCTCACCTGGACCCTAAACCGTCCCCGTCCCCTAACCCTAACCCTAGCCCGAACCCTAACCCTAACTCTTCCCCGAAGCCTGACCCTCAGCCGTCCCCTAATCCTAACCCGTACGCTGACACTAACCCACGCCCTCACACGTACGCTCCCCCTAGAGCGTTGTCGTACCCTCACCTGGACCCTGAACCGTCCCCGTCCCCTAACCCTAACCCTAGCCCGAACTCTAACCCTAACCCTTCCCCGAAGCCTGACCCTCAGCCGTCCCCTAATCCTAACCCGTACGCTGACACTAACCCGCGCCCTCACACGTACGCTCCCCCTAGAGCGTTGTCGTACCCTCACCTGGACCCTAAACCGTCCCCGTCCCCTAACCCTAACCCTAGCCCGAACCCTAACCCTAACCCTTCCCCGAAGCCTGACCCTCAGCCGTCCCCTAATCCTAACCCGTACGCTGACACTAACCCGCGCCCTCACACGTACGCTCCCCCTAGAGCGTTGTCGTACCCTCACCTGGACCCTAAACCGTCCCCGTCCCCTAACCCTAACCCTAGCCCGAACCCTAACCCTAACCCTTCCCCGAAGCCTGACCCTCAGCCGTCCCCTAATCCTAACCCGTACGCTGACACTAACCCGCGCCCTCACACGTACGCTCCCCCTAGAGCGTTGTCGTACCCTCACCTGGACCCTAAACCGTCCCCGTCCCCTAACCCTAACCCTAGCCCGAACCCTAACCCTTCCCCGAAGCCTGACACTCAGCCGTCCCCTAATCCTAACCCGTACGCTGACACTAACCCGCGCCCCCACACGTACGCTCCCCCTAGAGTGTTGTCGTACCCTCACCTGGACCCTGAACCGTCCCCGTCCCCTAACCCTAACCCTAGCCCGAACCCTAACCCTAACCCTTCCCCGAAGCCTGACCCTCAGCCGTCTCCTAATCCTAACCCGTACGCTGACACTAACCCGCGCCCTCACACGTACGCTCCCCCTAGAGCGTTGTCGTACCCTCACCTGGACCCTAAACCGTCCCCGTCCCCTAACCCTAACCCTAGCCCGAAGCCTAACCGTAACCCTTCCCCGAAGCCTGACCCTCTGCCGTCCCCTAATCCTAACCCGTACGCTGACACTAACCCGCGCCCTCACACGTACGCTCCCCCTAGAGCGTTGTCATACCCTCACCTGGACCCTAAACCGTCCCCGTCCCCTAACCCTAACCCTAGCCCGAACCCTAACCCTAACCCTTCCCCGAAGCCGGACCCTCAGCCGTCCCCTAATCCTAACCCGTACGCTGACACTAACCCGCGCCCTCACACGTACGCTCCCCCTAGAGCGTTGTCGTACCCTCACCTGGACCCTAAACCGTCCCCGTCCCCTAACCCTAACCCTAGCCCGAACCCTAACCCTAACCCTTCCCCGAAGCCTGACCCTCAGCCGTCCCCTAATCCTAACCCGTACGCTGACACTAACCCGCGCCCTCACACGTACGCTCCCCCTAGAGCGTTGTCGTACCCTCACCTGGACCCTAAACCGTCCCCGTCCCCTAACCCTAACCCTAGCCCGAACCCTAACCCTAACTCTTCCCCGAAGCCTGACCCTCAGCCGTCCCCTAATCCTAACCCGTACGCTGACACTAACCCACGCCCTCACACGTACGCTCCCCCTAGAGCGTTGTCGTACCCTCACCTGGACCCTGAACCGTCCCCGTCCCCTAACCCTAACCCTAGCCCGAACTCTAACCCTAACTCTTCCCCGAAGCCTGACCCTCAGCCGTCCCCTAATCCTAACCCGTACGCTGACACTAACCCGCGCCCTCACACGTACGCTCCCCCTAGAGCGTTGTCGTACCCTCACCTGGACCCTAAACCGTCCCCGTCCCCTAACCCTAACCCTAGCCCGAACCCTAACCCTAACCCTTCCCCGAAGCCTGACCCTCAGCCGTCCCCTAATCCTAACCCGTACGCTGACACTAACCCGCGCCCTCACACGTACGCTCCCCCTAGAGCGTTGTCGTACCCTCACCTGGACCCTAAACCGTCCCCGTCCCCTAACCCTAACCCTAGCCCGAACCCTAACCCTAACCCTTCCCCGAAGCCTGACCCTCAGCCGTCCCCTAATCCTAACCCGTACGCTGACACTAACCCGCGCCCTCACACGTACGCTCCCCCTAGAGCGTTGTCGTACCCTCACCTGGACCCTAAACCGTCCCCGTCCCCTAACCCTAACCCTAGCCCGAACCCTAACCCTAACCCTTCCCCGAAGCCTGACCCTCAGCCGTCCCCTAATCCTAACCCGTACGCTGACACTAACCCGCGCCCTCACACTTACGCTCCCCCTAGAGCGTTGTCGTACCCTCACCTGGACCCTGAACCGTCCCCGTCCCCTAACCCTAACCCTAGCCCGAACCCTAACCCTAACCCTTCCCCGAAGCCTGACCCTCAGCCGTCCCCTAATCCTAACCCGTACGCTGACACTAACCCGCGCCCTCGCACGTACGCTCCCCCTAGAGCGTTGTCGTACCCTCACCTGGACCCTAAACCGTACCCGTCCCCTAACCCTAACCCTAGCCCGAACCCTAACCCTAACCCTTCCCCGAAGGCTGACCCTCAGCCGTCCCCTAATCCTAACCCGTACGCTGACACTAACCCACGCCCTCACACGTACGCTTCCCCTAGAGCGTTGTCATACCCTCACCTGGACCCTGAACCGTCCCCGTCCCCTAACCCTAACCCTAGCCCGAAGCCTAACCCTAACCCTTCCCCGAAGCCTGACCCTCAGCCGTCCCCTAATCCTAACCCGTACGCTGACACTAACCCGCGCCCTCACACGTACGCTCCCCCTAGAGCGTTGTCGTACCCTCACCTGGACCCTAAACCGTCCCCGTCCCCTAACCCTAACCCTAGCCCGAAGCCTAACCGTAACCCTTCCCCGAAGCCTGACCCTCAGCCATCCCCTAATCCTAACCCGTACGCTGACACTAACCCGCGCCCTCACACGTACGCTCCCCCTAGAGCGTTGTCGTACCCTCACCTGGACCCTAAACCGTCCCCGTCCCCTAACCCTAACCCTAGCCCGAACCCTAACCCTTCCCCGAAGCCTGACACTCAGCCGTCCCCTAATCCTAACCCGTACGCTGACACTAACCCGCGCCCCCACACGTACGCTCCCCCTAGAGTGTTGTCGTACCCTCACCTGGACCCTGAACCGTCCCCGTCCCCTAACCCTAACCCTAGCCCGAACCCTAACCCTAACCCTTCCCCGAAGCCTGACCCTCAGCCGTCTCCTAATCCTAACCCGTACGCTGACACTAACCCGCGCCCTCACACGTACGCTCCCCCTAGAGCGTTGTCGTACCCTCACCTGGACCCTAAACCGTCCCCGTCCCCTAACCCTAACCCTAGCCCGAAGCCTAACCCTAACCCTTCCCCGAAGCCTGACCCTCAGCCGTCCCCTAATCCTAACCCGTACGCTGACACTAACCCGCGCCCCCACACGTACGCTCCCCCTAGAGTGTTGTCGTACCCTCACCTGGACCCTGAACCGTCCCCGTCCCCTAACCCTAACCCTAGCCCGAACCCTAACCCTAACCCTTCCCCGAAGCCTGACCCTCAGCCGTCTCCTAATCCTAACCCGTACGCTGACACTAACCCGCGCCCTCACACGTACGCTCCCCCTAGAGCGTTGTCGTACCCTCACCTGGACCCTAAACCGTCCCCGTCCCCTAACCCTAACCCTAGCCCGAACCCTAACCCTAACCCTTCCCCGAAGCCTGACCCTCAGCCGTCCCCTAATCCTAACCCGTACGCTGACACTAACCCGCGCCCTCACACGTACGCTCCCCCTAGAGCGTTGTCGTACCCTCACCTGGACCCTAAACCGTCCCCGTCCCCTAACCCTAACCCTAGCCCGAACCCTAACCCTAACCCTTCCCCGAAGCCTGACCCTCAGCCGTCCCCTAATCCTAACCCGTACGCTGACACTAACCCGCGCCCTCACACGTACGCTCCCCCTAGAGCGTTGTCGTACCCTCACCTGGACCCTAAACCGTCCCCGTCCCCTAACCCTAACCCTAGCCCGAACCCTAACCCTAACCCTTCCCCGAAGCCTGACCCTCAGCCGTCCCCTAATCCTAACCCGTACGCTGACACTAACCCGCGCCCTCACACGTACGCTCCCCCTAGAGCGTTGTCGTACCCTCACCTGGACCCTAAACCGTCCCCGTCCCCTAACCCTAACCCTAGCCCGAACCCTAACCCTTCAACGAAGCCTGACCCTCAGCCGTCCCCTAATCCTAACCCGTACGCTGACACTAACCCGCGCCCTCACACGTACGCTCCCGCTAGAGTGTTGTCGTACCCTCACCTGGACCCTGAACCGTCCCCGTCCCCTAACCCTAACCCTAGCCCGAACCCTAAACCTAACCCTTCCCCGAAGCCTGACCCTCAGCCGTCTCCTAATCCTAAACCGTACGCTGACACTAACCCGCGCCCTCACACGTACGCTCCCCCTAGAGCGTTGTCGTACCCTCACCTGGACCCTAAACCGTCCCCGTCCCCTAACCCTAACCCTAGCCCGAAGCCTAACCGTAACCCTTCCCCGAAGCCTGACCCTCTGCCGTCCCCTAATCCTAACCCGTACGCAGACACTAACCCGCGCCCTCACACGTACGCTCCCCCTAGAGCGTTGTCGTACCCTCACCTGGACCCTAAACCGTCCCCGTCCCCTAACCCTAACCCTAGCCCGAACCCTAACCCTAACCCTTCCCCGAAGCCTGACCCTCAGCCGTCCCCTAATCCTAACCCGTACGCTGACACTAACCCGCGCCCTCACACGTACGCTCCCCCTAGAGCGTTGTCGTACCCTCACCTGGACCCTAAACCGTCCCCGTCCCCTAACCCTAACCCTAGCCCGAACCCTAACCCTAACCCTTCCCCGAAGCCTGACCCTCAGCCGTCCCCTAATCCTAACCCGTACGCTGACACTAACCCGCGCCCTCACACGTACGCTCCCCCTAGAGCGTTGTCGTACCCTCACCTGGACCCTAAACCGTCCCCGTCCCCTAACCCTAACCCTAGCCCGAACCCTAACCCTAACCCTTCCCCGAAGCCTGACCCTCAGCCGTCCCCTAATCCTAACCCGTACGCTGACACTAACCCGCGCCCTCACACGTACGCTCCCCCTAGAGCGTTGTCGTACCCTCACCTGGAC